>NC_088239.1:4170929-4230961 GCF_036934945.1 Oncorhynchus masou masou | reverse complement strand
AGACAGGCAGAGAGGAGCAGAGGGTTAAGGTGAGGGTAAGAGACAGTCAGAGAGGAGCAGAGGGTTAAGGTGAGGGTAAGAGACAGGCAGAGAGGAGCAGAGGGTTAAGGTGAGGGTAAGAGACAGTCAGAGAGGAGCAGAGGGTTAAGGTGAGGGTAAGAGGAGCAGAGGGGGTTAAGGTGAGGATCAGGGTGCCGCCCATCAAGAGACAGGCAGAGATGAGCAGAGGGTTAAGGTGAGGGTCAGTGACCGTCAGAGAGGAGCAGAGGGTTAAGGTGAGGGTAAGAGACAGGCAGAGATGAGCAGAGGGTTAAGGTGAGGGTAAGAGACAGGCAGAGAGGAGCAGAGGGTTAAGGTGAGGGTAAGAGACAGGCAGAGATGAGCAGAGGGTTAAGGTGAGGGTAAGAGACAGGCAGAGATGAGCAGAGGGTTAAGGTGAGGGTAAGAGACAGGCAGAGAGGAGCAGAGGGTTAAGGTGAGGGTCAGGGACAGTCAGAGAGGAGCAGAGGGTTAAGGTGAGGGTCAGGGACAGTCAGAGAGGAGCAGAGTGTTAAGGTGAGGGTCAGGGACAGTCAGAGAGGAGTAGAGGTTTAAGGTGAGGGTAAGAGACAGTCAGAGAGGAGCAGAGGGTTAAGGTGAGGGTCAGGGACAGTCAGAGAGGAGCAGAGGGTAAAGGTGAGGGTAAGAGACGGGCAGAGAGGAGCAGAGGGTTAAGGTGAGGGTCAGGGACAGTCAGAGAGGAGCAGAGGGTAAAGGTGCGGGTACGAGACAGTCAGAGAGGAGCAGAGGGTAAAGGTGAGGGTAAGAGACAGTCAGAGAGGAGCAGAGGGTAAAGGTGAGGGTAAGAGACGGGCAGAGAGGAGCAGAGGGTTAAGGTGAGGGTAAGAGATAGGCAGAGAGGAGCAGAGGGTTAAGGTGAGGGTAAGAGACAGTCCGAGAGGAGCAGAGGATTAAGGTGAGTGTCAGGCACAGTCAGAGAGGAGCAGGGGGAGAAGAGCAGATGTCATTGGGACAGTCTTTGTGTCCTTATGCTACAGCCTCGTCCTCTCTCCTCCCCTGTCCCTCAGACCACCTCATTGCTGCTACTCCATTGTCATTCATTTGGTGTCACTGGGGTTCGTGGGATTGGTTCATTTTCCCACTGCCAGGAGTGAAGGATCATTCCCCCCATACTCATCACACATACACTATGTTCCTCCTTGCTCTCTGAAAAGAGCGCGCTTGGCTCTCACACACACACACAGTATGTGTGTGACGTCCCCACTGAGACCATTCAGGTGGAACTGAATCCTCCATTCTCCAATGACAGCGGAAGAAAATCATTTATGAGCTCCTCGTTAAATTCAACAAGAATCCTTCTCATATGTGATGCATTAAGAATCGTCGATATCTGCATTACAGCCCGCTACATTATTCCGTGGCAACTCTGACTTACCTGGTAGAACAGTCTATAAAACCATTTTACTGATCATGAAATTAAGTCTGAACAAACTATGTCAATGTTAAATCTAAAACGTTATAACCGTAGAATTAGCTCCCGGGTGGCACAGCCGTCTAAGGCATTGCATCTCAGGGCAAGAGGCGTCACTTTACAGTCCCTGGTTTGAATCCAGGCTGTATCACATCCGGCCGTCATTGGTAGTCCCCCGCACAATTCGCCCAGCTTTGTCCGGGTTAGGTATCGCCGGGGTAGGCAGTCACTGTAAATAAGAATTTGTTCTTAACTGACTTGCCAATTTAAATAAAGGTTAAAACATTTAAATTCAAACATACATTGAATAAAGATGTTATTGTTAATCTAAAATGCATCAAATGGTTAGTTAGTTATTTTAATCTATAAGTAGCCTTATCAAATACAAGGGAAGGGTCTTGTTTTCAAACGAAAAGCATAAATTTAGTGTAACCAGAATTTAATCTAATTGTGTTTCGATATTTTCGATTTTCACTAATATGTGAAATTAATTAAATATGTCCCCAAAATATGTTCGTGGTCAATTACATTGTAAAATCAACATCAGTTGTCCTTTCTCGATCCGAATACTGTTTGTGTAATATATGTCAAGGCATTATCGTTGCAAACAAACTAACCCAGGCTTATTTTCATGCTATTATTTAATTCATATTTATTTGAAAGCCGATGCTTTTAAACAGTTAAACACAGATACACAAGAGACACGAAACAGACAGTCGGTAAAAGCACAGTTAGTCATGAAAAACCGAAATAGGATGGATTTAGAGGAAGCACGATAAACATTGTATGCCGATAAATTAACACGTTTAAATTAACACAAGTCCGGGGATGCATGTATAAATGAAAAACTTGAAAATGGCATTTTTAAATAATAATACAAGCCGATTTTAATGCTGAACTATAAGAAATTGTGCTCAACGAACGTTAATACATGTTTTATGTAACATTTCGTTAAAATATTGCATTATTACATTGATCAACACCAATAATTAACCAAATAACACAAATAACAAAAGATTTTAGACAGAAAAACGTATTCTCATTACATCAAAACAGATTCGAAAAAATAAATACATTTAACAACAAAAAAGTTATGTACAGTGTGTCATACAATACAGTAAAGTTGTGGTATTAAATATATTTCCAATAGTTATTATCTTTAAAAAAAAATGTTTTGGAAGTGTCCGAGCAACGATTTGAGCTCTAATCGAAATGTATTCGGCACATTCTAGAATGTCACATTCTAATTCTATGGAATGGTTTTTAGTTCCAGGGTCGATATTCTGGGTTCAGAACCGTCAGTCCTGTGTACGAGATGTTCTCCTCCGTCAGTCTTTGCGTCCTGCAGTCCTTGGTGACTGAAAGCATCGTTGTTGTATCCTCCAAAGATCCGTTTATTGAGATGGTGGGGTTAACCGTGGTTTCTGAGAGGGGTCTTTCTGTCAATAATGAAAAGATCATATTTTACAATGAAAATCCATATTAGGCAATTAATCAACACATAAGTACAGTCCTAAAGTACAGTCTTGTATTTATCCTGTATTTTGGTTTTTCATTCAAGATATAGGCCTATACCTTGGTACAAACGTGTCCTATTCCTTCAGTAGGCTATTTAGTGACAATCAAATCTTACTTGTGTGACTCTTCATGTGGTTATTGAGTTCTGTCGCTTCTTGAAAGGTGCTTCTACATACGTCGCACGGGTGGGGTTTATCCTTGGCGTGGGTGCGCCGGACGTGGCTGTCGTGAGCCGCGTGCGAGGCGAAGGCTTTCCCGCAGTGTTTACACTTGAAAGGCCGCTCTCCGGAGTGCTGGCGGATGTGCGTGCGCAGGATGCTGGAGGCAGTAAAGGCCTAGAGTCGAGAACATAGAAGTTTGAGTGAAACTCGTGGAACTGGAGAATATGCACTCAGTTCTGATAATATTTAGGTACTTTTAACAACGCGACAGATTGTTCATGGCAATTAAATACAATTCTACCCAGGCCTGATATTTGAGTCAATTCGATTTCAAAACAGGCTACTTTATAATTTGGAGATTTTTAAAACACTAGCAAGTAGATATCATTGTTAACAACAGGGTTTTGGGATTAAACAAGATTACTTGGGTAGTCTAGGCCTACATAAAAACCGAAGAGGAGGATCTCATACCCTACAAACAACAAAGAAAACGTCTGTTCCTTTGAGAGCCGTAAATTCAGAGTGTAATCTCGGGGAGAGAGAGGAACAATAGGATGGGTGTACATCTGGCGCTAATCACCATGGAAGTGTCTCGGCGGAGCGTGCCTGCAGGCTGCACGACTAGACCATAACGAGGAGGCTCACGCCAAAATGCACCATTTAAAATGGGGGGGGGGAAGCTTCTAAAATGGTGAGCTCGAACTCCATCGGGGTCTGACCTCACACGCCCACCGAGGATTGTACACACACTCTTCCATGCTTACCTTGTTACAGTACACTCACACTCTCTCTCTCTCTCTCTCTCTCTCTCTCTCTCTCTCTCTCTCTCTCTCTCTCTCTCTCTCTCTCTCTCTCTCTCTCTCTCTCTCTCTCTCATGTTTACCTTGTTACAGTACACACACTTGTAAGGGCGCTCTCCAGAGTGCACGCGCATGTGTTTGTTGAGACTTGAAGACTGAGAGAAACTCTTCCCGCACACTGAGCACTAGGAAGGAAGAGAGGAGAGGAATTAAGGATGAGGATTTATATTTATTTTTTAAATCTAAATATGGAGGGGGGGATAAGGAAAGACTACACTACCCTTCAGTTATAGATTATCATCATCTTTTGACAGACAAAGAACGTTTAAAAAAACAAAGATGGTGAGAAACAGACACAAGATGTGCAGGAGAGGTAAAAAATTTGAAAAAAAAGAAAGATAACTTAGGGGCTTCTAAAATAATGTAAGAGAAAAGTACTCTTCCTTCAGAAAGTATTCAGACCCCTTGACTTATTCCAAATTGTATTGTATTCCAGCCTGAATTCACAATCAATTAAGTGTTTTTTCTCTCTCACCCATCTACACACAATACCCCATAATGACAAATTGAAAACATGTTTTTCTTCCAAATGTATTGAAACTTAAATACAGAAATATCTAATTTACATAAGTATTCACACCCCTGAGTCAATACTTTGTAGAAGTACCTTCGGCGGCGATTACAGCTTTGAGTCGTCTTGGATATGTCTGTATCAGCTTTGAGTCATCTTGGATATGTCTGTATCAGCTTTGCACATCTGGATTTGAGGATTCTTCCTCCCATTCTTCCTTGCAGATTATCTCAAGCTCTGTTAAGTTAAATGGAGAGCGGTGGTCGAAAAGCAATCTTCAAGTCTTTCCACGGATTTTCAATGGGATTCCAGTCTAGACTTTTGCTGCAGCCATTCAAGGACTTTAACACTATTGCACTGAAGCCTTTCCAGGGTTGCTTTGGCCGTATGATTGGGGTTGGAACATAAATCTTCGCCCCAGTCTAATGTTCTCGTCAAGAATTTGCTCCATTCATGGTTCCCTCTATCCTCACCAGTCTCCCAGTCCCTGCTGCTGAAAAGTATCCCCATAGCATGATGCTACCACCACCATGCTTCACGGTAGAGAGGGTGTTAGACGGGTGATGAGCTGTGCCTGGTTTTCTCCAGATAAAAGTGCTTTCCATTCAGGCCAAAAGAGTTACATTTTTGTCCCATCAGACCACAGAATCTTTCATTCATGTGGATTTTTACAAACTCCAGGTCATGTGCCTTGTTCTCAGGAGAGGCTTCCGACTGGCCACCCTCCCATAAAGCCCAGATTGGTGCAGCGCTGTCGAGACTGTTGTCCTTCTGGCAGGTTCTCCCATCTCAGCCACGGGAACTCTGTAGTTCTGTCAGAGGGGTCATTGGGTTCTTGGTCACCTCCCTGACCAAGGTCCTTCTTGCCTGGGTTTCTCAGTCTGGTCGGACTGCCAGCTCTAGGCAGTCTGGGTAGTTGCATATTTGTTCCATTTCCCAATGATTCTCTTGGAAACTTTCAACACTCTAGAAATTGTTTTATACCCTTCCCCCAGATACAGTGGGGAGAACAAGTATTTGATACACTGCCGATTTTGCAGGTTTTCCTACTTACAAAGCATGTAGAGGTCTGTAATTTTTATCATAGGTACACTTCAACTGTGAGAGACGGAATCTAAAACAAAAATCCAGAAAATCACATTGTATGATTTTTAAGTAATTCATTTGCATTTTATTGCATGACGTAAGTATTTGATACATCAGAAAAGCAGAACTTAATATTTGGTACAGAAACCTTTGTTTGCAATTACAGAGATCATACGTTTCCTGTAGTTCTTGACCAGGTTTGAAGACACTGCAGCAGGGATTTTGGCCCACTCCTCCATACAGACCTTCTCCAGATCCTTCAGGTTTCAGGGCTGTCGCTGGGCAATACGGACTTTCAGCTCCCTCCAAAGATTTTCTATTGGGTTCAGGTCTGGAGACTGGCAAGGCCACTCCAGGACCTTGAGATGCTTCTTATGGAGCCACTCCTTAGTTGCCCTGGCTGTGTGTTTTGGGTCGTTTTCATGCTGGAAGACCAGCCACGACCCATCTTCAATGCTCTTACTGAGGGAAGGAGGTTGTTGGCCAAGATCTCACGATACATGGCCCCAACCATCCTCCCCTCAATACGGTGCAGTTGTCCTGTCCCCTTTGCAGAAAAGCATCCCCAAAGAATGATGTTTCCACCTCCATGCTTCACGGTTGGGATGGTGTTCTTGGGGTTGTACTCATCATTCTTCTTCCTCCAAACACGGCGAGTGGAGTTTAGACCAAAAAGCTCTATTTTTGTCTCATCAGACCACATGACCTTCTGCCATTCCTCCTCTAGATCATTCAGATGGTCATTGGCAAACTTCAGACGGGCCTGGACATGTGCTGGCTTGAGCAGGGGGACCTTGCGTGCGCTGCAGGATTATAATCCATAACGGCGTAGTGTGTTACTAATGGTTTCCTTTGAGACTGTAGTCCCAGCTCTCTTCAGGTCATTGACCAGGTCCTGCCGTGTAGTTCTGGGCTGATCCCTCACCTTCCTCATGATCATTGATGCCCCACGAGGTGAGATCTTGCATGGATCCCCAGACCAAGGGTGATTGACCTTCATCTTGAACTTCTTCCATTTTCTAATAATTGCGCCAACAGTTGTTGCCTTCTCACCAAGCTGCTTGCCTATTGTCCTGTAGCCCATCCCAGCCTTGTGCAGGTCTACAATTTTATCCCTGATGTCCTTACACAGCTCACTGGTCTTGGCCATTGTGGAGAGGTTGGAGTCTGTTTGATTGAGTGTGTGGACAGGTGTCTTTTATACAGGTAACGAGTTCAAACAGGTGCAGTTAATACAGGTAATGAGTGGAGAACAGGAGGGCTTCTTAAAGAAAAACTAACAGGTCTGTGAGAGCCGGAATTCTTACTGGTTGGTAGGTGATCAAATATTTATGTCATGCAATAAAATGCAAATGAATTACTTCAAAATCATATGATCATGTGATTTTCTGGATTTTTGTTTTAGATTCCGTCTCTCACAGTTGAAGTGTACCTATGATAAAAAATTACAGACCTCTACATGCTTTGTAAGTAGGAAAACCTGCAAAATCGTCAGTGTATCAAATACTTGTTCTCCCCACTGTATGTGCCTCGTCACAATTCTATCTCAGAGATCTGCAGACAGTTCCTTGGGCTTCATGGTATAGTTCCTGCTCTAACATGCACTGTCAACTGTAGGACCTTACATAGACAGGTATGTTTCTAAATCATGTCCAAACAATTTAATTGGCCACAGGTGGACTCCAATCATGTTGTAGTGACATCTCAAAGATGATCAAAAGGAAATTGGATGCACCTGAGCTCAATTTGGCGTGTCATCGCAAAGGGGTGTGAATAGCTATGTACATGGAAATGATGTATTTCTGTATTTCAATACATTACAAACATAGTTTTTAAAAGTGCGTGTCCACTTTGTCATTATTGGTTATTGTGTGTAGATGAGTGAGAGAAAAAAAACAAGACAATTGATTCCATTTTTGAATTCAGGCTGTAACACAACAAAATGTTTAATAAGTCAAAGGGTCTGAGTACTTCCTGTGTACCTTATGTGGTCTGTGTTTCTCGTGAACGTGTAGTACATGGATCCTCAGTCGGTCTCTCTTCTCAAACGACCTGCTGCAGAGGTCGCACGGGAACTTCCGGTCGCCCTGGTCCACGCAGCGCGTGTACTTCAGATGCTTGTCTCTGTAGTATTGATAGGCGAACACTTTGCCACACCGATCACACTTAAAACCCTCTCCAGAGTCTGAAAGAGGACAACGTCAGGGGAACGCCTTGGTAAATTGCGGCGGCGTCGTTGTTACTGGAAATAAACACGTTTGATACACTCATAGAATAGAATTAAGTAAAATCCTACCCATGGTATATGGTCTGATATACCACGGCTGTCAGCCAATCAGCATTCAGGGCTCGAACTACCCAGTTTATAACAGAGAATATAATGAGCCCAGTAGAGTATATGTGCATATATTAAACATGCAAATAGGTATGCACGAATAACTAGCCATATATGCCACCCACAAAGGAAGTTCCCACTGGAAAAAAAAAAAATAATTATATTCTATATGAACTGTCCTCACCTTCAAGTGGCAGCATGGTATTCCCCTCCTCCAGCGAGTCCTTCAGAGTGAGAGGAATCCCCAGGAACTGAACATAGCAGTCCCCGTACCAGACCAGCAGCTCCTGGCCCGGCTGGACCTCCTTACAGGCCTCGTAGAAGATCTGGCCCTTACTCTGTACCGCGATCAGGTTCTGCTCTTCTGGGAAGCGTGCGCACTTCACTAGGGACATCCAGTTACCGGACGAGCCCCGGCCGTCGACAAAGTGACTCAACCCGCCGTTCTCGAACACCTGGATCAACGGACAGGGAGAACATGTTGTTGTTACACCCTTAGAAAGAAAAAAAAAAGTTGCCTATAGAACAAAAAAGGGTTCTAATCGCTTGCTTCCTATATGGAACACCTATATAGAACCCTTTCATCACAGGGTTCTTTGATCAGAACCCCAAGGGTGGTTCATCACGGAACCAAAATGGTTTTTATATTGAACCCTTTATGGTGCCATTTATGAATTATGGCTGCTACTAATACATTTGAATATTTATAGCTAAGAATATAATATAATAAACAATTAAATAATGAACACCTGAATACCTGCATAGTTTTTAGATGTTGTTGTCATTATATACCTACATAGTTTGGAAATATGTACTGGTGGACCGGGAGGTATTTGTTCCTTTGAATGATGGTACATGTCAATCTTGGCATCAATTCTGGCTGACATCTCTATGGACCAGTACAGGTATGGCTTGTTGTTGCCTTATCGGTAGGCTTTTTGCAAGTTCAATCACTGTCCTCTTGTATGTTTATGCTAGAATGGCAGTTACATTTGAATTGACCAAACGATTTTTATTTAGAACCCTTTTTGTTTTTAAATCTAAGAGTGTATACATTCATTAAATACGTGATTTCCTCAAGCTAGCATTTAGTTAGCAACAGCGTGTTTGTATGAACCTCGCCGTTGCCACAGCGACCTCGGCTCTCCCCCTGCCATAGAGACGTAACCTGTCGGACGTCGTCAGCTAGTCGTTTTTCTAACCTGGCGAAATCATACCAGCAGCATCATTAATATGGATATAAATGGCAATGCAAAACAGCTGAAACCAAATGAAAAGGGAGCAAGTTAGCTGACATTTCACAAGCGTGATGTGGACTGTGTTAGCTTTCTGTTAGCTGTTGTCTGCTCAAATTCACATTACACTCTGGGTAGGGATATAACTCTCATCGTCCTATATTCGCCTGGACCTTTGTTAGTAAAGGGCTCTTTAATTTCGTCCAAAGAAGCAAAATGTTCGATATGGAACTCCAAAAATCACTTTTTTCATGGCACAGAAGTTGACGTGGCTACAAATTGTTTAACTGCACAGGGGGTTTAGGCCCACATTTATGCACAGCTGGTTAATGGACAACATAAAACACAAAAGTAAAAAAAAAAAAAAAAAAAAAAAAAATACGTTTATCTGACGATAAATAAAACACACACACAAAATAAAACATTATATAATAACTGACCTCCCACATCAGCGTGTTGTCGTCATATGTTTTGATCTCGCTGGTATTGACCAGTTTCCCCTGAAATGGGCCGAACCGGGTTCCCTTTGTGATGGCACTCTTCTCTGCGTAAACTCCGTAGTGGGACAGACTGCCGTAACTTGTCTGGTGGATAGATAACCCTGTAAGTGACATTTAAAAACACGTTAAACTTAACACTATTTACACAGAGATAGACAGACAGACAGAGACAGAGACAGAGAGAGACAGAGAGAGACAGACAGACAGACAGACAGACAGACAGACAGACAGACAGACAGACAGACAGACAGACAGACAGACAGACAGACAGACAGACAGACAGACAGACAGACAGACAGACAGACAGACAGACAGACAGACAGACAGAGAGACAGAGAGACAGACAGACAGAGAGAGAGACAGAGAGAGAAGAGAGAGAGAGAGAAAGACAGAGAGACAGACAGAGAGAGACAGACAGAGAGACAGAGACAGAGAGAGAGAGAGACAGAGAGAGACAGAGAGAGAGAGAGACAGAGACAGAGAGAGAGAGAGAGACAGAGAGAGAGAGAAAGACAGAGAGACAGAGATAGAGAGAGAGACAGAGAGACAGAGGCAGAGAGACAGCGAGAGAGAGACAGCGAGAGAGACACCAAATTGAGACTCTGCACGCAGAATTCTGCAAAAATATTCTCCGTGTACAACGTAGAACACCAAATAATGCATGCAGAGCAGAATTAGGCCGATACCCACTAATTATCAAAATCCAGAAAAGAGCCGTTAAATTCTATAACCACCTAAAAGGAAGCGATTCCCAAACCTTCCACAACAAAGCCATCACCTACAAAGAGATGAACCTGGAGAAGAGTCCCCTAAGCAAGCTGGTCCCGGGGCTCTGTTCACAAACACAAACACACCATACAGAGCCCCAGGACAGCAGCACAATTAGACCCAACCAAATCATGAGAAAACAAAAATATAATTACTTGACACATTGGAAAGAATTAACAAAAAAACAGAGCAAACTAGAATGCTATTTGGCCCTACACAAAGAGTACACAGCGGCAGAATACCTGACCAATGTGACTGACCCAAAATTAATGAAAGCTTTGACTATGTACAGACTCAGCGAGCATAGCCTTGCTAATGAGAATGGCCGCCGTAGGCAGACATGGCTCCCAAGAGAAGACAGGCTATGTGCTCACTGCCCAAAAAATGAGGTGGAAACTGAGCTGCACTTCCTAACCTCCTGCCCAATGTATGACCATATTAGAGAGACATATTTCCCTCAGATTACACAGATACACAAAGAATTTGAAAACAAATCCAATTTTGAAAAACTCCCATATCTACTGGGTGAAATTCCACAGTGTGCCATCAGAGCAGCAAGATTTGTGACCTGTTGCCACGAGAAAAGGGCAACCAGTGAAGAACACACACCATTGTAAATACAACCCATATCTATGCTTATTTATTTTATCTTGTGTCCTTTACCATTTGTACATTGATAAAACACTATATATATATATATATAATATGACATTTGTAATGTCTTTATTGTTTTGAAACTTCTGTATGTGTGATGTTCACTGTTCATTTTTATTGTTTATTTCACTTTATATATTCACTTTATATATTATCTACCTTACTTGCTTTGGCAATGTTAACACATGTTTTCCATGCCAATAAAGCCCTTGAATTGAATTGAGAGAGAGAGAGGTAGAGAGAGAGGTAGAGAGAGAGAGGAGAGAGAGAGAGAGAGAGAGAGAGAGAGAGAGAGAGATTACCTTCTGGAAGTCCCAGCGCCTCAGTTTCCAAGGTGAGTTGTTCGCTGTTGCAAACTGTTGAAGAGAATGTTGCTGGTAAATGTTGCTGGTGAATGATGCTGGTCATCAGTGGTGAACATTACAAATCGAACACAGACGACTGACAATATGAGCTGGTTTCTCAGACCGAGATTAACCCTCCTGGAATTGACAGTTTGGTTTCATGACAAACCATTAAGTCCCCGTTAGAAATACATACTTATTGCCTACTGATTAGTTATCCAGCCCCAAGTGGTTGCTGCATCTGTTTATTTTATTTAACTAGGCAAGACAGTTAAGAATACATTCTTAACAGCCTACCGGGGAACTGCCTTGTTCAGGGGCAGAACGACAGCTTTTTACCTTGTCAGCTCGGGGATTCGATCCGGCAACCTTTCGTTTACTGGTCCAACCACTAGGCTACCTGCCGCCCCGCATCTAACAATGTTAACTTCTTCCGAACATAGTTTTGGACAGCTGAAGCAAGCACACACGTTTTCCCTTTAAGGAAATGAACCTTTGTAGTTTCGCCAACATTTCATATAGCTGTATCTGTCTACCTGAGTTTCCAAGCAGGGCTACACCGGAGATGGCTTGACCGGAATTCTGCACCTGGCTCCGGGAACATCCATACAGGACCATGAAAAGGTCGTCCTCGCTGAAACTATAAGTGCGCGTTTTCTCCGGTGATAGTTCGGTTCCCCTGAGGTGGAATACACTTTCTTTAGACGGCGAGGGTGAGGGAGCGGAGGACCTCTTGCTCGAGGCAGGACTGCTGAAGTCTGATAGGCCAACGGATAACGGGCCGAGGGCGTGCTCGGTCACCACCGCTGCCAGCTTCTCGTGCTTGGAGTAAATCGTGTGTCCTACTCCCGGCATCATCCGGTTGAAGTACGGGATGTGCGACACGTTGAAGATCTGCTCGTGTAGAACGTTAACGGCGGTGGCTTGGTGGCCGCCGTTGCCGAAGAACGAGGGTGTTCCCGTGGTGAAGTTGAACGGCATGACTGCCTGGGTGTCGGTGACGAGCCGTCCCAGAGACTTGAGCGGGTGGAGGGCATGCTGAGAGCTCCTGAAGATGTTCATGTAGTGATGGGCTCCGGGCAGCGGGGCAGCGTAGTAACCCGAACCCCGGACAGGCCTGGCTTTGAGGGGGTTGGAGTGGAACGGCTTGTCCTTCACGGCGGGGATGCTGGACAGAGACATCACAGCAGGCGGGGAGACAGAGCCAATCTGGGATGATTTGAATAGGAATAGTCGACGTTGTAGCTATTCGGCCTGGAGAGAGATAGAGGTGGAGAGATTTCAGCTTTATTTCCAGCAATTACCTTAAATATTTTTCTCAATTTAAGTTTTATCTCTCAAGTTTATTTTCTAGATCATTATTTGAAGATGAATAAACCGATTTCAATTAGGGAACATAATTAAATCAATTAGGCTACAATAATGGAATTTGGTAACGAACAAATTATGCATGCTTTTTAAAGGTCTATATCCGCTCAAAATACATTTAAAGAGAATACAATTAATTGTTGGTTAGTTATTCTAAAAAACGTCATCAATATATTTCTGTCAAATCACAGGATTGGTTAACGAAATACAAACATTGCTATAAGCCTGTATCACAATATTCATGTCAATTAACGAAAGAAAAAAGGTTGTAATTTCAATTATCGCACAATATGAAAATATCTTATTTTATACGGCTACAGCAGTTTAACAAGATCGAATTTCTGCAGGAACGGATGGTTCCAAAATCTTAAAACTAATTATATTAAAAGTCATACACATATTTTGTCACTTTACAAATTCATGAAAATGTATTCCTAAATCTGAAAGCACTGATTTTTTAAAATTTACCAAACTTACTGCGTTCACAGCACTTACAATCTACAATTAAAAAAAACAGCTGTTTGGGCATTTTTTCCAGTTCGCAAAACACACAGTTGACGTTCGTCAATATCTTTAATTTGATGCCTGAGCCTGCAGAGTAAACCACTTTAAATTGGTGCTCGACTGTGAATCCCTGTAAACGAGCAGTATGAGTTGTAGGGGCCATGGTCTCCCCGTCACAGGGCGGCTCGTGAGTGGGTGGGAGCCAGCAGTAACTGAGACAAATCAGGGTCATGACACCCAAATTAAAGAACACCGGGTCAGTGGCAGAGGTCAACATTAATGAAGCTATCGCAAGTCACCTCTCCTTTAAAACGCATTAGGGCGAGACCAGTTCAATGGCTATTACAACGGGTTATAAGAGCGCTATAGATGGATCATTTCTGCATAAAATTGTCTATAGAAATAATAAAGGAAAGTGATGTGAAATTACAAGAAATAATTTAATAACGTTGCCTAATTATATAGGTCTAAAGCGATTTTACACATAGCAATATAATCATATTTTAAAGCAGTTAATTTTTTTTGTTGCGAAGGATCAATCTTAAAATCAGACTTACCTCAAAGGAGATTATTTATAAATGAGAGAGATTTGATTTTGATTTGATTTATAAATCTGAAGTTCCCAATTTAAATATTTTTTTGTTGTTGTCCAAAGACAAAACACGAATATTTGGCTACAAGTGTGTGCCGCTTTGTCTTGCTGATAGAATCCTATGAAGGTACAGTAGAGGGGAGACAGGAGCAGGTAGGATACCCTCCGTGTGTCTTTGTTGTTCCGGTGTATCTACTGAACTGAACGCTGTATACAGAACGGCTAATGGTACCGGACGCATAAAATGGTCTCGAGATGCTGCACTCCTGCTATTGGTCAGAGAGCAGCTATGGTCACCCTGCTTGCGTCAGGATTCCACCTTTTTACATTACAAACCCCCCACGCACACACACACGCGAACACAATACCGCCTTATTGACATTACCAAAAATGTTTTTATTTTATTACGTTTTTTAAAAACGTGTACCAAAACCAATATTCTGGTCGGCCCATTGGTAAGGTTACAGTTATCCCAAACCCTATTGAGAGAAACAACTCATTTAAAATCGAATGTCAACTCGATTTATGTCCCCCTCATTACTTCTTTTCGATAAATTTAGATGGGGATGGTTAATTAAGATAATGATGATTGTAATGAATCAGCCTATAAAAACATTGTTTTCTAAAATAAATAAAAAGGTGTATGCTGAAATCCTATGTAGCCAATTCATTATGTTGCTTGCTTGTATCATATCCGGAATATATAATTTAATAAAAAGGGATCGTAAATTGTTGTTATTATGACACTGGAAAATAAATATGTAAGTGAAGTACAAAACGAACAAATCGGTTTATGTTAGAACCATTAATAATTTAATCCTCTTTAATTTACAAAACAGCATCACGCGAGACGTGATAAAAACGAACAATTCAAACAGAGCAATATGGAAACAGAGTATGTTGATTTGTTAAACGGTTAAATAACATTATCACCACTACCCTATTCACACTCACTTCCTTCCTTCCCCGTGTCCCAGTTACTCACAGTACTGAGCCGCATCACAGCTGGAACGCATCGTCCAATCGAACTGAAAGCATGCGTTCAACAACTTGCATAGTATGTGACAAACACGCGATTGGCTTTCAATTACCCATCAATTTAAATAATATCTCCACTTTCAGGATCACACTTTTTTTTTGCATCTAAACACAAAACAATATTTAATTCAAAGTGTATTTGTTATACACACAGAGCATGTCATACTGTAAGGCTACACAGTGAGGACAACGAGACGCTTCCTTGCAGGCTAGGCTCTCCCCTCAAACAGTGCAGTATCGATAAAATATGATTCAATAATATAGCGGAACTAGATTAAATGTTGCAATAACAATTCTTTATTTACAATTGTATTATTCAACATCAAATTGCAAATAGCATCAGCGAAGCCTTATTAGTTGACAACTTGCATATAACTGTGTTTAAACTTCTGCCGGCATATCTAACTTTTGCATAAAATGCTCAACACTAAAGATTACAAACGTTGACGCGTGAGTGACGGGTGGAACGAACGAACAGTGCGATGTTTTCTGGTGAACAAACACATCTGGGGGAGAAAAACATACATCTCAGAGCAACGCGTAACACTGTAAGCTTTCTTTCTCCAGAAAGTTCATAGAATATATTACATATTGCTTCAATATCCCATTGCATCATATTTTTTCTTCTTCCATATAGCAGTCTGACACAACAGTTGGGGGGGGGGGGGGTATTTAATTATTCAAATAATACAGCCTTCAACCAATCACAGATGAGAGAGACCACTTGTCTCAGCAACTAAGATGTGTTGATCAATGATGCACCCCATTCAATAATGTACATATTCACAATACAAATATGACACCAATAGCATTAAAATATACAAGGAGAACAGACAATCTAAGGCAATATGCTAGTTTTTTGTTGTTGTTAGCATTTCAAGGTTCTTGCATTTTAGCTCTAAGAAAACTGGCAGACAATACAAAAACAGGGGCATTTAAAAAAAATCTCCCAAATTAAAGGTATAGAAGAGGAATTATTTTATTGTAAATTGATTTATATTCACTGCCTGTATGATATTTCTTTTAGGGGCAGAAGGTTGTTTGCTCCAAGTCCTGATATAAATGTTTTTAAAAAAACATTACCCCATGGCTTATATTCATTTCAAAATCTTAACAATCTTTGGAAATTGGCAGAGGGGTGGTGATAAGAGTGATTTCTTTAGAATTGGCTATTCTTAAAAATGTAAGTCAATTCTCAGCAATGACATCCAGGTTTTATCAAAAACTGTGATCGACAGTGACACATCTCGATAAAACGCGATCAATCAATCGTACAGCAAAACAGAGGAAACACAGCGTTTAAATCTCTGAGACAGGCCCCATAACATACATAAGAGTCACTGAATACTAGGAACCCCGTATGCCTCATAGAGACAAAGTGTTACTCAAAAGGGACTGTTAGCCCAAAGTACAGTAATCAGAAATCATCTGAGAGAAGGAGTCGATCTCGGATCAGTCAGGTCCCAGGCCCCGCCCCCACAGACCCCGCCCCCCGCCCTTTCATTATAATATAAAAAGGCTAAACTGATCCAGGGTTTTATGAATACAGAACCCTGATCTGGGAGCAGCTTTCTTCATCCTGACCCAAGCTGTTACCAACAGGGAAATAAATAAATAAAAAATAAACATCCAAAAACTGTTCTCAGACCAGGGCTTTTGAGTAACGTCATCCATCAGGTTTGGGCAGTTCCAGAACTAAACAATCCACTGAGAATAGTATTATTATTATTATTATTATTATTTTTACAGCTTCCCACAGTGGTGGGCTTGTATCCCCAATGGGATCCTATTCCACATGTAGTGCACTACTTTTGACCAAGGTCCATAGGGCTCTAGATAAGGGGAAAAAGGGTGTAATCTGAATCGCAGCTTTTCCAGTCTATTCTGATCTGAGGTCAGCCATGACAATACATTCAGTCATTATCTCAGATCCCACATCAAATACACTTTAAAAAAACAAATGCTGTACACACACACACACACACACACACACACACACACACACACACACACACACACACACACACACACACACACACACACACACTCCGAGGTGGCATTGCATGTTTCTCTGAGGTTGATGGACTATCCTACTGTCTGTGCTGCTAATAAACCCTTTATCCCCTTCAGCAGGGGTGGATTCAGCTGTTTGGGGGCCTGTTTTCATTGGACACGGATGAAACACAGCTATGTCCGCCTCTGTCCTTCATCATCAATGTAATGAAAGGCTGGTAGAATTCATAACCCAATTTACACGGCATGGGATATTTGGCTTGTCCTCCATATTAATGTCTGGCTTATTATCATAAGTAATGTCAATATTGCTAGCGTGAGCACCAGGCTGTTTGTGCCGTCATGCCGACTCCTTGTCACTAATGGTTATGCCGAGTTGAGTTGACAATGACAACAATGGAGTAGGCAAGAACACAATCGTACGGGACTATGCTGCAACATCTACAGTCAACACCTGTTAGCGGGGCGAGGGAATATGATGTCATTAGGGAATATGATGTCATTATACCTGTTAGAGGGGCGAGGGAATATGATGTCATTATACCTGTTACAGGGGCAAGGGAATATGATGTCATTATACCTGTTAGAGGGGCGAGGGAATATGATGTCATTATACACGTTACAGGGGCGAGGGAATATGAAATCATTATACTTGTTACAGGGGCGAGGGAATATGATGTCATTATACTTGTTACAGGGGCGAGGGAATATGATGTCATTATACACGTTACAGGGGCGAGGGAATATGATGTCATTATACTTGTTACAGGGGCGAGGGAATATAATGTCATTATACTTGTTACAGGAATATGATGGCGAGGGGCGGGCGGGAATATGATGTCATTATACTTGCTACAGGGGCGAGGGAATATGATGTCATTATACACGTTACAGGGGCGAGGGAATATGACGTCATCATACCCGTTACAGGGGCGAGGGAATATGACGTCATCATACCCGTTACAGGGGCGAGGGAATATGATGTCATTATACACGTTACAGGGGCGAGGGAATATGATGCCAGGGGGCTCTGGGTAAAAGTATGTAGGGCATGGTGTTCCATTTAGGATGCACCCTGTGTGTTAACATGAGGGTGAGTAAGTCCACCACCACACTCCCTCCTCGTCGACACCCAGCACTGCTGTATCATCTGCCATGAACGTATCATTTGGATTAGAGAGATTTAAAAAAAAATATATAAACTGCAATAAAAAAAGTAGCAGTGTTTTAATTTCCCGACAGACCGCAGAGCATACAATGTGCCCCCAGGAAAAAATCTGCACAAAAAAAAAAAAAAAATGAAAAGAAAAGAAAAACACAAAACGTAAGATTCTGAAGTAATTGTTATTGCTTGTTTAGTACATCACACTGACGGACCAGAGCAGTTTGTCCTGGCTTTCTGTCGTGGTGCTAGCTATACGCTCAAGGCTGAGAAGCAAGCGATAATCTGTACACTGTATACATAGCCCCCCCCAGGCATACCTACCTACACCCTGCATTAGAGCCTGGGTAAAGGCTCTTCTCTTGTACCGTATCAACGACAAGGTCAGACTCTCCTCTTCTCAAACACATAAAACACCGCTCTGCTTTTACAGCAGAGGCTGACAAGACCAGGTGAAAGAAGAGAAAAGGCCCAAATCAATAGGAAAGTCTGTCTGTTAACTGGTACAGCATGTACAATCTGTCGGTTAACTGGTACAGCATGTACAATCTGTCTGGTAACTGGTACAGCATGTACAATCTGTCTGGTAACTGGTACAGCATGTACAGTCTGTCTGTTAACTGGTACAGCATGTACAATCTGTCTGGTAACTGGTACAGTCTGTCTGTTAACTGGTACAGTATGTACAATCTGTCTGTTAACTGGTACAGCATGTACAATCTGTCTGGTAACTGGTACAGCATGTACAATCTGTCTGGTAACTGGTACAGCATGTACAATCTGTCTGTTAACTGGTACAGCATGTACAATCTGTCTGTTAACTGGTACAGCATGTACAATCTGTCGGTTAACTGGTACAGCATGTACAATCTGTCTGTTAACTGGTACAGCATGTACAATCTGTCTGTTAACTGGTACAGCATGTACAATCTGTCTGTTAACTGGTACAGCATGTACAATCTGTCTGGTTAACTGGTACAGCATGTACAATCTGTCTGTTAACTGGTACAGCATGTACAGTCTGTCTGTTAACTGGTACAGCATGTACAATCTGTCTGGTAACTGGTACAGCATGTACAATCTGTCTGTTAACTGGTACAGCATGTACAATCTGTCTGTTAACTGGTACATGTACAATCTGTATGTTATGTACAATCTGTTAACTGGTAACATGTACAATCTACAGTTAATGTACAATCTGTCTGGTAACTGGTACAGCATGTACAATCTGTCTGGTAACTGGTACAGCATGTACAATCTGTCTGGTAACTGGTACAGCATGTACAATCTGTCTGTTAACTGGTACAGCATGTACAATCTGTCTGGTAACTGGTACAGCATGTACAATCTGTCTGTTAACTGGTACAGCATGTACAATCTGTCTGTTAACTGGTACAGCATGTACAATCTGTCTGGTAACTGGTACAGCATGTACAATCTGTACAGCATGTACAATCTGTTAACTGGTACAGCATGTACAATCTGTCTGTTAACTGGTACAGCATGTACAATCTGTCTGGTAACTGGTACAGCATGTACAATCTGTCTGTTAACTGGTACAGCATGTACAGTCTGTCTGGTAACTGGTACAGCATGTACAATCTGTCTGTTAACTGGTACAGCATGTACAGTCTGTCTGGTAACTGGTACAGCATGTACAATCTGTATGTTAACTGGTACAGCATGTACAATCTGTCTGGTAACTGGTACAGTCTGTCTGGTAACTGGTACAGCATGTACAATCTGTCTGTTAACTGGTACAGCATGTACAATCTGTCTGGTAACTGGTACAGCATGTACAATCTGTCTGTTAACTGGTACAGCATGTACAATCTGTCTGTTAACTGGTACAGCATGTACAATCTGTCTGTTTCTGTTGTCTTCAACCACATGATGTAATTCAACAACTTCTGATGAAACGACTGAACCAAAGTCAAATCCGTAATATTTCAATGTGATAGAATATAGTAGTCTTTCCAGAAAGAGTTTAACCACCGAGTTTAAAACGACAAAAAAGTGCCTCTTTTTCCTCACTTTGCCTCGTCTTCTGTTGTTTGCTACGATAATAAAAGAAATCTAAGATAATTTCAAAAAAAATCTAAACAGAAAAATAAAACTTAATTTAATAAACTTATAAAACCTCTTGACTAAATTAGTCTAATTATCATACAAAGCATTATTTCAGTCAAAACAATAAAACTGCAGTGTTAAAAAAAAACAAAAAAAACAAAAACATTTGTCTTTATCCTACACATCTGTAGTCATCATCATCATCATCATCATCAAAACAAAAACAAACAGCAAAAAGGCTAAACCGGCTGAAATGAGTTGGCTGCTCCGCTCCCTCCAGAATCCAAACGTAAACATTTGATGCCATTGTGGAACACGAGAGGAATGTTCTAGAACATCAGAGGGGATCAGGGGAGAGAGAGAGAGAGAGAGAGAGAGAGAAAAAAAAAGTATAAATTGTTTGAGATGAGATCAGATTGCAAAATGGCCACTTGTCCATAGAGAGGAATACATTCATCTGACGAGGATCCCACCGCTGCCACCAGCACTCAGTCAGTCAAAAACAGAGGGGGAAGGGCCAACTTAGAGGGGGGAGGGGCATACAGTCAGTCAACCCAGAGGGGGTGGACCTCCAGGCAGATGGGGAGGGGCCTACAGTCAATCAACCCATAGGGGGAGGGATCTACAATAGAGGGGGAGGGGCCTACAGTAAGTCACACTACGGTGAATGCAGCTGGACAGAGACAGGCTGGCTCACGGGTTCTCCTTTAAGGAGGGGATAGGCGTTTTAGGGTTGCCTCCCTCTTCCTTGTGTAGTGCTTTACTTTCAACCAGGGCCCTATGTAGGGAACAGGGTGCCATTTGGAACATGTAAAAGTCCAACCTTTCCTTCATCCCCCTACTCCCCCCTTGAACCCTGGGTGAACCCTGGGTGACCCCCCCCCCCCAAGGAACACTTTCTGCCAGTGAAGTCAGAGGCCAGGCTTGGTTGGGCAGAGCTGAGTCAGGGCACTGCCAGGTTCACTCAAAGAGCCGTTGGTAGATTGGTTGGGTGGTTGAAGATGAACCAGCGAGCTCATTGGATCCTGGGTGTTAGCATTAAGGTGCTGGTTGGCTACACGCTCCACCAGGGTCAGCAGTATTTCTGTAAACAGATGAAAACAAAAGAGAGAGAGAGAGAGAGAGAGACAGAGAGACAGAGAAAGAGAGAGACAGAGAGAGAGAGAGAGAGAGAGACAGAGAGACAGAGAGAGACAGAGACAGAGACAGAGAGAGACAGAGAGAGAGAGAGACAGGGAGAGAGAGAGAGACAGGGAGAGAGAGAGAGAGAGACAGAGAGAGACAGAGACAGAGAGAGAGAGAGACAGAGAGAGAGAGAGACAGAGACAGAGAGAGACAGAGACAGAGACAGAGAGAGAGAGAGAGTACAGAGAGACAGAGTCTTTCTTTTTTGTTTTGTCACCTACTCACATTCAATAGTTTTTCTTTATTTTTTACTATTATCTACATTGTAAACTCAGCAAAAAAAGAAACACCCCTTTTCAGGTCCTTGTCTTTCAAAGATAATTCGTATAAATCCAAAATAACTTTAAAGATCTTCATCGTAAAGGGTTTAAACATGGAGAGTTCCACGGGAACATGTTCATTAAGACACTAATAGCTCACAGTTATGAAAACTTAGACAATAAAGAGGCCTTTCTACTGACTCTAAAAAACACAGAAAGATGCCCAGGGACCCTGCTCATCTGCGTGAACGTGCCTTAGGCATGCTGCAAGGAGGCATGAGGACTGCAGATGTGGCCAGGGCAATAAATTGTAATGTCCGTACTGTGATAGCCAAAGACAGCGCTACAGGGAGACAGGACGGACAGCTGATCGTCCTCGCAGTGGCAGACCACGTGTAACAGCATCTGCACAGGATACATCTGAACATCACACGGGACATACAGGATGGCAACAACATGCCTGAGTTACACCAGGAAGCACAATGCCTCCATTAATTTTTGTTTTTTAACCTTTATTTAACTATTCAATCAGTTTTTCTTTATTTTCTATTATCTAGGAACATTGTTAAACTCAGCAAAACAGAAACACCCCTTGTCAGGTCCATGTGCAACCTTTCAAAGATAATAGTCCAATAACCAAAATAGGCTTGCCGTCCCAGTAACATCCAGGGTAAACCCAGCCATCTACCCAGAGAGACTGTTATACTACAATAGATGGCTGGGTAGATGACTGTTAATGACGCCTATAGTGTTGAAAACGAGATGGTTCATCAAAAGATTTTATCCTGTAAAATGTCAAATAAATAAATATTAGAATGAGCTGTCAGGAAAACAGTATATACAGTAAATACACAGTAAAACCCCATAGCAAAATGGATAGAATTGAAGACAATAAAGCAGGGTCCAGAATATAAATAATACATACTAAATGGAAAGTTTATTAACACATCAGTACCAGGTCGAAGTGGGAGAAGGTGTTCAGCTTGTCCCAGGCATCTGTGTCCACAATGTGGCTGGTTTTCCCTTTATAATCCGTTGTCTGGAGTCCCTGCCACATATGTCTTGTGTCTGAGCCATTGAATTGAGACTCTTGTCTCTGTACTGACGTTTTGCCACTTTGATTGTCTTACAGAGGTCCTAGGTCCTACTGCTTGTACACATCCACATCCCCAGGCTGCTTGCCTTGGTTAAATGTGGTGGTTTGCACTTTCAGTTTTGCACGAATGCTGCAATCTATCCACAGTTTCTGGTTTGGATAAGTTCTAATCATCACAGTAGGAACAACATCCTCTGTCCACTTCCTGATGAACCCAGTCACAACAACATCCTCTGTCCACTTCCTGATGAACCCAGTCACTACAACAGGATCTGTCCACATCTGATGAACATCACAACAACATCCTCTGTCCACTTCCTGATGAACAGTCACTACAACATCCTCTGGATGAACCCAGTCACAACAACAACTGTCCACCCTGATGAGTCACAACAACATCCTCTGTCCACTTCCTGATGAACCCAGTCACTACAACATCCTCTGTCCACTTCCATGTACATTTTTACTTTTTTCACTACAACATCCTCTGTCCACTTCCTGATAACAGTCACAACAACATCCTCTGTCCACTTCCTGTGAACCCAGTCACAAAACATCCTCTGTCCATTTTCAATGAACCCAGTCACAACAACATCCTCTGTCCATTTGTACAATTCCTGATGAACCCAGTCACAACAACATCCTCTGTCCACTTCCTGATGAACCCAGTCACAACAACAACCTGTCCACTTCCTGATGAACCCAGTCACAACAACATCCTCTGTCCACTTCCTGATGAACCCAGTCACAACAACATCCTCTGTCCACTTCCTGATGAACCCAGTCACAACAACATCCTCCACTTCCTGATGAACTGTTAGTCACTACAGTAACATCCACTTCCTTAAACCCAGCAACATCTGTCCACTTCCTGATGAACCCAGTCACAACAGACTGTTATTCCTGATGAACCCAGTCACAATAACATCTGTCCACTTCCTGATGGTCACAACAACATCCTCTGTCCACTTCCTGATGAACCCAGTCACCACATCCTCCCATGAACCCAGTCACAACAACATCCTCTGTCCACTTCCTGATGAACCCAGTCACAACAACATCCTCTGTCCACTTCCTGATGAACCCAGTCACAACAACATCCTCTGTCCACTACTGATAACAGTCACAACAACATCCTCTGTCCACTTCCTGATGAACCCAGTCACAACAACATCCTCTGTCCACTTCCTGATGAACCCAGTCACAACAACATCCTCTGTCCACTTCCTGATGAACCCAGTCACAACAACATCTGTCCACCCAGAACCCAGTCACAACAACACTGTTATGAACCCAGTCACAATAACATCCACTTCCTGATGAACCCAGTCACAACAACATCCTCTGTCCATCTGATGAACCCAGTCACAACAACATCCTCTGTCCACTTCCTGATGAACCCAGTCACAACAACATCCTCTGTCCACTTCCTGATGAACCCAGTCACAACAACATCCTCTGTCCACTTCCTGATGAACCCAGTCACAACAACATCCTCTGTCCACTTCCTGATGAACCCAGTCACAACAACATCCTCTGTCCACTTCCTGATGAACCCAGTCACAACAACCCTGTCCACTTACCCTGATGAACTGTTATCACAGTAACATCCTCTGTCCACTTCCTGATAAACCCAGTCACAACATCACCCTCTGTCCACTTCCTGATGAACAGTCACAACAACATCCTCTGTCCAGATGAACCCAGTCACAACAACATCCCTGTCCCTTCTGATGAACCCAGTCACAACAACATCCTCTGTCCACTTCCTGATGAACCCATCACAACAACACCCTGTCCACTTCCTGATGAACCCAGTCACAACAACATCCTCTGTCCACTTCCTGATGAACCCAGTCACAACAACATCCTCTGTCCACTTCCTGATGAACCCAGTCACAACAACATCCTCTGTCCACTTCCTGATGAACCCAGTCACAACAACATCCTCTGTCCACTTCCTGATGAACCCAGTCACAACAACATCCTCTGTCCACTTCCTGATGAACCCAGTCACTACAACATCCTCTGTCCACTTCCTGATGAACCCAGTCACAACAACATTTTTACCTTGTCATCTGATTCAATCGAGCAACTTTCGGCCCAACCCTCAACCGCTAGGCTATGCCCCAGTAGGTAATCCTCTTTGCATTCACATTGCTATGTTTACAAAAGGAAACACAATGTTTTCCAACATTTACTCAATACACTGTGGGTTTTTTACAAAGTGCAGTGCAAGCCATTCCATCAGAACTCGTTATCGGACATCTAGACATACCTACTTTGGAAGCGAATAGATTGCATTTAGTTAAAAGACGAGACAATTGTAAAATCAGAAGATATATGTCAATATTATTGCTAATAGAATAAATAGCAGAAGAATAAATAGCAGATTATATAATGCTGTGTAAATTAAAATTGTACACCCAATGTAGGCTTCTGCCCCTTCAAGGACCTATAATTGATCTTGTACCCAAAGTTGTGATTCACACCAAATACAGCATGTTGTTGCCTTCTCATAATGTTCAAACCCCACAATTGAATAAACAGCTCCCTCTTAGCCTAAAGATCACATATTGCAAACAAATCATCTGAACTAAAAACTCCACACATATTTTGGAATACCCCTCCCCCCTCCTAAATGGAATCATTTCACTTTTGTGGCACCAATGTGAGGACTTATGTCAGGGGAAACGGTGTAACAGTAGTCTAGTGTGAGGGGTTATGTCAGTAGTCTAGGGGTTATGTCAGTAGTCTAGTGTGAGGGGTTATGTCAGTAGTCTAGGGGTTATGTCAGTAGTCTAGGGGTTATGTCAGTAGTCTAGGGGTTATGTCAGTAGTCTAGGGGTTATGTCTGTAGTCTAGGGGTTATGTCAGTAGTCTAGGGGTTATGTCAGTAGTCTGTGGGGTGTCAGTAGTCTAGTGTGTGGGGTTATGACAGTAGTCTAGTGTGAGGGGTTATGACAGTAGTCTGATTGTCTTACAGAGGTCTAGTGTGAGGGGTTATGTCAGTAGTCTAGTGTGAGGGGTTATGTCAGTAGTCCAGTGTGGTTATAACAGTAGTCTAGTGGGGTTTGTCAGTAGTCTAGTGTGAGGGGTTATGTCAGTAGTCCAGTGTGAGAGGTTATAACAGTAGTCTAGTGTGAGGGGTTATGTCAGTAGTCTAGGGGTTATGTCAGTAGTCTAGTGTGAGGGGTTATGTCAGTAGTCTAGGGGTTATGTCAGTAGTCTAGGGGTTATGTCAGTAGTCTAGTGTGAGGGGTTATGTCAGTAGTCTAGTGTGAGGGGTTATGTCAGTAGTCTAGTGTGAGGGGTTATGTCAGTAGTCTAGTGTGAGGGGTTATGTCAGTAGTCTAGTGTGAGGGGTTATGTCAGTAGTCTAGTGTGAGGGGTTATGTCAGTAGTCTAGTGTGAGGGGTTATGTCAGTAGTCTAGTGTGAGGGGTTATGTCAGTAGTCTAGTGTGAGGGGTTATGTCAGTAGTCTAGTGTGAGGGGTTATGTCAGTAGTCTAGTGGTTATGTCAGTAGTCTAGTGTGAGGGGTTATGTCAGTAGTCTAGTGTGAGGGGTTATGTCAGTAGTCTAGTGTGAGGGGTTATGTCAGTAGTCTAGGGGTTATGTCAGTAGTCTAGTGTGAGGGGTTATGTCAGTAGTCTAGTGTTGTCAGTAGTCTACAGGGGTTATGTCAGTAGTCTAGTGGTTATGTTAGAGGGGTTATGTCAGTAGTCTAAAATAGGGGTTTTCAGTAGTCATTTATGTCAGTAGTCAGTGTGGGTTTTCAGTAGTCAGGGGTTATGTCAGTAGTCTAGTGTGAGGGGTTTTGTCAGTAGTCTAGTGTGAGGGGTTATGTCAGTAGTCTAGTGTGAGGGGTTATGTCAGTAGTCTAGTGTGAGGGTTATGTCAGTAGTCTAGTGTGAGGGGTTATGTCAGTCTAGTGTGAGGGGTTATGTCAGTAGTCTAGGGGTTATGTCAGTCTAGTGTGAGGGGTTATGTCAGTAGTCTAGGGGTTATGTCAGTAGTCTAGTGTGAGGGGTTATGTCATAGTCTAGATGTCAGTAGTAGGGGTTAATGTCAGTAGTCTAGGGGTTATGTCAGTAGTCTAGGGGTTATGTCAGTAGTCTAGTGTGATAGAATGTCAGTAGTCTAGTGGTTATGTCAAGGGGTTATGTCAGAGTCTAATGAGGGGTTATGTCAGTAGTCTAGGGGTTATGTCAGTAGTCTAATGTGAGGGTTGTGTCAGTAGTCTAGTGTGAGGGGTTATGTCAGTAGTCTATGAATGTCAGTAGTCTTGTGAGGGGTTATGTCAGTAGTCTAGTGTGAGGGGTTACACCAGTAGTCTAGTGTGAGGGGTTATGTCAGTAGTCTAGTGTGAGGGGTTATGTCAGTAGTCTAGTGTGAGGGGTTATGTGTAGTCAAGGGGTTATGTCAGTAGTCTAGTGGTTATGTCAGTAGTCTAATGTCAGTAGTCTAGTGTGAGGGGTTATGTCAGTAGTCTAGTGTGAGGGGTTATGTCAGTAGTCTAGTGTGAGGGGTTATGTCAAGTCAGGGGTTATGTCAGTAGTCTAGTGTGAAGGGGTTATGTCAGTAGTCTATAGGGGTTATTTTAGTGTGAGGGGTTATGTCAGTAGTCTAGTGGTTATGTCAGTAGTCTAGGGGTTATGTCAGTAGTCTAGTGTTGTCAGTAGTCTAGGGGTTATGTCAGTAGTCTAGTGTGAGGGGTTATGTCAGTAGGGGGGGTTATGTCAGTAGTCTAGTGTGAGGGGTTTTGTCAGTAGTCTAGTGTGAGGGGTTATGTCAGTAGTCTAGTGTGAGGGGTTATGTCAGTAGTCTAGTGTGAGGGGTTATGTCAGTAGTCTAGTGTGAGGGGTTATGTCAGTCTAGTGTGAGGGGTTATGTCAGTAGTCTAGGGGTTATGTCAGTCTAGTGTGAGGGGTTATGTCAGTAGTCTAGGGGTTATGTCAGTAGTCTAGGGGTTATGTCAGTAGTCTAGGGGTTATGTCAGTAGTCTAGGGGTTATGTCAGTAGTCTAGGGGTTATGTCAGTAGTCTAGGGGTTATGTCAGTAGTCTAGTGTGAGGGGTTATGTCAGTAGTCTAGTGGTTATGTCAGTAGTCTAGGGGTTATGTCAGTAGTCTAGTGTGAGGGGTTATGTCAGTAGTCTAGGGGTTATGTCAGTAGTCTAGTGTGAGGGGTTGTGTCAGTAGTCTAGTGTGAGGGGTTATGTCAGTAGTCTAGTGTGAGGGGTTATGTCAGTAGTCTAGTGTGAGGGGTTATGTCAGTAGTCTAGTGTGAGGGGTTATGTCAGTAGTCTAGTGTGTGGTGCCGGAATAAGGACAAGCGAACCTGGGGAGCTTTGTGTTCACATCGTCCTAAAAAAAGGGAATCAGAATTCAAGCAAAACGAACTCAGACCACCTCTCGAGACGGTCTCAGTTGGGTTCGGTTCGGAAGCTCTGTAGAGAGGTCTGAGTTCACACCGCACAAAAAAAAAAGGGACCAAGTGTGAAAACACCCTTAAATAACAGATTATATAAAGAACAAACAGACACGAGTGTGAGTACAACTAATCCCCTCTAATGGTCAACGGTTTGAATAATTGACATGGTTTAAGTGCCAGTGTCATTCCGATAGTGTGGGAATAAATCAAGTGACTTGTACAGCAGTAACTTTAAACGTATAGCCACTGGCTGAAGTGCTCACGAGACAAACTGCTGCTGATTGGTTAAATATTTATACCAGTTCATTAGGTTTAAAAGAAACAACATTACACACCACCTCTTCCCTAGAACGACGTGAAAAAAATGACAAAAGAGAAATTAAACAACCACAACCATATTGACATCATGCAACGAATGTTGTTGTTGATGACCAGTAGTGAAATGCTGATGGTGCATGGCATGAATGTTGTTCACCAGTAGTGAAATGCTGACGGTGCATGGCATGAATGTTGTTCACCAGTAGTGAAATGCTGATGGTGCATGGCATGAATGTTGTTCACCAGTAGTGAAATGCTGATGGTGCATGGCATGAATGTTGTTCACCAGTAGTGAAATGCTGATGGTGCATGGCATGAATGTTGTTCACCAGTAGTGAAATGCTGACGGTGCATGGCATGAATGTTGTTCACCAGTAGTGAAATGCTGACGGTGCATGGCATGAATGTTGTTCACCAGTAGTGAAATGCTGACGGTGCATAGCATGAATGTTGTTCACCAGTAGTGAAATGCTGACGGTGCATGGCATGAATGTTGTTCACCAGTAGTGAAATGCTGACGGTGCATGGCATGAATGTTGTTCACCAGTAGTGAAATGCTGATGGTGCATGGCATGAATGTTGTTCACCAGTAGTGAAATGCTGACGGTGCATGGCATGAATGTTGTTCACCAGTAGTGAAATGCTGACGGTGCATAGCATGAATGTTGTTCACCAGTAGTGAAATGCTGACGGTGCATGGCATGAATGTTGTTCACCAGTAGTGAAATGCTGACGGTGCATGGCATGAATGTTGTTCACCAGTAGTGAAATGCTGACGGTGCATGGCATGAATGTTGTTCACCAGTAGTGAAATGCTGAGGTGCATGGCATGAATGTTGTTCACCAGTAGTGAAATGCTGACGGTGCATGGCATGAATGTTGTTCACCAGTAGTGAAATGCTGATGGTGCATGGCATGAATGTTGTTCACCAGTAGTGAAATGCTGATGTGCATGGCATGAATGTTGTTCACCAGTAGTGAAATGCTGATGGTGCATGGCATGAATGTTGTTCACCAGTAGTGAAATGCTGATGGTGCATGGCATGAATGTTGTTCACCAGTAGTGAAATGCTGACGGTGCATAGCATGAATGTTGTTCACCAGTAGTGAAATGCTGACGGTGCATGGCATGAATGTTGTTCACCAGTAGTGAAATGCTCTGTGTGCATGGCATGAATGTTGTTCAGTAGTGAAATGCTGACGGTGCATGGCATGAATGTTGTTCACCAGTAGTGAAATGCTGACGGTGCATGGCATGAATGTTGTTCACCAGTAGTGAAATGCTGATGGAGCATGGCATGAATGTTGTTCACCAGTAGTGAAATGCTGATGGTGCATGGCATGAATGTTGTTCACCAGTAATGAAATGCTGACAGCTAAAGGACAGCTCTGTGTTCTAAAGGACAGCTCTGTGTTCTAAACATAGCCTGTGTTCTAAAGGACAGCTCTGTGTTCTAAACATAGCCTGTGTTCTAAAGGACAGCTCTGTGTTCTAAACATAGCCTGTGTTGTTAAGGACAGCTCTGTGTTCTAAACACAACTCTGTATTCTAAAGGACAGCTCTGTGTTCTAAAGGACAGCTCTGTGTTCTAAAGGACAGCTCTGTGTTCTAAAGGACAGCTCTGTGTTCTAAAGGACAGCTCTGTGTTCTAAACACAGCCCTGTGTTCTAAAGGACAGCTCTGTGTTCTAAAGGACAGCTCTGTGTTCTAAAGGACAGCTCTGTGTTCTAAACACAACTCTGTATTCTAAAGGACAGCTCTGTGGGGACTTCAAGTCCATCAGAGGGTTATTTTATTTAGCAGACTGTAAAGGTCTGGCCCGAGAGTCTCTTATCTCCCTGCTAAACACACACACACACACACACACACACGCAAACAACTGTGAAAATAAAGGAAACACCAACATCGTGTCTTAATCGGCTACCAGAACAGCTTCAATGCGCCTTGGCATAGATTCTATTGGAGGGATGTGACACCATTCTTCGACGAGACATTCTATAATTTAGAGTTTTGTTGATTGTGGTGGAAAACGGCATCTCAGGATTCGCTACAGAATCTCCCATAAGTGGTATATTGTGAAACCTCAGCAAGTTGAGCAGTCTTCAGCACTGAAGCTCCTGCCGAACGTGCCCCCGACTATAACACCTCTTTCAAAGTCCCTGAGATCTCTTCTTCTAGCCATGGTAGCCTAAATAATGGGCAACTGGGCATTTATAAACATGACCCTACGCATGGTGGGATGTTAATTCCACACCTGTGTGAAAGTACAGTTGAAGTCGGAAGTTTACATACACTTAGGTTGGTTAGTCATTAAAACGTTTTCGAACCACTCCACACATTTCTTGTTTAGCAAACTATAGTTTTGGCAAGTCGGTTAGGACATCTACTTTGTGCATGACACAAGTCAATTTTCCATTAATTGTTTACAGTCAGATTATTTCACTTTTAATTCACTGTATCACAATTCCAGTGGGTGAGCAGTTTACATACACTAAGTTGATTGTGCCTTTAAACATCTTGGAAAATTTCAGAAAATGATGTCATGGCTTTAGAAGCTTCTGATAGGCTAATTGACATCATTTGAGTCAATTGGAGGTGTACCTGTGGATGCATTTCAAGGTCTACCTTCAAACTCATTGCCTCTTTGCTTGACATCATGGGAAAATCAAAATAAATCAGACAAGACATCAGAAAAAAATTTGTAGACCTCCACAAGTCTGGTTCATCCTTGGGAACAATTTCCAAACGCCTGAAGGTACCACATTCATCTTTACAAACAATAGTACGCAAGTATAAACACCATGGGACCACGAAACCGTCATACCGCTCAGGAAGGAGACACGTTCTGTCTCCTAGAGATGAACGTACTTTGGTGCGAAAAGTGCAAAATCAATCCCAGAACAACAGCAAAGGACCTCGTGAAGATTCTGAAGAAAACGGGTACAAAATGATCTATATCCACAGTAAAACAAGTCCTATATCGACATAACCTGAAAGGCCGCTCAACAAGGGAGAAGCCACTGCTCCAAAACCCCATAAAAAAACAGACTATGGTTTGCAACTGCACATAGGGACAAAGATCATACTTTTTGGAGAAATGTCCTCTGGTCTGATGAAACAAAATCAGAACTGTTTGGCCATAATGACCATTGTTATGTTTGGAGGAAAAAGGGGGAGGTTTGCAAGCCGAAGAACACCATCACAACCGTGAAGCACGGAGGTGGCAGCATCATGTTGTGGGGGTGCTTTGCAGTAGGAGGGACTGGTGCACTTCACAAAATAGATGACATCATGAGTGAGGAAAATTATGGGAATATATTGAAGCAACATCTCAAGACATCAGTCAGGAAGTTAAAGCTTGGTCATGAATGGGTCTTCCAAACGGACAATGACCCCAAGCATACTTCCAAAGTTGTGGAAAAATGACAACAGAGTTAATGTATTGGATTGGCCATCACAAAGCCCTGACCTCAATCATATAGAAAATATGTGGGCAGAACTGAAAAAGCATGTGCGAGCAAGGAGGCCTGTATAAACCTGACTCAGTTACATCTGCTCTGTCAGGAGGAATGGGTCAACATTCACCCAACTTATTGTGGGAAGCTTGTGGAAGGCTACCCGAAACATTTGACCCAAGTTAAACAATTTAAAAGGCAATGCTATCAAATACTAATTGAGTGTATGTAAACTTCTGACCCACTGGGAATGTGATGAAAGAAATAAAAGGTGAAATAAACCATTCTCTCTACTATTATTCTGACATTTCACATTCTTAAAATAAAGTGATCCTAACTGACCTTAGACAGGGAATTTTTACTAGGATTAAATATATTTGGCTAAGGTGTAGGTAAACGTCTGAGTTCAACTGTACATGCTTTCAATATACTTATTTATCGTGTTTCCTTTATTTTGGCAGCTACCTGCACATACACGTGCGTACTAATCTGTCTGGTCTTAAAACTAAGTGCACGCTACTAATTACGATATAGCATTATCTAACATATCAGCCCAGGTCAAGCCCCATAACTAGCTAGCAGTATTACATCATACAGCTCTCATTAGACTAAATTATTCACTAGATGAGTCGTAGGGAGTAGGGGCCCAACAAAGTGTTTGCACCCAATACGCAGACACTGGGGCGAAGTAAAGAAACACAAAGCTTTTATCCCTTACGGGGACGACGATACGACGGTTAACTGCTACAGAACCCCTACGGGCTTCATTCAGAGTGCTTCTGGGAAAGTCGTGAGTTGGACTTGTTCTGTAGCGCCACTGATTTACAACCAGCTAATAAGACCGAGATTTATTACCACTATGAAATAACACAGTGGTCTGCTCGGGGGTCACGGAGATGACCTGACCCCTAACACAGTGGTCTGCTCTGGGGTCACGGAGATGACCTGACCCCTAACAGTGGTCTGCTCAGGGGTCACGGAGATGACCTGACCCCTAACACAGTGGTCTGCTCAGGGGTCACAGAGATGACCTGACCCCTAACAGTGGTCTGCTCAGGGGTCATGGAGATGACCTGACCCCTCATTAGAACCCTAACACAGTGGTCTACTCAGGGGTCACGGAGATGACCTGACTCCTCATTAGAACCCTAACACAGTGGTCTGCTCAGGGGTCACGGAGATGACCTGACCCCTCATTAGACCCCTAACACAGTGGTCTGCTCTGGGGTCATGGAGATGACCTGACCCCTCATTAGACCCCTAACACAGTGGTCTGCTCAGGGGTCATGGAGATGACCTGACCCCTAACACAGTGGTCTGCTCAGGGGTCACAGAGATGACCTGACCCCTAACACAGTGGTCTGCTCTGGGGTCACGGAGATGACCTGACCCCTAACAGTGGTCTGTTCAGGGGTCACAGAGATGACCTGACCCCTAACACAGTGGTCTGCTCAGGGGTCACGGAGATGACCTGACCCCTAACACAGTGGTCTGCTCTGGGGTCATGGAGATGACCTGACCCCTCATTAGAACCCTAACACAGTGGTCTACTCAGGGGTCACAGAGATGACCTGACCCCTAACACAGTGGTCTGCTCTGGGGTCATGGAGATGACCTGACCCCTCATTAGCCCCCTAACACAGTGGTCTGCTCAGGGGTCACGGAGATGACCTGACCCCTAACACAGTGGTCTGCTCTGGGGTCATGGAGATGACCTGACCCCTCATTAGACCCCTAACACAGTGGTCTGCTCAGGGGTCACGGAGATGACCTGACCCCTAACACAGTGGTCTGCTCTGGGGTCATGGAGATGACCTGACCCCTCATTAGACCCCTAACACAGTGGTCTGCTCAGGGGTCACGGAGATGACCTGACCCCTAACACAATGGTCTGCTCAGGGGTCACGGAGATGACCTGACCCCTCATTAGACCCCTAACACAATGGTCTGCTCAGGGGTCACGGAGATGACCTGACCCCTCATTAGACCCCTAACACAGTGGTCTGCTCTGGGGTCATGGAGATGACTTGACCCCTAACACAGTGGTCTGCTCTGGGGTCATGGAGATGACCTGACCCCTAACACAGTGGTCTGCTCAGGGGTCACGGAGATGACCTGACCCCTAAGGCAGTGGTCTGCTCGGGGATCACGGAGATGAGCTGCACCCTCATTAGATACATTATACTGTCTATATGAGAATATATATACAGATATCACTACTGTCCTATAGGAGATACAAACCATATGTTCAGTACCAGTCAAACGTTTGGACACAGTTACTCATTCAAGGTTTTTTTTTCTTTCTTTTTACTATGTTCTACATTGTAGAATAATAGTGAAGACATCAAAACCATGAAATAACACATATGGAATCATGTATTAACCAAAACCGTGATAAACAAAATCAAAGTATATTTTCTATTTTAGATTCTTCAAAGTAGCCACCATTTGCCTTGATGACCAGCTTTGAACATCTAGTATTCGGTCAGACCCCTGTTTCGCATCCAGAACGGCCTGAATTATTCGGGACATTCAACAAGTTGTCGAGAAAACGTTTCACAGGGATGGTGATCCATGCTGACGGAAAGGCATCCCGCAGTTTCTGCTGATTGGACGGCGATACATCATGCTGCTAACAGCCCGTTCCCTATCACCTCATTATGCTCTATAGGGTTGAAGTCTGGGGGCTGACCAGGACACACAGTTTCTGCTGATTGGACGGCGATACATCATGCTGCTAACAGCCCGTTCTCTATCATCTCATTATGCTCTATAGGGTTGAAGTCTATAGGGTTGAAGTCTATAGGGTTGAAGTCTATAGGGTTGAAGTCTATAGGGTTGAAGTCTATAGGGTTGAAGTCTATAGGGTTGAAGTCTATAGGGTTGAAGTCTATAGGGTTGAAGTCTATAGGGTTGAAGTCTGGGGGCTGACCAGGACACTCAGGTAAACTGAACTCTCTGTCATGTTCCAGGCCATGTTTTTCACTCCTCTATTGTCCAGTGTTGGTGATGGCGTTCCGACTGGAGCCGCTTCTTCTTGTTTTCAGCTGATAGGAGTGGAACCACGGTGTGGTCGTCTGCTAGCCAATCCGTGACCAGGACCGGCGAGTTGTGCGTTCCCCGAGACGTCGTTCTGCCCATCACTGTTATTTATCTGTCTGTGACCCCTCGGTTTGCTTGCACGATTCTTGCCATTCTCCTTCGACCTTCGACCTTAAGACACTGTCGTGTGTGAGAATTCCAGGAGGTTGTTTCTGAGATACTGGAACCGGCACGCGCCTGGCAACGACGATCGTACCGCAAGTCTCTTGGGTCACTTGTTTACTCCATACTAACGTTCAATGGAACAGTAACTGAATGTCTCGACGCCTGTCTGCCTGATTTATATAACAAGTCACGTGACCCGCTGTCTGTACGAGCGATCCATTTTAGTAAACGGGGGTGGTGTACCTAATAAACTGGACGATGAGTGTGCACATCTGCTTTATATAACAAAAGTCACGTGACTCACTGTTTGTACGAGCGATCTATTTTAGTAAACGGGGGTGGTGTACCTAATAATTTATTTTATTTTACCTTTATTTTACTAGGCAAGTCAGTTAAGAACAAATTCTTATTTTCAATGACGGCCTAGGAACAGTGGGTTAACTGCCTGTTCAGGGGCAGAACAACAGATTTGTACCTTGTCAGCTCGGGGATTCGAACTTGCAACCTTTCGGTTACTAGTCCAACGCTCTAAACCACTAGGCTACCCTGCCGCCCCACTGGATGATGAGTGTGCACATCTGCTTTATATAACAAAAGTCACGTGACTCACTGTCTGTACGAGCGATCCATTTTAGTAAACGGGGGTGGTGTACCTAATAAACTGGACGATGAGTGTGCACATCTGCTTTATATAACAAAAGTCACGTGACTCACTGTCTGTACGAGCGATCCATTTTAGTAAACGGCGGTGGTGTACCTAATAAACTGTCTGGCAAGTGTACGTCTATGGGATCGACCCGTTCCTCGTCCCAGGTTCAGACTTCAGAGGCCATTCATGTGCATACAAACACTATGTAAACGTAAGCATGCTTATGTTTCTCATATAGATAATGTATGTATTATGTCTAGTGGGTAATGTACAGTGTCTATTTTACCAGTACTTTGTGTTTACTACTATTTCTTTCCCCCTGGTGACATAAAAGTTCATCCTGTCCTATCAGTCTGTTTTATGTACCTTACCTGTTCCTGTCCCATTGAGGTCACCTGTCCCTATGTACGCTTATGAACGGTTATAACTGTCTATGAATGACTTTGTCTGTGTACCTTACCTGTTCCTGTCCCATTGAGGTCATCCCAAGGCGAGGTGAGGCTCACCTGTCCCTATGTACGCTTATGAACGGTTATAACTGTCTATGAATGACTTTGTCTGTGTACCTTACCTGTTCCTGTCCCATTGAGGTCATCCCAAGGCGAGGTGAGGCTCACCTGTCCCTATGTACGCTTATGAACGGTTATAACTGTCTATGAATGACTTTGTCTGTGTACCTTACCTGTTCCTGTCCCATTGAGGTCATCCCAAGGCGAGGTGAGGCTCACCTGTCCCTATGTACGCTTATGAACGGTTATAACTGTCTATGAATGACTTTGTCTGTGTACCTTACCTGTTCCTGTCCCATTGAGGTCATCCCAAGGCGAGTCCCTATGTACGCTTATGAGGCTATGAATGACTTTGTCACCTGTCCCTCACCTGTCCCTATGTACGCTTATGAACGGTTATATGAATGACTTTGTCTGTGTACCTTACCTGTTCCTGTCCCATTGAGGTCACTTATGAGAACGGTTATATGAATGACTTTGTCTGTGTACCTTACCTGTTCCTGTCCCATTGAGGTCATCCCAAGGCGAGGTGAGGCTCACCTGTCCCTATGTATGAACGGTTATAACTGTCTATGAATGACTTTGTCTGTGTACCTTACCTGTTCCTGTCCCATTGAGGTCATTCCAGGCTTATGAACGGTTATAACTGGTGATCATCTGTCCATTGAGGTCATCTGACCCGGTTATAACTGTCTATGAATGACTTTGTCTGGCCTTACCTGTTCCTGTCCCATTGAGGTCATGGCGTGGTAGCCATGGAGTTATAACTGTCTATGAATGACTTTGGTTCATTCCTGTCCCATTGAGGTCATTCCAGGCGAGGTGATCATCTGTCCGGTCATCTGACCCCCGGGGCCATGCCGCTGGCGTTGGTAGCCTGCTGCAGCTGGGTGGTCTGCTGAACTGGGGCGGAGACTGCTGAGTACTGAACATACTGGAGGAAGGAGAGAGAGAAAGACCAAGAGAGAGAGATAACAAAAGAGAGAGATAACGAGAGAGAGAAAGACCAAGAGAGAGAGATAACAAAAGAGAGAGATAACGAGAGAGAGAAAGACCAAGAGAGAGAGATAACAAAAGAGAGATAACGAGAGAGAGAAAGACCAAGAGAGAGAGATAACAAAAGAGAGATAACGAGAGAAAGACCAAGAGAGAGAGAATAAAGACCGAGAGAGAGAGAAAAGAGAGGAGAGAGAGAAAATGAGAAGGAGAGAGAGAGAAAAGGGAGAGAGAGAAAATGAGAGATAGAGAGAGAGAGAAAATGAGAGGAAAATGAGAGTAGAGAGAGAGAGAAAATGAGAGGTAGAGAGAGAGAAAATGAGAGATAGAGAGGGAGAGAGAGAGAGAGAGAGAGAGAAAATGAGAGGTAGAGAGAGAGAAAATGAGAGATAGAGGGAGAGAGAGAAATGAGAGGTAGAGAGGGAGAGATAATGACAAAGGGAGAAAGAGAGAGCTAATATTTGTAGACAGATTGTTAACATCTACAGACAACTGAATGTCTGATAAGAAACATTGTAATAAAGAATGAACCCTCTATGAGCCCTCTATGAACCCTCTATGAGCCCTCTATGAACCCTCTATGAGCCCTCTATGAGCCCTCTATGAGCCCTCCGTGAGCCCTCCGTGAGCTCTCGTGGGCCCTCTGTGAGCCCTCTGAGCCCTCTATGAGCCCTCTGTGAGCCCTCTGTGAGCCCTCTGTGAGCCCTCTATGAGCCCTCTATGAGCTCTCCTGAGCCCTCCGTGAGCCCTCTATGAACCCTCTATGAGCCCTCCGTGAGCCCTCCGTGAGCCCTCTATGAGCCCTCTATGAACCCTCCGTGAGCCCTCCGTGAGCCCTCCGTGAACCCTCCGTGAACCCTCCGTGAGCCCTCCATGAACCCTCCATGAGCCCTCCATGAGCCCTCCATGAGCCCTCCATGAGCTCTCCATGAGCCCTCCATGAGCTCTGAGCCCTCTATGAGCCCTCTATGAGCTCTCTATGAGCCCTCTATGAGCTCTCTATGAGCCCTCTATGAGCCTCTATGAGCCCTCTATGAGCTCTCTATGAGCCCTCTATGAGCCCTCTATGAGCCCTCTATGAGCTCTCATGAGCCCTCCATGCCCTCTCCATGAGCCCTCTATGAGCCCTCTATGAGCCCTCTATGAGCCCTCTATGAGCCCTCTGAGCCCTTGACCTCTCTTTGACCTCTGATTATTGGGACAGTTTTACTGTACAGGTTTTCACAGCCCAACCCTGTGGCCCCCCTCTTTCTCACTCACCTGTTTCCTGCCATGTTCCCCTGGGGCGGCCAACCGTTTAGGTCAGGCGACGCCTGGAAATTGGCGTTGCCCTGCTGCTGCATCATGGGGGATTGGGCGTGGGCCATCCTGGGGGATAACAGGGGACTCTGGGGCGTGGCCTGACCCCCAAACCCTCCGTGAGGCTGCTGGGACATACCTGGTAGGGTTAGAGGTCAGGGGTCAGTACTGGGGGAGGGGGGGGGGTTAAAGGTCAAACAGGTCTGGTCTAGAATGCTCCTGGGTGATGTTTCCCTAGGTACAGATCTCGGATCAGCTTTCTATTCCCCAATCCTAACCTTTCCACAGTGTTTCCCAAACTCCGTCTCGGGGACCGCAAGGCATGCATGTTCTTTTCTTATTTTCCACATAACACTACACAACTGATTCAAATAATGAAAGCTTAATGATGAGTTTTTATTTTCATTTTAATTTTAAAATCAGCTGTGTAGATCTGCGAGGGGGGGGACACGAAATTTGTACCCATTGGGAAAAATACTAAACTGACCCAAGGTCAGCTTCTAGGGACGACTTCACCCTGGCCCACACCATCTAAAAACATAGCTCTAACACTGAGGTATCCGTGCATTTCATAATGATAATAATAATAATAATTATTAAAAAAAATTAAATGTAGGACTCTCTTTTTCAGTGAAAGACAATTGCAAAGTGCTACATGTGTTGTAACTGAAACATTTTCCCAGACTGATTACTGGTGTGTGTGTGTGTGTGTGTGTGTGTGTGTGTGTGTGTGTGTGTGTGTGTGTCTGTCCCTGACCGATTTCAACTGAACAGAAAGGAGTACATTCGCCCCCACCCAAAAGGTTACTGGACAGTCAGCGACACAGGTACACCTGATGGAAACGGCCACAAACACACAGTATATACTCTCTCGGAACAGGAAAACAAACCACTGACCGAAACACAAAAAAAAGGATTCAGTCATATACCTCTCTGACAGAATACACACACACACACACACACACACACACACACACACACACACACACACACACACACACACACACACACACACACACACACACACAAAAGGTTCAGAGGTCATCTGTTAGTGTTCAAGAAGTGTACCCTATTCCTTGCATAGTGCACTTCCCTTTGACCAGAGGGCTCTGTAGGGAATAGGGTGCCATTTTGTGTGTGTGTGGGTGGGGGGCGACGTCACATATTTAGTGTGAGCAGCCGAGGATAGAGGGAGTAGAGGAAGGCACGGATGGGGGAGAGAGAGAGGTGAGAGAGGAGGGAGAGGGATCAACCACACCAACCACCTCCACACTATGTCACACAGGGATATTTTCCAGATTAACCTGGGTTTACATACTACACCGGGAGACGAAGGGGGATTAAAATCAGACAAATGTCTGATTAAATATTGATCTGATTGATATGCATTAAATGGGAAATTCAGTCACATCAAGCAGCATTACAAAGTCCCAATAACATATACAACCAGCACGGTAACATACTGTAAAAATGAAAATACCTGTATTTACAATGCATGTAAAAAGGTTGTGTTTATCACATAACTCTTCTCTTACTAACACCGACTGAGCTGATTTATCTTGTCTTTACGTACCTTAGTTGACTGACTGTAATCTTTACTACTTTTGCACACACTGTATATAGATTTTTTCTACTGTATTATTGACTGTGTGTTTGTTTATGTGTAACACTGTGTTGTTTTTGTATCTCACTGCTTTGCTTTATCTTGGCCAGGTCTCAGTTGTAAATGAGAACTTGTTATCAACAGGCCTACCTGGTTAAATAAAATAATAAATAAAATATATATATATATATATTTAATTGATAAGGGTGTCTGCTATATGTGCTTTGTATGGTACTGTTTCCTGTCCATCTACTGCCCTCTAGTGGAACATATGTTTTATGGCCTAAATCAGGATAACCAATCAGGATTGGCTATTAAATCTAGGAGATGACCAATCAGGATTGGCTATTAATCAGGAGGTAACTCCATGTGTAACTCTGTGTTGTTGTATGTGTCTCACTGCTTTGCCTTATCTTGACCAGGTCTCAGTAGTAAACTACCTGGTTAAATAAAGGTGAAATAAATGAATAAATAAAACAGTAGATTCATCTAATCGTTATCAATGTAGTGGTCATTTGAGGGTGAGCAGCACAGCATTTATATTAAGCATGGAATGACACACCACTGGGGTAGGGGGGGGGGGTATGGCTGGACAGACAAACCCCTGGGGTAGGGGGGGGGGTATGGCTGGACAGACAAACCCCTGGGGTAGGGGGGTTATGGCTGGACAGACAAACCCCTGGGGTATGGCTGGACAGACACACCCCTGGGGTAGGGGGGGGGGGGTTATGGCTGGACAGACACACCCCTGGGGTGGGGGGGGGGTTATGGCTGGACAGTGGGGGGTGGGGGTTATGGGGGGTATGGCTGGACAGACAAACCCCTGGGGTAGGGGGGTATATGGCTGGACAGACAAACCCCTGGGGTGGGGTAGGGGGGTTATGGCTGGACAGACAAACCCCTGGGGTGGGGGGGGGGTATGGCTGGACAGACAAACCCCTGGGGTAGGGGGGGGTTATGGCTGGACAGACACACCCCTGGGGTAGGGGGGGGGGGTTATGGCTGGACAGACACACCCCTGGGGTGGGGGTGGGGGGTTATGGCTGGACAGACACACCCCTGGGGTGGGGGTGGGGGGTTATGGCTAGACAGACAGACACACCCCCTGGCTGGACAGTGGGGTGGGGGTGGGGGGTTATGGCTGGACAGACACACCCCTGGGGTAGGGGGGTTATGGCTGGACAGACACACCCCTGGGGTGGGGGTGGGGGGTTATGGCTAGACAGACACACCCCTGGGGTGGGGGTGGGGGGTTATGGCTAGACAGACACACCCCTGGGGTAGGGGGGTATGGCTGGTGGGTTGTAAGACCGTAGTACCTGAGTTTGGGAACTGAAAGGCACTGAGCTGCTGTACATGAGGGCTGACTACGTCCCCAAACTGTCCTGATCCCCCCATCATCATCACCTGGGAGGAAGGAGAGCCATGCAGGGCTTGGTGGGGGGGGAGAGAGGAGGGCAGGCTGGGCGAGATGGGGGAGAAAGGGCTGGTAGAGGGGTGAGGAGGAGGGGGTGTGGCCAGGCCTGGGCCTGTACTGGTACCGTAGCTGGGTGGGTAAGGGAACTGCTGGGGATTGGTGGTCTGTGGGATCCGAGGGTTACTCAGGCCTCCTGATAGGCCACTTGCAGCAGCCGCCGCGGCGGCGGCCATATTGGGAGGTAGGTTGAGTCCCTGGGTTCTCATCACCATGTTCCTCTGCTGCTGCTGCTGTCTCTGATGCTCCAGCTGGCGTTGGCGCAGGTGGTTGTTGAGGAGTTCTCTCTGCCGTTGTGCCAACATCTGTGCATTGATTGTCCCCTGGGAAGAGAAAGAAAAGGAAACGGAGTTAGATTGAACAACTTCTACAAACTGATTATTGGTTTCTGGTGAATTAAAATACTGGTCTTTTAATTATTATCTGGTTACTGTGCGTGTCAGTAAATTACCTGGTTGGGTTGTTGGACTGTAGAGGTTCATATTGATATATAATCTCAGTTACCTGGTTGGGTTGTTGGACTGTAGAGGATCATATTGATATATAATCTCAGTTACCTGGTTGGGTTGTTGGACTGTAGAGATTCATATTGATATATAATCTCAGTTACCTGGTTGGGGTTGTTGGACTGTAGAGGTTCATATTGATATATAATCTGTTACCTGGTTGGGTTGTTGGACTGTAGAGGTTCATATTGATATATAATCTCAGTTACCTGGTTGGGTTGTTGGACTGTAGAGATTCATATTGATATATAATCTCAGTTACCTGGTTGGGTTGTTGGACTGTAGAGGATCATATTGATATATAATCTCAGTTACCTGGTTGGGTTGTTGGACTGTAGAGGTTCATATTGATATATAATCTCAGTTACCTGGTTGGGTTGTTGGACTGTAGAGGTTCATATTGATATATAATCTCAGTTACCTGGTTGGGTTGTTGGACTGTAGAGGTTCATATTGATATATAATCTCAGTTACCTGGTTGGGTTGTTGGACTGTAGAGGATCATATTGATATATAATCTCAGTTACCTGGTTGGGTTGTTGGACTGTAGAGATTCATATTGATATATAATCTCAGTTACCTGGTTGGGTTGTTGGACTGTAGAGATTCATATTGATATATAATCTCAGTTACCTGGTTGGGTTGTTGGACTGTAGAGGTTCATATTGATATATAATCTCAGTAAATTACCTGGTGGGGTTGTTGGACTGTAGAGGTTCATATTGATATATAATCTCAGTTACCTGGTTGGGTTGTTGGACTGTAGAGGATCATATTGATATATAATCTCAGTTACCTGGTTGGGTTGTTGGACTGTAGAGATTCATATTGATATATAATCTCAGTTACCTGGTTGGGTTGTTGGACTGTAGAGGATCATATTGATATATAATCTCAGTAAATTACCTGGTGGGGTTGTTGGACTGTAGAGGTTCATATTGATATATAATCTCAGTTACCTGGTTGGGTTGTTGGACTGTAGAGGTTCATATTGATATATAATCTCAGTTACCTGGTTGGGGTTGTTGGACTGTAGAGGTTCATATTGATATATAATCTAAGTTACCTGGTTGGGGTTGTTGGACTGTAAAGTTGGGTTCATATTGGACACTCCACTCATCTGGTTCATCATTGGCTGGCGGTTCTGAGGAGAACAGGTTAACAGGTGCTTTACACCATCGACACACATTGATGTCATGCTTCTGAAAAAGCCATACAGGGATCGGCACACTGCTTTGACGTGACCCCAGAGCTCTCGTATCGAACGCAACATCACCACGAGTCAAGGCTGTGATAAGCAACACAATACCCAAACAGGAAACCCACATTGTGAAGACCTGGCCAGACCTTGTCCGGTTCCACTTCCCTCCACGCAATAGCTATCGACCTGGGAGGTTATATGAAGCCCAGTAGTGACCAGTTGTAACAGTGATTACAGTCAGATATAAACCCAGTAGTGACCAGTTGAAACAGTGATTTAGTCAGATATAAACCCAGTAGTGATCAGTTGTAACAGTGTCAGTCAGATATAAACCCAGTAGTGACCAGTTGTAACAGTCAGTTTAGTCAGATATAAACCCAGTAGTGACCTTTAACAGTGATCCTCCGTCCATCCACTCCGTCCGTCTCAGTCTCTCCGTCCGTCTCTCCGTCTCTCCCTCCGTCCATCCCTCCGTCTCTGTCCCTCCGGCCATCTCTCCCTCCCGTCTCTCTGTTCGTCTGTCTTTCCGTCTCTCCGTCCATCCGTCCCGTCCTTCCTCCTCCGTCCGTCCGTCTCTCCGTCCTCCGTCCGTCCGTCTCTCCCTCCGTCCGTCCGTCTCTCTCTCCGTCCGTCTCTCCCTCCGTCCGTCTCTCCCTCCGTCCGTCTCTCCCTCCGTCCGTCTCTCCCTCCGTCCGTCTCTCCCTCCGTCCGTCTCTCCCTCCGTCCGTCGTCCGTCTCTCTCTCCGTCCGTCTCTCTCTCCGTCCGTCTCTCTCTCCGTCCGTCTCTCCCTCCGTCCGTCTCTCTCTCCGTCCGTCTCTCTCTCCGTCCGTCTCTCCCTCCGTCCGTCCGTCTCTCCCTCCGTCCGTCCGTCTCTCCCTCCGTCCGTCCGTCTCTCCCTCCGTCCGTCCGTCTCTCCCTCCGTCCGTCCGTCTCTCCCTCCGTCCGTCCGTCTCTCTCTCCGTCCGTCTCTCTCCTCCGTCTCTCCCTCTCCGTCCGTCTCTCCCTCCGCCCGTCCGTCCGCCCGTCTCTCCCTCCGTCCGTCTCCGTCCTCCGTCCGTCTCTCCGTCCGTCCGTCTCTCCGTCCGTCCGTCGTCCTCCTCCCTCCGTCCGTCCCTCCCTCCCTCCTCCGTCCCTCCTCCGTCCGTCTCTCCCTCCGTCCGTCTCTCCCTCCCTCCGTCCGTCTCTCCCTCCCTCCGTCCGTCTCTCCCTCCCTCCGTCCGTCTCTCCCTCCGTCTCTCCGTCTCTCCCTCCGTCCGTCTCTCCGTCTCTCCCTCCGTCCGTCCGTCTCTCCCTCCGTCCGTCCGTCTCTCCCCGTCCGTCCGTCTCTCCCTCCGTCCGTCCGTCTCTCCCTCCGTCCGTCCGTCTCTCCCTCCGTCCGTCCGTCTCTCCCTATGTCCGTCCGTCCCTCCGTCCGTCCGTCCCTCCCTCCGTCCGTCTCTCCCTCCGTCCGTCCGTCTCTCCCTATGTCCGTCCGTCCCTCCGTCCGTCCGTCCCTCCCTCCGTCCGTCTCTCCGTCCGTCCGTCCCTCCGTCCGTCCGTCCCTCCCTCCGTCCGTCCCTCCCTCCGTCCGTCTCTCCCTCCCTCCGTCTCTCTCCCTCCGTCCGTCTCTCCCTCCGTCCGTCTCTCCCTCCGTCCGTCTCTCCCTCCGTCCGTCTCTCCCTCCGTCCGTCTCTCCCTCCGTCCGTCTCTCTCCCTCCGTCCGTCTCTCCCTCCGTCCGTCCGTCTCTCCGTCCCTCCCTCCGTCCGTCTGTCCGTCTCTCCGTCCGTCCCTCCCTCACTCCTGTCCGTCTCTCCGTCCGTCCGTCCCTCCCTCCCTCACTCCGTCCGTCTCTCCGTCCGTCCGTCCGTCTCTCCGTCCGTCCGTCCGTCTCTCCGTCCGTCCGTCCGTCTCTCCGTCCGTCCGTCCGTCTCTCCGTCCGTCCGTCCCTCTGTCCCGTCCGTCTCTCCGTCCGTCCGTCCGTCTCTCCGTCCGTCCGTCTCTCCGTCCGTCCGTCTCTCCGTCCCGTCCGTCTCTCCGTCCGTCCGTCCGTCTCTCCGTCCGTCCGTCTCTCCGTCCGTCTCTCCGTCCCTCCGTCCGTCTCTCCGTCCGTCTCCGTCCGTCCCTCCTCGTCAGTTCCTCCCTCCGTCCGTCCGTCTCTCCGTCCGTCCGTCTCTCCGTCCGTCCGTCTGTCTCTCCGTCCGTCCGTCTCTCCGTCCGTCCGTCTCTCCGTCCGTCTCTCCGTCTCTCCTCCGTCCGTCTCTCTGTCCTTCCATCTCTCCGTCCGTCTCTCCCGTTTCCTCCCTCCGTCCGTCCGTTCTTCCATCTCTCCGTCTCTCCCTCCGTCCGTCTCTCCGTCCGTCCGTCTCTCCGTCCTTCCATCTCTCCGTCCGTCTCTCCTCCGTTTCCTCCTCCTCCGTCCGTCCGTCCGTCTCTCTCCTCCGTCCGTCCTCCGTCCGTCTCTCCGTCCGTCCATCTCTCCGTCCGTCCCTCCGTCCGTCTCTCCGTCCTTCCATCTCTCCGTCCGTCTCTCCCTCCGTCCGTCTCTCCGTCAGTTCCTCCCTCCCTCCGTCCGTCCGTCCGTCCGTCCGTCCGTCTCTCCGTCCGTCCGTCTCTCCCTCCGTCCGTCTCTCTGTCCTTCCATCTCTCCGTCCGTCTCTCCGTCAGTTCCTCCCTCCGTCCGTCCGTTCTTCCATCTCTCCGTCTCTCCCTCCGTCTGTCTCTCCGTCCGTCCGTCTCTCTGTCCTTCCATCTCTCCGTCCGTCTCTCCGTCAGTTCCTCCCTCCGTCCGTCCGTCCTTCCATCTCTCCGTCTCTCCGTCCGTCCGTCCGTCCTTCCATCTCTCCGTCCGTCCGTCTCTCCGTCCGTCCGTCTCTCCGTCCGTCCATCTCTCCGTCCGTCCCTCCGTCCGTCTCTCCGTCCTTCCATCTCTCCGTCCGTCTCTCCCTCCGTCCGTCTCTCCGTCCGTCCTCCCTCCGTCCGTCCGTCTCTCCGTCTCTCCGTCCGTCCGTCCTCCCTCACTCCCTGTCCTTCCACGTCTCTCCGTCCGTCCGTCTCCGTCTCTCCGTCCGTCCGTCCGTCTCTCCGTCCGTCCGTCTCTCCCTCCGTCTGTCTCTCCGTCCGTCCGTCTCTCTGTCCTTCCATCTCTCCGTCCGTCTCTCCGTCAGTTCCTCCCTCCGTCCGTCCGTCCGTCCTTCCATCTCTCCGTCTCTCCGTCCGTCTCTCCGTCCGTCCGTCTCTCCGTCCGTCTCTCCGTCAGTTCCTCCCTCCGTCAGTTCCTCCCTCCGTCCGTCCGTCTCTCCGTCCGTCCGTCTCTCCGTCCGTCCGTCTCTCCGTCTCTCCCTCCGTCCGTCTCTCTGTCCTTCCATCTCTCCGTCCGTCTCTCCGTCCGTCTCTCCGTCCGTCTCTCCGTCCGTCCATCTCTCCGTCCGTCCCTCCGTCCGTCTCTCCGTCCTTCCATCTCTCCGTCCGTCTCTCCCTCCGTCCGTCTCTCCGTCCCAGTTCCTCCCTCCGTCCGTCCGTCTCTCCGTCCGTCCGTCCGTCTCACTCCCGTCCGTCTCTCCCTCCGTCCGTCTCTCTGTCCTTCCATCTCTCCGTCCGTCTCTCCGTCAGTTCCTCCCTCCGTCCGTCCGTTCTTCCATCTCTCCGTCTCTCCCTCCGTCTGTCTCTCCGTCCGTCCGTCTCTCTGTCCTTCCATCTCTCCGTCCGTCTCTCCGTCAGTTCCTCCCTCCGTCCGTCCTTCCATCTCTCCGTCTCTCCGTCCGTCCGTCTCTCCGTCCTTCCATCTCTCCGTCCGTCCGTCTCTCCGTCCGTCCGTCTCTCCGTCCGTCCTCTCCGTCCGTCCGTCCTCCTCCGTCCGTCTCTCCGTCCTTCCATCTCTCCGTCCGTCTCTCCCTCCGTCCGTCTCTCCGTCCGTCTCCTCCGTCCGTCCGTCCGTCCGTCCGTCCTGTCCGTCTCTCCGTCCGTCCGTCCCTCCTCCTTCCCGTCTCTCGTCCGTCCGTCCGTCCGTCTCTCCGTCCGTCCGTCCGTCCGTCTCTCCGTCCGTCCGTCTCTCCCTCCGTCCGTCTCTCTGTCCGTCCGTCTCTCTGTCCGTCCATCTCTCCGTCCGTCTCTCCGTCAGTTCCTCCCTCCGTCCGTCCGTCCGTCCTCCCATCTCTCCGTCTCTCCGTCCGTCTCTCCGTCCGTCCGTCTCTCCGTCCGTCTCTCCGTCAGTTCTCCCTCCGTCGTCTCTCTCCCCGTCTCGTCCGTCTCTCTCCGTCCGTCTCTCCGTCCGTCCGTCTCTCCGTCTCTCCCTCCGTCCGTCTCTCAGTCCTTCCATCTCTCCGTCCGTCTCTCCGTCAGTTCCTCCCTCCGTCCGTCCGTTCTTCCATCTCTCCGTCTCTCCCTCCGTCCGTCTCTCCGTCCGTCCGTCTCTCCGTCCTTCCATCTCTCCGTCCGTCTCTCCGTCAGTTCCTCCCTCCGTCCGTCCGTCCGTCCGTCTCTCCGTCCGTCCGTCTCTCCGTCCATCCGTCTCTCCGTCCATCCATCTCTCCGTCCGTCCCTCCGTCCGTCTCTCCGTCCTTCCATCTCTCCCTCCGTCCGTCTCTCCGTCAGTTCCTCCCTCCGTCCGTCCGTCCGTCCGTCCCTCCCTCACTCCATGTCCGTCTCTCCGTCCGTCCGTCCGTCTCTCCGTCCGTCCGTCCGTCCGTCCGTCTCTCCGTCCGTCCGTCTCTCCCTCCGTCCGTCTCTCTGTCCTTCCATCTCTCCGTCCGTCTCTCCGTCTCTCCTCCCTCCGTCCGTCCGTTCTTCCATCTCTCCGTCTCTCCCTCCGTCTGTCTCTCCGTCCGTCCGTCTCTCTGTCCTTCCATCTCTCCGTCCGTCTCTCCGTCCGTTCCTCCCTCCGTCTGTCCGTCCTTCCATCTCCGTCCGTCTCTCCGTCCGTCCGTCCGTCTCTCCCATCTCTCCGTCCGTCCGTCTCTCCGTCCGTCCGTCTCTCTCCGTCCGTCCCTCCGTCCGTCTCTCCGTCCTTCCATCTCTCCGTCCGTCTCTCCCTCCGTCCGTCTCTCCGTCAGTTCCTCCCTCCGTCCGTCCGTCCGTCCGTCTGTCCGTCTCTCCGTCCGTCCGTCCCTCCCTCACTCCCTGTCCGTCTCTCCGTCCGTCCGTCCGTCTCTCCGTCCGTCCGTCCGTCTCTCCGTCCGTCCGTCCGTCTCTCCGTCCGTCCGTCCGTCTCTCCGTCCGTCCGTCTCTCCCTCCGTCTGTCTCTCCGTCCGTCCGTCTCTCTGTCCTTCCATCTCTCCGTCCGTCTCTCCGTCCGTCCGTCTCTCCGTCCGTCCGTCTCTCCGGCCATCTCTCCGTCCTTCCATCTCTCCGTCCGTCCATCTCTCCGTCCTTCCATCTCTCCGTCCGTCTCTCCGTCCTTCCATCTCTCCGTCCGTCTCTCCGTCAATTCCTCCCTCCGTCAGTTCCTCCCTCCGTCCGTCCGTCCGTCCGTCTCTCCGTCCGTCCGTCCGTCCGTCTCTCCCTCCCTCCCTCTGTCCGTCTCTCTCTCCCTCCCTCTGTCCGTCTCTCTCTCTCACCCTCCGTACCTCTCTCTCCCTCCCTCTGTCCGTCTCTCTCCTCTCCTCTGTATTAGGCTCCTCCCTCCCTCCCTCTGTCCGTCTCTCCTCCCTCCCTCCCTCTGTCCGTCTCTCTCTCCCTCCCTCTGTCCGTCTCATTCTCTCCCCTCCCTCTGTCCGTCTCTCTCTCACCCTCCGTCTCTCTCTCCCACCCTCTGTCCGTCTCTCTCTCCCACCCTCTGTCCGTCTCTCTCTCCCACCCTCTGTCCGTCTCTCTCTCCCTCCCTCTGTCCGTCTCTCTCTCCCTCCCTCTGTCCGTCTCTCTCTCCCTCCCTCTGTCCGTCTCTCTCTCCCTCCCTCCGTCTCTCTCTCCCTCCCTCCGTCCGTCTCTCTCCCTCCCTCCGTCTCTCTCTCCCTCCCTCCGTCTCTCTCTCCCTCCGTCCGTCTCTCTCTCTCACCCTCCGTCTCTCTCTCCCTCCGTCCGTCTCTCTCACCCTCCGTCTCTCTCGCTCACCCTCCGTCTCTCTCTCTCACCCTCCGTCTCTCCCTCCGTCCGTCTCTCCCTCCCTCCGTCCGTCCGTCTCTCTCTCCCTCCGTCCGTCTCTCTCTCTCACCCTCCGTCCGTCTCTCTCTCTCCCTTCGTCCGTCTCTCTCTCTCTCCCTTCGTCCGTCTCTCTCTCTCTCCCTCCGTCCGTCTCTCTCTCTCACCCTCCGTCTGTCTCTCTCTCTCACCCTCCGTCTCTCTCTCTCTCCCTTCGTCCGTCTCTCCGTCCGTCTCTCCCTCTGTCCGTCTCTCCGTCCGTCCGTCTCTGTACCTGTTGTACCTGTAGCCGGTGTTGCAGCTGTAACCTCAGTGTATTAGGCTGGTTAGGAACCACCGCTTGGGGCCTCAGTCTCATGATGGGGTATCCTGGTCTGGGGCCCATCTGGACAGCCATGGGGTGGAAGCCTTGCCCTGTGGGTAGAGGAGGAAAATCATTACTTTTTCATGGCTCTCTTCTCCCTTTGCAGAAGGCATATAGTCAATGTGTTTGGAATATCGAATCGCAATACGTATAGAATAATGATACATATATGATCCCAATACGTATTGAATTGTAACTCAAGAATTGTGATCAAATTTAATTGTGTGGTCCCTGCCAATTCCCACCACTACCTGTGGGGTCCTGCATGGGTCTGCCGGACCCAGGGTCGTGGTACCCTCTCTGGGCTAGATGGGAGCCAGGTGTGGCGTCCTGCATGGGTCTGCCAGACCCAGGGCCGTGGTACCCTCTCTGGGCTAGATGGGAGCCAGGTGGCAGGTCCTGCTGGCCGTACACTGGAGGCTTCTGGTCCAACAACATGGACGGGTCTGAAGAGAACTGGTCCTGATCTACAGACTGACCCTGTTGGGAGAGGAGAGAGGGATGAGTAGGAGAGGAGAGAGGGATGAGTAGGAGAGGAGAGAGGGATGAGTAGGAGAGGAGAGAGGGATGAGTAGGAGAGGAGAGAGAGGGGTGAGTAGGAGAGGAGAGAGGGATGAGTAGGAGAGGAGAGAGGGATGAGAGAGGGAGAGGGAGAGGGATGAGTAGGAGAGGAGAGAGGGATGAGTAGGAGAGAGGAGAGAGGGGTGAGGAGGAGAGGAGAGAGAGGGGTGAGTAGGAGAGGAGAGAGGGATGAGTAGAGAGAGGGGAGAGAGGGATGAGGGTGAGGAGAGGAGAGAGGGGTGAGAGGAGAGGAGAGAGAGGGGTGAGTAGGAGAGGAGAGAGGGATGAGTAGGAGAGGAGAGAGGGATGAGTAGGAGAGGAGAGAGGGATGAGTAGGAGAGGAGAGAGAGGTGAGAGGAGAGGAGAGAGGGGTGAGTAGGAGAGGAGAGAGAGGTGAGAGGAGAGGGAGAGGGGTGAGTAGGAGAGGAGAGAGGATTGAGAAGGAGAAAAAGGAGAGCAGGGGGGTGAGAAGGAGAGGAGAGAGGGATGAGTAGGAGAGGAGAGAGGGATGAGTAGGAGAGAGAGGGGTGAGAAGGAGAGGAGAGAGGGATGAGTAGGAGAGAGAGGGGTGAGAAGGAGAGGAGAGAGGGATGAGTAGGAGAGGAGAGAGGGATGAGTAGGAGAGAGAGGGGTGAGAAGGAGAGAGGGGTGAGAGGAGGAGAGAGGGGTTAGAGGAGGAGAGGAGAGAGGGATGAGTAGGAGAGGAGAGAGGGATGAGAAGGAGAGGAGAGAGAGGGGAGTGAGGAGGAGAGGAGAAGAGTGAGAAGGAGAGAAGAGAGGGGTGAGAAGGAGAGGAGAGAAGGAGAGGAGAGAGGGGTGAGAAGGAGAGGAGAGAAGGAGAGGAGGAGAGGAGAGAGGGGTGAGAAGGAGAGGAGAGAGAGGGGTGAGAAGGAGAAAAGAGAGGGATGAGTAGGAGAGGAGAGAGGGATGAGGAGGAGAGAGAGAGGGGTGAGGAGGAGAGGAGAGAGAGGGATGAGTAGGAGAGGAGAGAGAGGGGTGAGGAGGAGAGGAGAGAGAGGGATGAGGAGGAGAGGAGAGAGGGGTGAGGAGGAGAGGAGAGAGAGGGGTGAGGAGGAGGAGAGGAGAGAGAGGGGTGAGAAGGGAGAGGATGAAAGAGAGGGATGAGTAGGAGAGGAGAGAGGGGTGAGGAAGGAGAGAAAGGAGAGAGGGGTGAGGAGGGAGGGAGAGAGAGAGAGGGTGAGAAGGAGAGGAGAGAGAGGGATGAGTAGGAGAGGAGAGAGAGGGGTGAGAAGGAGAAAAGAGAGGGATGAGTAGGAGAGGAGAGAGGGGTGAGGGGAGGGAGGAGAGAGAGGGATGAGTAGGAGAGAGGAGAGAGAGGGGTGAGGAGGAGAGGAGAGAGAGGTGAGGAGGAGAGGAGAGAGGGGTGAGAAGGAGAGAAGAGAGAGGGGTGAGAAGGAGAGGAGAGAGAGGGGTGAGAAGGAGAGAAGAGAGGGGTGAGATGGAGAGAAGAGAGGGGTGAGAAGGAGAGAAGAGAGAGGGGTGAGAAGGAGAGGGGTGAGAAGGAGAGGGGTGAGAAGGAGAGGAGAGAGAGGGGTGAGAAGGAGAGAAGAGAGGGGTGAGATGGAGAGGAGAGAGAGGGGTGAGAAGGAGAGGAGAGAGAGGGGTGAGAAGGAGAGAAGAGAGAGGGGTGAGAAGGAGAGAAGAGAGGGGTGAGAAGGAGAGAAGAGAGAGGGGTGAGAAGAAGAGGAGAGAGAGGGGTGAGAAGGAGAGAAGAGAGGGGGTGAGAAGGAGAGGAGAGAGAGGGGTGAGAAGAAGAGGAGAGAGGGGTGAGGAAGGAGAGAGAGGGAGAGAGGGGTGAGGAAGGAGAGAAGAGAGGGGTGAGAAGGGAGGAGAGAGAGGGGTGAGAAGAAGAGGAGAGAGAGGGGTGAGAAGGAGAGAAGAGAGGGGTGAGAAGGAGAGGAGAGAGAGGGGTGAGAAGAAGAGGAGAGAGAGGGGTGAGAAGGAGAGGGGTGAGAGGAGAGGGAGAGAAGGAGAGGAGAGAGAGGGGTGAGAAGGAGAGAAGAGAGGGGTGAGATGGAGAGGAGAGAGAGGGGTGAGAAGGAGAGGAGAGAGAGGGGTGAGAAGGAGAGAAGAGATGGGTGAGATGGAGAGGAGAGAGAGGGGTGAGGAAGGAGAGGGAGAGAGAGGGGTGAGAAGGAGAGAGAGAGAGAGAGGGTGAGAAGGAGAGTGAGAGAGGGGTGAGAAGGAGAGAAGAGAGGGGTGAGAAGGAGAGGAGAGAGAGGGGTGAGAAGAAGAGGAGAGAGAGGGGTGAGAAGGAGAGGAGAGAGAGGGGTGAGAAGAAGAGGAGAGAGAGGGGTGAGAAGGAGAGGAGAGAGAGGGGTGAGAAGGAGAGGGGTGAGAAGGAGAGGGGTGAGAAGGAGAGGAGAGAGAGGGGTGAGAAGGAGAGGAGAGAGGGATGAGGAGGAGAGAGAGGGGTGAGAGGGAGAGGAGAGAGAGGGGTGAGAAGGAGAGGAGAGGGGTGAGAAGGAGAGAGAGGGGTGAGAGGGAGAGAGGGGTGAGAGGAGAGAGGGGTGAGAGGAGAGAGGGGGTGAGAGGAGAGAGGGGTGAGAGGTGGTGAGAGGGAGAGGGGGTGAGAGGGGTGAGAGGGAGAGAGAGGGGTGAGAGAGAGAGAGGGGTGAGAGGAGAGAGGGGTGAGAGGGAGGAGAGAGGGGTGAGAGGGGTGAGAGAGGGGTGAGAGGAGAGAGAGGGGTGAGAGGAGGAGAGAGAGGGGTGAGAGGGAGGAGAGAGGGGTGAGAGGAGGAGAGAGGGATGAGGAGGAGAGAGAGGGGTGAGAGGAGGAGAGAGGGGTGAGAGGAGGAGAGAGGGATGAGGAGAGAGAGAGGGGTGAGAGGAGAGAGGGGTGAGAGGAGGAGGAGAGAGAGGGGTGAGAGGGAGAGGAGAGAGGGATCAACTGATAGATGTAAAAGAGGGAACATCCAAGAAGGAGCTACAGAACCATGAGAAGGAGCTACAGAACAATGAGAAGGAGCAACAGAACCATGAGAAGGAGCTACAGAACAATGAGAAGGAGCAACAGAACCATGAGAAGGAGCTACAGAACCATGAGAAGGAGCGACAGAACAATGAGAAGGAGCTACAGAACAATGAGAAGGAGCAACAGAACAATGAGAAGGAGCTACAGAACCATGAGAAGGAGCAACAGAACAATGAGAAGGAGCTACAGAACCATGAGAAGGAGCAGAGAAAGAAGAGATGGAAGAGCTGAAAAAGAGGACAAAAAGAAGGACAAAAAGAAGAAGGAAGAGTCAGGACAGAGACGGTAGAGTCAGGACAGAGACGGTAGAGTCAGGACAGAGACGGTAGAGTCAGGACAGAGACGGTAGAGTCAGGACAGAGACGGTAGAGTCAGGACAGAGACGGTAGAGTCAGCACAGAGACGGTAGAGTCAGCACAGAGACGGTAGAGTCAGCACAGAGACGGTAGAGTCAGGACAGAGACGGTAGAGTCAGGACAGAGACGGTAGAGTCAGGACAGAGACGGTAGAGTCAGGACAGAGACGGTAGAGTCAGCACAGAGACGGTAGAGTCAGCACAGAGACGGTAGAGTCAGCACAGAGACGGTAGAGTCAGGACAGAGACGGTAGAGTCAGGACAGAGACGGTAGAGTCAGGACAGAGACGGTAGAGTCAGCACAGAGACGGTAGAGTCAGGACAGAGACGGTAGAGTCAGGACAGAGACGGTAGAGTCAGGACAGAGACGGTAGAGTCAGCACAGAGAAGGTAGAGTCAGGACAGAGACGGTATAGTCAGGACAGAGACGGTAGAGTCAGCACAGAGACGGTAGAGTCAGGACAGACTGTAGAGTCAGGACAGAGACGGTAGAGTCAGGACAGAGACGGTAGAGTCAGCACAGAGACGGTATAGTCAGGACAGACTGTAGAGTCAGGACAGAGACGGTAGAGTCAGCACAGAGACGGTAGAGTCAGGACAGAGACGGTAGAGTCAGCACAGAGACAGTAGAGTCAGGACAGACTGTAGAGTCAGGACAGAGACGGTAGAGTCAGCACAGAGACGGTAGAGTCAGGACAGAGACGGTAGAGTCAGCACAGAGACGGTAGAGTCAGGACAGACTGTAGAGTCAGGACAGAGACGGTAGAGTCAGGACAGAGACGGTAGAGTCAGGACAGACTGTAGAGTCAGGACAGAGACGGTAGAGTCAGCACAGAGACGGTAGAGTCAGGACAGACTGTAGAGTCAGGACAGAGACGGTAGAGTCAGGACAGAGACGGTAGAGTCAGGACAGACTGTAGAGTCAGGACAGAGACGGTAGAGTCAGGACAGAGACGGTAGAGTCAGCACAGAGACGGTAGAGTCAGGACAGAGAATGTAGAGTCAGGACAGAGACGGTAGAGTCAGGACAGAGACGGTAGAGTCAGCACAGAGACGGTATAGTCAGGACAGAGACGGTAGAGTCAGGACAGAGACGGTAGAGTCAGGACAGAGACGGTAGAGTCAGGACAGAGACGGTAGAGTCAGGACAGAGACGGTAGAGTCAGCACAGAGACGGTATAGTCAGGACAGACTGTAGAGTCAGGACAGAGACTGTAGAGTCAGGACAGAGACGGTAGAGTCAGCACAGAGACGGTATAGTCAGGACAGACTGTAGAGTCAGGACAGAGACTGTAGAGTCAGGACAGAGACGGTAGAGTCAGGACAGAGACGGTAGAGTCAGGACAGAGACGGTAGAGCCAGGACAGAGACGGTAGAGTCAGGACAGACTGTAGAGTCAGGACAGAGACGGTAGAGTCAGGACAGAGACTGTAGAGTCAGGACAGAGACGGTAGAGTCAGCACAGAGACGGTAGAGTCAGGACAGAGACGGTAGAGTCAGGACAGAGACGGTAGAGTCAGGACAGAGACGGTAGAGTCAGGACAGAGACGGTAGAGTCAGGACAGAGACGGTAGAGTCAGGACAGAGACGGTAGAGTCAGCACAGAGACGGTATAGTCAGGACAGAGACGGTAGAGTCAGCACAGAGACGGTATAGTCAGGACAGAGACTGTAGAGTCAGGACAGAGACTGTAGAGTCAGGAAAGAGACGGTAGAGTCAGCACAGAGACGGTATAGTCAGGACAGAGACGGTAGAGTCAGGACAGAGACGGTAGAGTCAGGACAGAGACTGTAGAGTCAGGACAGACTGTAGAGTCAGGACAGAGACTGTAGAGCCAGGACAGAGACGGTAGAGTCAGCACAGAGACGGTAGAGTCAGGACAGAGACTGTAGAGCCAGGACAGAGACGGTAGAGTCAGCACAGAGACGGTAGAGTCAGGACAGAGACGGTAGAGTCAGGACAGAGACGTAGAGTCAGGACAGAGACGGTATAGTCAGGACAGAGACGGTAGAGCCAGGACAGAGACGGTAGAGTCAGGACAGAGACGGTAGAGTCAGGACAGAGACGGTAGAGTCAGCACAGAGACGGTAGAGTCAGCACAGAGACGGTAGAGTCAGCACAGAGACGGTAGAGTCAGGACAGAGACGGTAGAGTCAGCACAGAGACGGGAGAGTCAGGACAGAGACGGTAGAGTCAGCACAGAGACGGTAGAGTCAGGACAGAGACGGTAGAGTCAGCACAGAGACGGTAGAGTCAGGACAGAGACGGTAGAGTCAGCACAGAGACGGTAGAGTCAGCACAGAGACGGTAGAGTCAGGACAGAGACGGTAGAGTCAGGACAGAGACGGTAGAGTCAGGACAGAGACGGTAGTCAGGACAGAGACGGTAGAGTCAGGACAGAGACGGTAGAGTCAGCACAGAGACGGTAGAGTCAGCACAGAGACGGTAGAGTCAGCACAGAGACTGTAGAGTCAGGACAGAGACGGTAGAGTCAGCACAGAGACTGTAGAGTCAGGACAGAGACGGTAGAGTCAGCACAGAGACTGTAGAGTCAGGACAGCGACGGTAGAGCCAGCACAGAGACGGTAGAGTCAGGACAGAGACTGTAGAGTCAGGACAGCGACGGAAGAGCCAGGAGAAAAGATGGAAAATTGGACAAGAAAGAAGGATGACAGACAGATGGGAACTAGTGAGAGGAGAGTGATTCTGACTTGTCCCACCAGACCAGGTACACAGAGATTAGAGATGGTGGAGAGCGATAACCCTGTCAGAGATAATAAACTATTAAGACAAAGGAAGAAAGGACAGAGGCCTTTTCTTAAGTGGTTTGCTCAACTCCTCCGTCCTCCGTCCTCAAAGGTAATCCAGGAGAGGGAACGTGGATGAAAATGTGCTTGTATGAAATGAGACACCTTCTACACTCAGGCCAATGCCATTTATGATTGAGTGAAGGGATAACATTAAGTTAGTTGTGCAAGTCATTTTCTAGATTAATGATAAGAAACAATATTGTTTTTAAAACAGGTGCATGTTGTTCTCCTTTGACAAAACAAAAGGTGATTCGAAACGGGGTGTGTCAGATTTCAAAACTTTTCCGCGAAGCACTCGGGTAGGATACACATCACTATCCTCAATGAAAGGACGGAGGAGCGATGGTGGAGGACAGACATCTCCCAAATGAGAAAAGGCCAGCTAGAGGGAAGAAACAGAGATAGAAGACTGGGGTCAGGGACAGACTGACCTGTCCCATCAGAGTCGGTATCCCCAGGGCTCTGTCTATCTCCTCCAGGCCATCGAAGTCCTTTAACACGGTGTAGAGCTGAGATAGGAGAGCCCTCTCATCACTACCACCTCCATCACCAGGCCCCTGACTCTGACCACTGGGCCCCGGAACCCCACACAACACCTCCTGCTGCTGCTGGGAGGCATACAGAGACCTGGGGAGAGGGAGGGAGGGAGGGAGGGAGGAGGGGGAGAGGGAGGGGGGAGGGAGAGGGGAGGGGGGGGGGGGAGGGAGGGAGGGGGAGGGAGGGAGGAGGGGAGAGGGAGGAGGGGAGAGGGAGGGAGGGGAGAGGGAGAGGGAGGGAGGGGGAGGAGGGGAGGGAGGGAGGGGAGAGGGAGGGAGAGGGAGGGGAGAAGGAGGGAGGAGGGAGAGGGAGGGAGGGAGGGAGAGGGAGAGGGAGAGGGAGGGGAGAAGGAGGGAGGGGAGGGAGAGGGAGGGGAGAGGGAGGGAGAGGGGGAGGGGAGAGGGAGGGAGGAGGGGGAGGGAGGAGGGGAGAGGGAGGGTGGAGGGGAGAGGGAGGGAGGGAGAGGAGGGGAGAGGGAGGGGAGAGGGAGGGAGAGGGAGGGGAGAAGGAGGGAGGAGGGGAGAGGGGGAGGGAGGAGGGGAGAGGGAGGGGAGAGGGAGGGAGGGAGGGAGGGGAGAGGGAGGGAGGGAGGAGGGGAGAGGGAGGGAGAGGGAGGGGGAGGAGGGGGAGGGGGAGGGAGGAGGGGAGAGGGAGGGAGGGAGGAGGGGGGAGGGAGGGAGAGGGAGGGGAGAAGGAGGGAGGAGGGAGAGGGAGGGAGGAGGGGGAGAGGAGGGGAGAGGGAGGGAGGAGGGGAGAGGGAGGAGGGGAGAGGGAGGGAGGGAGGGGAGAGGGAAGGAGGGGGAAGGAGGGGGAGAGGGAGGGAGGAGGGGAGAGGAGGGGAGGAGGGAGGGGAGGGAGAAGGGTAGAGGAGGGGAGAGGGAGGGAGAGAGGAGGGAGAGGGAGGGAGGGAGGAGGGGAGAGGGAGGTAGGATGGAGGGAGGGAGGAGGGGGAGAGGGAGGAGGGGAGAGGGAGGGAGGAGGGAGAGGGAGGGGAGAGAGAAGGGGAGAAGGAGGGAGAGGGAGGGAGGAGGGGGTGAGGAGGGGAGAAGGAGGGAGGGGGGAGGGAGGGGAGAAGGAGGGAGGGAGAAGGGTAGAGGAGGGGAGAGGGAGGGAGAGAGAAGGGGAGAGGAGGGGAGAGGGAGGGAGGGGAGAGGAGGGGAGAAGGAGGGAGGGAGAAGGGGAGGAGGGGAGAGGGAGGGAGAGGAGGGGGAGGAGGGAGAGGGAGGAGGAGGGGAGCAGGGGAGAAGGAGGGGGAGAGGGAGGGAGGAGGGGAGAGGAGGGAGAAGGAGGGAGGGGGGGGGAGGGGGAGGGGGGAGAGGGAGGGGGAGGGAGGGGAGGGGAGAGGGGAGGGAGAGGGAGGGAGGGAGGGAGGGAGGGGGGAGGGAGGAGGATGGAGGGAGGGAGGGAGGAGGGGAGAGGGAGGGGGGAGATGGAGGGGAGAGGGAGGGAGGAGGGGGAGAGGGAGGGGGAGGGAGGGGAGAGGGAGGGAGGGAGGAGGGGGAGGAGGGAGAGGAGGGGGGAGAAGGAGGGAGGGGGAGGGGAGAGGAGGAGGGGAGAAGAGGGAGGGAGGGAGAAGGGTAGAGGAGGGGAGAGGGGGGAGGAGAGGGGGAGAGGAGGGGAGAGGGAGGTAGGAGGGGAGCAGGGGAGAAGGAGGGGAGAAGGAGGGAGGAGGGGGAGAGGAGGGGAGAAGGAGGGGAGAGGAGGGGAGAGGAGGGAGGGGAGGGAGAGAGGAGGGGAGAGGGAGGGAGGGGAGAAGGAGAGAGGAGGGGAGAGGGAGAGGGGGGAGGGACAAGAGGAGAGGAGGGAGGAGGGGAGAAGGAGGGGAGAGGGAGGGACTACTTCCTGGAAAAGGAGGGAGGGGGAATAGGAGGGACATGGAGGGAGGGAGAAGGGTAAAAGGGGAGAGGGAAGGGAGGAGGGGAGAGGGATGGAATGGAGGGAGGGAGGAGGGGGAGGAAGAAGGGAGGATGAAGGAATAGGGAGTAACATGTCAAAGTTCTATACAGTAACTATGCCTAGACACCAAAGAGCAGACAAAGCAGAAGGAATACAGTAACATGGACATCAAAACTACTTCCTGTAAAACTCCTGAAGGAATACAGTAACATGGACATCAAAACTACTTCCTGTAAAACTCCTGAAGGAATACAGTAACATGGACATCAAAACTACTTCCTGTAAAACTCCTGAAGGAATACAGTAACATGGAACTCAAAACTACTTCCTGTAAAACTCCTGAAGGAATACAGTAACATGGACATCAAAACTACTTCCTGTAAAACTCCTGAAGGAATACAGTAACATGGAACTCAATACTACTTCCTGTAAAACTCCTGAAGGAATACAGTAACATGGAACTCAATACTACTTCCTGTAAAACTCCTGAAGGAATACAGTAACATGGAACTCAATACTACTTCCTGTAAAGGATTCGTATGTGTTTTGCTCCTGATATAAAGCAGCGCGTACCTGTTCTGGTTGAAGGGGGTCTGCTCAACAGGCATCACGCTGTCTGGCCACGGAGCCGTCTGATTGGGTGGAGCCTGTTGCTGGGAGAACTGGTGGGGCCCCATACCCATGTCTGTTAAAGAGAGATTCAAATTAACATAACTTAAACAACCATATGTCCATAGCAGGCTGAGTCACTAGAGAGCAGGTGATTGGTTAGAGACAGAAGTGTGTAAGGATGTTATACAAGTGACTGGCCACCAGGTGGGAGACTTGTCCCTCTACAACTGACTTTTACATTTTAGTCATATATTTTCGTACTTAAAAAAAAAAAAACTATAAAAATTTTTTTATCGTACTGGTCCCTCATGGGAATCGAACCGACAACCCTGGCGCTGCAAGCTCTACTCACTCCATGTACGTAGAACCACAATAATTGGCCTGATTTCAAAGGATTGGGTTTCTTACGACCCAAGGAGAAAGTGGCTAAGACCCCCCCCACACTAGAAAATAGGTATAGAATGAG
>NC_088239.1:4148429-4165929 GCF_036934945.1 Oncorhynchus masou masou | reverse complement strand
AGCCCACCCTTATGTCGAGGACTCAGTGTAAAGTCCCTACACAGGCAGCCCACCCTTATGGCCAGGACTCAGTGTAAAGTCCCTACACAGACAGCCCACCCTTATGTCCAGGACTCAGTGTAAAGTCCCTACACAGGCAGCCCACCCTTATGTCCAGGACTCAGTGTAAAGTCCCTACACAGGCAGCCCACCCTTATGGCCAGGACTCAGTGTAAAGTCCCCACACAGGCAGCCCACCCTTATGTCGAGGACTCAGTGTAAAGTCCCTACACAGGCAGCCCACCCTTATGTCGAGGACTCAGTGTAAAGTCCCCACACAGGCAGCCCACCCTTATGTCGAGGACTCAGTGTCAAGTCCCCACACAGGCAGCCCACCCTTATGTCGAGGACTCAGTGTAAAGTCCCCACACAGGCAGCCCACCCTTATGTCGAGGACTCAGTGTAAAGTCCCTACACAGGCAGCCCACTCTTATGTCGAGGACTCAGTGTAAAGTCCCTACACAGGCAGCCCACCCTTATATCCAGGACTCAGTGTAAAGTCCCCACACAGGCAGCCCACCCTTATGTCCAGGACTCAGTGTAAAGTCCCCACACAGGCAGCCCACCCTTATGTCGAGGACTCAGTGTAAAGTCCCCACACAGGCAGCCCTTATGTCCAGGACTCAGTGTAAAGTCCCTACACAGGCAGCCCACCCTTATGTCCAGGACTCAGTGTAAAGTCCCTACACAGGCAGCCCACCCTTATGTCCAGGCTAAAGTCCCCACACAGGCAGCCCACCCTTATGTCGAGGTAGTAAAGTCCCCACACAGGCAGCCCTTATGTCCAGGACTCAGTGTAAAGTCCCTACACAGGCAGCCCACCCTTATGTTCAGTGTAAAGTCCCTACACAGTCAGTTTTTCGAGGACTCAGTGTAAAGTCCCTACACAGCCCACCCTTATGTCGAGGACTCAGTGTAAAGTCCCCACACAGGCAGCCCACCCTTATGTGAGGACTCAGTGTAAAGTCCCTACACAGGCAGCCCACCCTTATGTCCAGGACTCAGTGTAAAGTCCCCACACAGGCAGCCCACCCTTATGTCGAGGACTCAGTGTGTCCCTACACAGGCAATTTATGTCGAGGACTCAGTGTAAAGTCCCTACACAGGCAGCCCATTATGTCGAGGACTCAGTGTAAAGTCCCTACACAGGCAGCCCACCCTTATGTCGAGGACTCACTTAAAGTCTACACAGGCAGCCCACCCTTATGTCGAGGACTCAGTGTAAAGTCCCCACACAGGCAGCCCACCCTTATGGCCAGGACTCAGTTAAAGTCCCTACACAGGCAGCCCACTTATGTCGAGATCAGTGTAAAGTCCCCACACAGGCAGCCCACCCTTATGTCGAAAGTGTAAAGTCCCCACACAGGCAGCCCACCCTTATGTCGAGGACTCAGTGTAAAGTCCCTACACAGGCAGCCCACCCTTATGTCGAGACTCAGTAAAGTCCCCACACAGGCAGCCCACCCTTAAGGACTCAGTGTAAAGTCCCCACACAGGCAGCCCACCCTTATGTCGAGGACTCAGTGTAAAGTCCCCACACAGGCAGCCCATCGAGATCAGTGTAAAGTCCCCACACAAGCCCACCCTTATGTCCAGGACTCAGTGTAAAGTCCCTACACAGGCAGCCCACTTATGTTGAGGACTCAGTGTAAAGTCCCCAACAGGCAGCCCATCCTTATGTCCAGGACTCAGTTTCTACACAGGCACATGTCGAGATCAGTGAGCAGAATGTCCAACTCAGTGTAAAGTCCCCACACAGGCAGCCCACCCTTATGTCCAGGACTCAGTGTAAAGTCCCCACACAGTCAGATCAGTGAGGACTCAGTGTAAAGTCCCTACACAGGCAGCCCACCCTTATGTCGAGGACTCAGTGTAAAGTCCCTACACAGGCAGCCCACCCTTATGTCGAGGACTCAGTGTAAAGTCCCTACACAGGCAGCCCACCCTTATGTCGAGGACTCAGTTCTACACAGGCAGCCCATCAGTGAGGACTCAGTGTAAAGTCCCCACACAGGCAGCCCATCCTTATGTCCAGGACTCAGTGTAAAGTCCCTACACAGGCACCCATGTCGAGGATCAGTGTAAAGTCCCCACACAGGCAGCCCACCCTTATGTCCAGGACTCAGTGTAAAGTCCCCACACAGGCAGCCCACCCTTGTCCAGGACTCAGTGTAAAGTCCCCACACAGTCAGCCCACCCAGTGAGGACTCAAAAGTACACAGGCAGCCCACCCTTATGTCGAGGACTCAGTGTAAAGTCCCTACACAGGCAGCCCACCCACATGTAGGACTCAGTGTAAAGTCCCTACACAGGCAGCCCACCCTTATGTCGAGGACTCTTTCCCTACACAGGCAGCCCACTTATGTAGATCAGTGCCCTTATGTCGAGGACTCAGTGTAAAGTCCCTACACAGGCAGCCCACCCTTATGTCGAGGACTCAGTGTAAAGTCCCCACACATTGGTAAATACGAATACAGTTGTTCAATTATGAGCCGAGTTGGTTTAGCCACGGAAAAAGACAGGAAACCATGATTGGCTGAGATAACGGGGTGGGCTGGACATGCCGAGAGATGAGTTGGGATTGGTCGTAGCACCTTCTGTTTATAACATGAGCTGCTCAGTAGGAGTAGATAATCCTTTCTTCTACAGCTTTTTTGTTTTTGGTAAACGTTAGCCAAGGAGAACTGTCAAAGTGTTGCTCTCAACAACAACGATGCCCCTGAATTTAGCGGGCGCTAATCGACAAAGATCTGTGAGGAAAAAGTGACGGACTACTTTCTGCACATAGATCAGTGAGGAAAAAGTGACGGACTACTTTCTGCACATAGATCAGTGAGGAAAAGTGACGGACTACTTTCTGCACAAAGATCAGTGAGGAAAAAGTGACGGACTACTTTCTGCACATAGATCAGTGAGGAAAAAGTGACGGACTACTTTCAGCACTTAGATCCGCGTGAACTGGAGTGACTTGACAACAACGTGGCAAACAAGCTGAAGCTTGTCACAATCCAAACGGAAAAGACAGGAAGTGAAGCGTTGGATCCATGAGTACGGGTTGGAGTGGCTACATATTCAGATATTAAACATTTATAATTTGATCATTGCAAGTTTAAAGGCATAACTGTTAGCTAGCTCGCGAACGTTAGCTTGCTGGCTCACCAACTAAGGTTGTGTGTATGACTGCGTTGTAACTAATATTACTCCACCGTTTACACCTTGTGTATCCTGTGCATGTGACAAAAACGTTGATTTTATTTGATATAGTGTGTGTTTACCAGAGACGTCAATGTGAAAAACAACATGGCCAAGGACAAGATAAAGTGTATATTTACTTGGAGTTTTTTCTTATTGTAGGTGTCCACTTTCACCACTTTTAGTCTTGAAATCTTTGGTTGTTTACTACACGCCCGTGCTCACTCTGTTTAGCACATGGCCTCACATGTGAATCTTTAATGAGATGGGTGGGGCTAAGGCTTAAGAGGCTGTGAACGATGCTGAATGGGTGGGGTTAAAGGCTTAAGAGGCTTTGAAGGATGCTGAATGGGTGGAGACAAAGAAGAGCTCTCCAGTAGATGTAGCAAAAACATTCAAGGGCCATTTTCTCAAAAGTGACATTACAAGTTTATCAACTTTATCAACTCCCATTGGTCCTCAAATGCAGTGCAGGATCTACCATTTTGCAGCTCTGAATCTCTAATTTTGCTACATAAGACCGAATAGAGTTGGTCAGTCACATTTACAACATTGTTCCATTACAATGACAAAAGCTGGTGCAACAATTCCCTTTTGTCGCTATGACGACACACACCTGACTGAGTCTCTCTCCACCACAACAATTCCCTTCTGTCGCTATGACGACACACAGCTGAACTTGACTAGTCAGGTTGGCTGGATTTGATCTACCATAGTGCTGAATCGCCACTACGGTCCTCGGTGCTGAATCTCCACTACGGTCCTCGGTGCTGAATCTCCACTACGGTCCACGGTGCTGAAGCTCCACTACGGTCCACGATGCTGACTCGCCACTACGGTCCACGGTGCTGAATCTCCACTACGGTCCACGATGCTGAATCTCCACTACGGTCCACTGTGCTGAATCTCCACTACGGTCCACGGTGCTGAATCTCCACTACGGTCCACGGTGCTGAATCTCCACTACGGTCCACGGTGCTGAATCTCCACTACGGTCCACTGTGCTGAAGCTCCACTACGGTCCACTGTGCTGAATCTCCACTACGGTCCACGGTGCTGAAGCTCCACTACGGTCCACGGTGCTGAATCTTCACTACGGTCCACGGTGCTGAAGCTCCACTACGGTCCACGGTGCTGAATCTTCACTACGGTCCACGGTGCTGAAGCTCCACTACGGTCCACGGTGCTGAATCTTCACTACGGTCCACGGTGCTGAAGCTCCACTACGGTCCACGGTGCTGAATCTTCACTACTAGGCCGATTGTATGTTTGTTTAGCGGAGAACCTGACACTCTCCCTGTGATAAAGTCACCACAATAAGCCGGTTAAGAACAAATTGTTATTTACAATGACGGCCTACCGAGGAACAGTGGGTTAACTGCCTTGTTCAGGGACAGAACGGCAGATTTGAACCTTTCGGTTACTGGCCCAACGCTCTAACCACTAGGCTGTCGATGTTTGTCTATGGAGATTGCATGGCTGTGTGAGCAATTTTATACATCTGTCAGCAACACATCTGGCTGAAATAACCAAATCCACTATTTTATACATTGCAGAAAATAGTGAAGACATCAAAACTATAAAATAACACATACGGAATCATGTAGTAACCAAAAAAGTGTTAAACAAATCAAAATATATTTTAGATTCTTCAAATAGTCACCCCTTGCCTTGATGACAGCTTTGCACACTCTTGGCATTCTCTCAACCAGCTTCATGAGGTAGTCACCTGGAATGCATTTCAATTAAACAGGTGTGCCTTCTTAAAAGTTAATTTGTGGAATTTCTTTCCTTCTTAATGCGTTTGAGCCAATCAGGTGTGTTGTGACAAGGTAGGGGTGGTACACAGAAGATAGTCCTATTTGGTAAAAGACCAAGTCCATGTTATGGCAACAAAAGCTCAAATAAGCAAAGAGAAACAACAGTCCATCATTACTTTAAGACATGAAGGTCAGTAAATACGGAACATTTCAAGAACTTTGAACGTTTCTTCGAGTGCAGTCGCAAAAACCATCAAGAGCAATGATGAAACTGGCTCTCATGAGGACCTCCACTACTGGAAAGGAAGACCCAGAGTTAATTAGAGCTACCAGCCTCAGAAATTGCAGCCCAAATAAATGCTTCACAGAGTTGAGGTAACAGACACATCTCAACATCAATTGTTCAGAGGAGACCGTGTGAATCAGGCCTTCATGGTCGAATTGCTGCAAAGAAATCACGACTCAAGGACATCAATAAGAAGAAGAGACGTACTTTTGTCAAGAAACACAAGCAATGGTGAATGGATGATCTCCACATGTGTGGTTCCTACCGTGAAGTATGGAGGAGGAGTTGTGATGGTGTGGGGGTGCTTGGCTGGTGACACTGTCTGTGATTTATTTAGAATTCAAGGCACACTTAAGCAGCATGGCTACCACAGTAATCTGCAGTGATACTCCATCCCATCTGGTTTGGGCTTAGTGGGACTATAATTTGTTTTCCAACAGGACAATAACTAAAACACACCTTCAGGCTGTGTAAGGGCTATTTAACCAAGAAGGAGAGTGATGAAGTGCTGCGTCAGATGACCTGGCCTCCACAATCCCCCGACCTCAACCAAATTGAGATGGTTTGGGAGGCATCGGACCACAGAGTGAAGGAAAAGCAGCCAACAAGGGCTCATCATATATGGTAACTACTTCAAGAATGTTGGAAAAGCATTCCAGGTGAAGCTGGTTGAGAGAATGCTATTGGAAGATTTTGTTTTAACACTTTTTTGGTTACTACATGATTCCATATGTGTGATTTCATAGTGTTGATGCCTTCACTATTATTCTACAATGTAGAATATAGTAAAAATAAAGAAAAACCCTTGAATGACTAGGTGTTCCAAACTTTTGACCGGTAGTGTATTTAACCTGCTACTGGTCACTATTACTCCTGTTGCCATATTCCTGCTTACCAGTCACACTTCACTCTATCTATCTATCTATCTATCTGTCTGTCTGTCTGTCTGTCTGTCTGTCTGTCTGTCTGTCTGTCTGTCTGTCTGTCTGTCTGTCTGTCTGTCTGTCTGTCTGTCTGTCTGTCTGTCTGTCTGTCTGTCTGTCTGTCTGTGTAGCCTCCTGCCTGTCTGTCTGTCTGTGTAGCCTCCTGCCTGTCTATCTATCTATCTATCTATCTATATCTATCTATCTATCTATCTATCTATCTATCTATCTATCTATCTGTCTGTCTGTCTGTCTGTCTAATCTATCTTATATATCTTATCTATCTATCTTATCTATCTATCTATCTAGTCACTTGTATAAACCCACCTCAACCAGTCCAGTACCTCTAAGGTACTGGCACAGACCTTAAACCCACCTCAACCAGTCCAGTACCTCTAAGGTACTGGCACAGACCTGAATCTTAATTTGAGTCAGTTTGCGACAGCAGGAAAATAATCCTGCATCAAGAGGAAATGTGAATTATTACGAGGGATTATAACAGACATTTTTGTCGGGGTTGATACATTTTTCATTAGGGCAATTTAAGTCAAAGTGGAAATTACAAACTTTAGAAGTATTTTTAAAACTAAAATACACTACACGTTTGCATTTCCTGTTCAGCAGGAAAATTCTCAGCAACAAAAAGTGATCAAATTAAGATCCTACATCTGTACATGCATTCTCATGTTTCTTTAACTTATCGTAGTTCTTGTGTGGTTTTTATTCGTACTTAAACTTTTGTATATTTTCAAGTATACAATTATTACATATTATAATCACTGCATTGTTGGAAAAGAGCTTCAAGGTAAGAATTTCACTCCACTGCATTTGTCCTTGTGGCGACTAACAAAATGTCTCTCTCCCCAGCTAATGTCCGTTGGTTTACTATTCTAGTGGGGACTTCTGGTCACAAGTATAGTTACACACACACACACACACACACACACACACACACACACACACACACACACACACACACACACACACACACACACACACACACACACACACAGTTCCTGTCTTCCTCCAGCATGGATATTATAATTGTGATGCATTACGGGAGACATTCAGAAAAAAAAAAATGATAGGACATTTCTGTCGCTCGGCCAAGCTGGCACAGGACCAATAGAAACACAGCAATACTGTGGGAGTGTGTGTGTGTGTGTTTATATTCACGCCAAAAACATTTAGATGATATCAACAACAGATAATATCAGAGCAGAAATGAGAAGTCTGGACTTGTTTTTTGGACCTACTGTAATACCGTTGGTTAGGTTTGTCCAGGATCGATCTAAGGCTGCAACAATAAGACTACATTACCCACAATCCCATGCTCTGAACCCATTCCCTTACTACTAGCCTACACTTCCCAGCTAGCTTCGAACTCCTTCACCCCAGTCTTTTCTCCGCATACAGCAGAAATAATAGGGGGAGGAGTCTACTGTACAAAGCACACATCCACTTCCATATGAAAACAAACTACAGCAGATCTTACCCTGCTATTACATTTACATTTACATTTAAGTCATTTAGCAGACGCTCTTATCCAGAGCGACTTACAAATTGGTGAATTCACCTTCTGACATCCAGTGGAACAGCCAATTTACAATAGTGCATCTAAATCATTAAGGGGGGGGGGGGGGGTGAGAAGGATAACTTATCCTATCCTAGGTATTCCTTGAAGAGGTAATTATAAATAATATAAACAGAACTATAGCTAAGGCTTTCTGAAACATTGACTTAAGTTGCCCCACTGCGTAAGGCGAGAGAGACCTCTGGGGGGGGGGGGGCAGAGAGTAAATAAGTTGTAGTGTCTGAGAACCAACACAAGGGGGCAGCACACTAGACGTCCCTGTAACAGATCGGCTCGGAGCCCGACATTCACCCCACAGCGCCGCTTTACACACATAGTGGAGCAGGGTTGAGTTGTGACAGATGCCCCAGGCTCTACCCTAAAAGGCACCCTATTCCCTACATAGTGCTATGGGACTTGGTCAAATGTAGTGCACTATATAGGAAATGATAAACTGGGTGGTTTGAGCCCTGAATGCTGATTGGCTGACAGGCGTGGTATAATCAGATCTTAAACCACGGGTACGACAAAAACAGTTATTTTTACTGCTCTATTTACATTGGTAACCAGTTTATAACAGCAATAAGGCACCTCGGGGGTTTGTGGTATGTGGCCAATAGACCACGGCCAAGGGTTGTGTCCAGGCACTCTGTGTTGTGCATAAGAACAGCCCTTAGTCATGCCTTATTGCTTAATTATGGTGCCATTTGGGATGCAGAATAGTCACTAGACTGGCCCATAGTGAAAGGAGAGGGATCCGATGCCTGGAAAGAGGTGCTGGTGTTTCCACAGTCAAAAACCGGCCTCTTGCAATAGTACACACACACACACACACACACACACACACACACACACACACACACACACACACACACACACACACACACACACACACACACACACACACACACACACACACACACACACACACACACACACACACACACACACACGTCCACTTGGCTGCGACCTCTGTGGGCCATATCAAGTTGCTCTGTCCAGGACCCAGTCTTTTGGCTGTGTTTTCACACAGTGTGTGAGCAACGCTGGCAGACAGGATATGGCAGGGAGAGAGGACCCTAATGAGGTCAGGGATGATGTCATGATCGCGCTCTCTACTCCCTCTCGGTCCTTAGTGAGCTATATAGAATGTAATTTGGGACACAACTCATATCTAACATTAACGCTATAAATCCACGTAAGTCATTGAGAACAAACAGTATTTTAAACAATTTTTTTTTTTTTTTAACCTTTATTTAACTAGGCAAGTCAGTTAAGAACAAATTCTTATTTATGATGACGGCCTACCGGGTGAACTGCTTTGTTCAGGGGCAGAATGACAGATTTTTACCTTGTCAGCTCGGGGAGTTGATCCAGCAACCTTTCGGTTACTGGCCCAATGTTCGAACCACGATGCTACCTGCTTCTGTTACTGATGACCTTTGGTATCTACCGTCTAGACTACCAGGGGAAATGGGTTCTAGACTACCAGGGGAAATGGGACCGTCTAGACTACCAGGGGAAATGGTATTACCGTCTAGACTACCTATCTACCGTCTAGACTACCAGGGGAAATGGACTACCAGGGGAAATGGTATCTACCGTCAGACTACCAGGGGAAATGGTATCTACCATCTACCAGGGGAAATGGTATCTACCATCTACCAGGGGAAATGGTATCTACCATCTACCAGGGGAAATGGTATCTACCATCTACCAGGGGAAATGGTATCTACCATCTACCAGGGGAAATGGTATCTACCATCTACCAGGGGAAATGGTATCTACCATCTACCAGGGGAAATGGTATCTACCATCTACCAGGGGAAATGGTATCTACCGTCTAGGCTACCAGGGGAAAAGGTCTCTACCGTCTATATCTACCAGGGGCAAAGGTCATCAACCGTCTAGACTACCAGGGGCAAAGGTCATCAACCAATCAATGGTGTCTACCGTCTAGGCTACCAGGGGAAAAGGTCTCTACAGTCTACATCTACCAGGGGCAAAGGTCATCAACCGTCTAGACTACCAGGGGCAAAGGTCATCAACCGTCTAGGCTACCAGGGGAAATGGTGTCTACCGTCTAGGCTACCAGGGGAAATGGTATCTACGGTCACGACGTTGGCCTGTGGGTAAGGTTTATGACCCCCCCATAAATACCTGTCTCCCTTTCCTCTCTCTTGACTCTACAGAAGGACTCTTGAAAAGCCTTTGTTAAACATAGAGAGAGTCTGGGAACATCAAAAGGTGGGGGGAAAGGAACCATATTTCGGTAATCCAACCAGTTGAAAATATGCATTGGTACTTAATGAATATGATGTTAGATCAGTTGGCGTCTGAGACATTATTACTGATGATAGGACGACACAAACTTTATCTTGGAAAGTCTACACATTCTAGTTATCAGATTCACATGGAATTGTTGTGAAATTTAAATGTTTAAATATGAAACTATTTGTGAAAAGATGAAATGTAAGTTTAGCTTTGAAATGAGAGAATTGGGTTTCATAAGGTTGAAGCTCTGCTCACAAAGTGGCCCCGCCCATGTGAAGAGACATTGGTTGTAAACTATGAAACATGCCCTCTTTCCTACCACTATGTAAAGCCCTTGACGAAAATGTAACTTTCTGTCCCGAGGACACTAGGGTGATAGTCCTACGTTAAAAGGGCTCAGGTAATAAGCTATTCCAAGGACGTGTGGACTTGAGATCCCCACGTTGAAAGGACAAAGACCACCTACAGAACTAAGCCAACCTTAGAGAACCTAACAAAATTTCAATGTGAAGGTGACAACCTACACCCAGGAAGGATGAATTTCGACTATACCAGCCAGAATATAGCATGAGCTTAAAGTATGGAAACTTGTATTGAACTTTGAACTCTTATTCACCAAAGAAGTCATACCTCCTAGTCGTTGAGTTAGAGCAGCAACTGTAGACGTGGGCTAGAAAAGGACGGACAGAGTTAACTGTTCTACCACACGATGACGGTACTACCAAGTATCCATTCTCCCCCCAGATATTCTTCAGAGGCCCTGTGATCCATGCTGGACCATCCGGCCTCCCATCTACCGAAGCGCAACTCCGAGTAAATATTTATTGCATTCTCCTTTTTTCAAATGGACGTTAATTTAGAATGCATAATATACTGTATTTATTACGATAGCATAGCTTCTCCCTTTGTTCCTCAGTCTTCCCACTCTTTCACTCAAACCCATCCCCTTTTCTTTGTGTAACCAGCTGTCATATCTGCTCCGTCCGCTAGGGACGTTTTCCTTCATGACATCATTTGTAGTCAAGGTATGATTCATTCTGTGTAGATGTAATTCTGTGTGATTAGTTAGGTATTTAGTAAATAAATAATTAAACCCAATTTTGTATTGCTGATTCAACTTGTTAGCCAGGGTTCGTGAAGATAACCAAGAATTTACAACTTTCAGATGAGACTGAAATAAGGTGATGATTAATATTGACTGCTATTGATGTAAAATATTACTAGGTCTTTAAGAGTTTATTCGGAAGATTAAGATTAAATACCATTCATTCAACATCAACTATCATTCCAAAAAACAAAAAAAAACGATCTAATGAAAATATCACTAATCGTTAATAATCATTCCGTCAACTTGTACCCAAACCATGGTGCTACTCATCCTTTACAATTATGAGTCATAAATGAGAGAAATCTCATGCCACCCACCTGCTCAGAGCGATCATATCCTGTATCCTGTTTCTCAGTCTTCACATGGACTGGGTGTTTCATCTCCGTCTTCACCTCTCCTCCTCCCTCCATCCTAGCCTGCCTCTCCTTCATGCCCCCTCCTCTTCATCCAGCAGGTACCTCAGCAGTGCGTTGTCCTTCTTCTTAGGACTCAGGGGCTCCTGTTTGGAGGGGAGGTTCCCATCTGTACCCCCTCCTGTACCCACCTGGGTGTTGATGTTACTCCCCTGCTCTCCCAGCTCCTTGCCAGTGGCCTCAGCGGTGAGCTTGGCCAGGTCGACAGGAGAGGTGCTGTTCTGGAGCAGCCTGTGGAGTATTTTGTGTTTCTCCTTTAGGGATGTGGCGTGGCCCCCTGGGGCCCCTGGACCATGAGGGCCCCCCAGCCCTGACGAGGGGTCCTTGGGGTCTCCTCCTCCGTTGGGAGACGGGGGGGTGTCGAGGGGTTCGGACTTGGTGGTGAGGAGCTGGAGTAGTTTGGTGTGGCCCTTGTTGTCGTGGAGGACACGGCTCTGCGCGTTGGGGCCGTCGTTTGAGCCGTCCCTCTCCTCTTTGACGTCACCGTGGTTACCGCTGCTACCGTTCCCGTCAGTCTGTCTGTCCATCTGTCTCTGGTCGTACTGTCCACCCTGCTCTCCGTGAGGATCCACGTTAGTGCCACCGCCAAGCTTCGACATCATGTGAGGGTTGACCCCTGCCCCCATCGTGACGCCGGCTGGCGACCCCATCATCTTCCTCTCCGGTGACCCCAGGGTGTGTGTGTGCGAATGCCCCCCAGCGCCATGAATGTGTGGGTGAACGCAACCGCCGTGTCCAACCCCGTGACACTCACTCAGGGCCTGTAGGGCCGACAGAGAACTACTGGTGTAGCTGTTAGCCTGACTGTTAGCCTGACTGTTAGCATGACTGTTAGCCTGACTGTTAGCCTGACTGTTAGCATGACTGTTAGCCTGACTGTTAGCATGACTGTTAGCATGACTGTTAGCATGACTGTTAGCCGCAGGACCGCTACCTCCTACTGCAACCCCTGTTCCAGACGCACACATCCCCACAGGGGAGGGCGAGTGCAGGCATGGGGCCACGCGAGGGCTCCCTGCCATCCCTGGACTCGCCCGGTGCCTAGGGGACAGCATCGAGTTCTGTTGCCCCAGATGGGGGCCTCCAGCTGGGGTAGGGCTGCCTCGAGACGGGCTGCTCATCCTCCAGCTGGCCCCTTGCTGGTGGGTATGGTTGGGGGGGTTCATGCCCATGCCGCCCTGCATCCCTCCAGGGTAGCCCATGGGCTGGGGAGGGCAACCGTAGCGGTAGCCCTGCATGTGTCCAGACCCGGAGCCCATGGGTCCGAGCCCTGGTTCTCTGGACCCTGGACCTCCATGAGGAAGGGAGAAGGGCGTGCTGTTGGAGCTGATCGTGGTGTCCTGTCCCTGGGGCACCAGGCCAGATATTGTCCCCGGGGTTGGAGGTGTCATTGAGGGGTTGGGGACCATTGGTTTGTGTCCGGGGCCCATCACTGTCCCCGGCTGGCCCTGTCCACCGGGCCCCATGTCCTGACCCGGCCCCATACCACACACAGACTGCTCTCTGGGGATAACACACGGGATACACACACACACACAGAGCAGCAACACACACACACACAGAGCAGCAACACACACACACACACACACACACACACAGAGCAGCAACACACACACACACACACACACACACAGCAGCAGCAACACACACACACACACACACACACACACACACACACACACACACACACACACACACACACACACACACACACACACACACACACACAGCAGCAACACACACACACACACAGAGCAGCAACACACACACACACACACACACACACACACACACACACACACACACACACAGCACACACACACACACACACACACACACACACACACACACACACACACACAGAGCAGCAACACACACAGAGAGCAGCAACACACACACAGAGCAGCAACACACACAGAGAGCAGCAACACACACAGAGAGCAGCAACACACACAGAGAGCAGCAACACACACAGAGAGCAGCAACACACACACACACACACACACACACACACACACACACACACACACACACACACACACACACACAGAACATTACATTCACTGGCAACAGTTCTGGTGGACATTACTGCTGTCTGCATTCCAAATCCATGCTCACTCAAAACTTGAGACATCTGTGGCATTGTGTAGTGTGACAAAACTGCACATTTTAGAATGGTATTTTATTGCCCCAGCACAAGGTGCACCTGTGTAATGAACATACTGTTTAATCAGATTGTTGATATGCCACACCTGTCAGGTGGATGGATTATCTTGGCAAAGAAGAAATGCTCACTAACAGGGACGTAAACAAATTTGGGGTCAGGGTTTATGGAACGTTCCTCTGTAGCAGGTGTAGAGACATGTCTAGCTGAGGTTAGGGGTCAGGGGTTAGGGGTCAGGGAACGTACCTCTGTAGGAGGTGTAGAGACATGTAGAGCTGAGGTTCGTTGGTGGCAGGGGAGCGGACCAGCTTGCTCTTGGTGTGAGCCGACACGATGGTCCCGTCAGACAGAGAGAACCTGTAGATGGGGCTGAATGCCTGGCCGTGACGCAACACTGCAGAGAGACGCACAGCGGCGAGGGAGAGTTAAAGAGGCAAGCTGGGATTCAAACAACAGAGCAGGCACCCCGGAAACAGCTGAGGGATCGGGGCTGGAGAAACGGAACTACTTTGGATGCATCCATGAAATCAACATGATGGGTTGAAATTCTCTAAGATGATATAGGTCTTGTCAGGTAGTCTAAGATAATATAGGCCTCGTCTAAGATGATATAGGTCTCGTCTAAGAGGATATAGGCCTTGTCTGGCAGTCTACGATGATATAGGCCTCGTCTGGTAGTCTAAGATGATATAGGTCTCGTCTAAGAGGATATAGGCCTTGTCTGGCAGTCTAAGATGATACAGGCCTTGTCAGGTAGTCTAAGATGATATATAGATATAGGCCTTGTCTGGTTGTCTAAGATGATACAGGCCTCGTCTGGTAGTCTAAGATGATATAGGCCTCTAAGAGGAGGGCCTTGTTTGCCTTGTCTGGTTGTCTAAGATGATATAGGTCTTGTCTGGTAGTCTAAGATGATACAGGTCTTGTCAGGTAGTCTAAGAGGATATAGGTCTCGTCTGGTAGTCTAAGATGATATAGGCCTCGTTTGGTAGTCTAAGATGATATAGGTCTTGTCTGGTAGTCTAAGATGATACAGGCCTCGTCTGGTCGTCTCACCCTCTTGTTGGTGTCTCTTGGCGAAGGACATCTCTCCGTCGTTCTGTAGGTGAAACCTCTGGATGCTTCTCCTCACCAGGTCTTCCCAGCCAGGCTTCATAGAGGCTCTCAGAAGACTGGTGTCTAGTGACGTGATCTTACCTAGGGACACAGCAGAGAGAGAGAGAGAGAGAGAGAGAGAGAGAAGCTACTGATCACAAATGTGTGTGTGTGTATATACTGTCCACACATCAGTGGCAGGTAGGAGCCAGACAGACAGACAGGTTGGTGATCCTACAGTGACTTCAGACTTTACCTCACAGCCAGTTGAAAGAGGAGCACAGTGTGTGTGGGGGGTGGGGTGGGCATCTATCCTGTACTATATAATCGGTGTCAACAGTTCGATATAGTTTGAGGTTCTTTATATTCAGAAGCGTGTGTGTTAACAGGAACAGTTGCTGGTGCTTGGGCACTGCCCAGGCTGAGAGTGGGGTGGCAAACAGCTGGAAGACAGGTCTCTACAATGGTTCTCCCTTGACAGTGACAACCTGAGAAACTTGCTCTGTCATTGGCTACCTCCCTACCTAGTCATTAAAGACGGTTCTGCAATTGGTTCCAGTCCGTCTGATCATTTATAGATAGTTCTTAACCAATCAGAAAACAGTCTGGTGGACTGCCTCGGTCATCATTCTGTGGCTGTGTGATTGGTTAATGTCAGACAGCCGGTATGATCGTAGTGCTGTGATTGGTTAATGTCAGACAGCCGGTATGATCGTAGTGCTGTGATTGGTTACCTTGCAGGTCCTGGCGGGTGGTGAAGCTCTCGTGCGTGGGGAGAACGGGCCGCTCCTTCATGGGCATCCTGCGAGCCACACATATCAGACATGACTGCAAGTCTAGAGGGGGAGAGAGACAGGGGGGGGGGCAGGAGGGAGAGAGAGAGGGGGGGGAGAGAGAGGAGGAGGGAGAGAGTGGCAGAAGGGGTGAGAGAGAGAAAGATAGAGTAGGGGAGAGAGAGATAGAGAGGAGGGGAGAGAGATAGAGAGGAGGGGAGAGAGATAGAGAGAGTGGAGGGAGAGAGATAGAGAGAGTGGAGGGAGAGAGTGGAGGAGGGAGAGAGAGAGAGAGAGAGAGAGAGAGAGAGAGAGGAGGGGAGAGAGAGGCAGAAGGGGGAGAGAGAGAAAGATAGAGTAGGGGAGAGAGAGAGAGGAGGGGAGAGAGAGAGATAGAGAGGAGGGGAGAGAGATAGAGAGGAGGGGAGAGAGATAGAGAGGAGGGGAGAGAGATAGAGAGGAGGGGAGAGAGATGACAGGAGGGGAGAGAGATAGAGAGAGAGGAGGAGAGAGATAGAGAGGAGGGGAGAGAGATAGAGAGGAGGGGGAGAGAGATAGAGAGGAGGGGAGAGAGATAGAGAGGAGGGGAGAGAGATAGAGAGGAGGGGAGAGAGTGACAGGAGGGAGAGAGTGACAGGAGGGGGAGAGTGACAGGAGGGAGAGAGTGACAGGAGGGGAGAGAGAGAGGAGGGAGAGAGAGTGACAGGAGGGGAGAGAGAGAGGAGGGAGAGAGAGATAGGAGGGAGAGAGAGAGACAGGAGGGGAGAGAGATAGGAGGGAGAGAGAGAGACAGGAGGGGAGAGAGACAGGAGGGGAGAGAGAGAGGTGGGAGAGAGAGATGGGAGAGAGAGAGCGATATAGAGAGGAGGGGAGATTTCAGCCCCAGAAACTAGAATATGCATACAATTGTCAGATTAGGATAGAAAACACTAAAGTTTCCAAAACTGTCAAAATATTGTCTGTGAGTATAACAGAACTGATATTGCAGGCGAAAGCCTGAGGAAAATCCAATCAGGAAGTGCCTCTTATTTTGAAACCTCTCTGTTCCTATGCATGCCTATCCTCCATTTAAAGGGATATCAACCAGATTCCTTTTTCTATGGCTTCCCTAAGGTGTCAACAGGCTTTAGACACAGTTTCAGGCTTTTATTTTGAAAAATGAGCGTGAAAGATCACATTGCGTAAGTGGATAGGTGGGGGCACTCAGAGTGAGTTTTGCTCTACAGAGTAAAGTGGCCATTGTTCCTCCCGGTCCTATTTAAAAAGCTACACACCCGGTTGATATATTATCGAATATATATTTTAAAAACAATCTGAGGATCGGATTATTAAAAACGTTTGACATGTTTCTGTGGACATTATGGATATTATTTGGAATATACGCCTGCGTTGTCGTGACCACTCTTTCCTGTGTATTTCTGAACATAACGCAACAAACAAACGGAGGTATTTTGGATATAAAAATAATCTTTATGGAACAAAAGGAACATTTGTTGTGTAACTGGGAGTCTCGTGAGTGAAAACATCCGAAGATCATCAAAGATAAACGATTAATTTGATTGTCTTTCTGATTTCCGTGACCTAGCTACTTAATGCTTAGTGTACATAATGTTATGTTATGCTATCGATAAACTTACACAAATGCTTGGATTGCTTTCGCTGTAAAGCATAATTTCAAAATGACAGGCGGATTAAAAAAAGGCTAAACTGTGTTTTGCAATATCGCACTTGTGATTTCATGAATATGAATATTTTCTAGTAATATTATTTGACTGTGGTGCTATGCTATTCAGCGGTTGCTGGTAACAATTATCCCGCTAACGGGATGTGCGCCAACAAGTTAAAGAGAGCAGTGGTTTATCCATACATCTCTGTTTCAGATAGATAGCTCTTCGTGTTG
>NC_088239.1:4058429-4143429 GCF_036934945.1 Oncorhynchus masou masou | reverse complement strand
ATAGGACTGGTATAGGACCCCACTGGTATAGGACCCCACTGGTATAGGACCCCACTGGTATAGGACCCCCACTGGTATAGGACCCCACTGGTATAGGACTCCCCTGGTATAGGACCCCACTGGTATAGGACCTCCCCTGGTATAGGACTGGTATAGGACCCCACTGGTATAGGACCCCACTGGTATAGGATAGGACCCCACTGGTATAGGACTCCCCTGGTATAGGACCCCACTGGTATAGGACCTATAGGACCCCCTGGTATAGGACCCCACTGGTATAGGACCCCACTGGGTATAGGACCCCACTGGTATAGGACCCCACTGGTATAGGACCCCACTGGTATAGGACCCCACTGGTATAGGACCCCACTGGTATAGGACTGGTATAGGACCCCACTGGTATAGGACCCCACTGGTATAGGACCCCATAGGACCCCCTGGTATAGGACCTATAGGACCCCACTGGTATAGGACTCCCCTGGTATAGGACCCCACTGGTATAGGACCCCATAGGACCCCACTGGTATAGGACCCCACTGGTATAGGACCCCACTGGTATAGGACCCCACTGGTATAGGACTCCCCTGGAATAGGACCCCACTGGTATAGGACCTATAGGACCCCACTGGTATAGGACCCCACTGGTATAGGACCCCACTGGTATAGGACACTATAGGACCCCACTGGTATAGGACCCCACTGGTATAGGACCCCACTGGTATAGGACCTATAGGACCCCACTGGTATAGGACCCCACTGGTATAGGACCCCACATTGGACCCCAGGTATAGGACCCCCTGGTATAGGACCCCACTGGTATAGGACCCCACTGGTATAGGACTCCCCTGCTATAGGACCCCACTGGTATAGGACCCCATATTGGACCCCACTGGTATAGGACCCCACTGGTATAGGACCCCACTGGTATAGGACCCCCTATAGGACCCCACTGGTATAGGACCCCACTGGTATAGGACCCCACTGGTATAGGACCTATATTGGACCCCACTGGTATAGGACCCCACTGGTATAGGACCCCACTGGTATAGGACCTATAGGACCCCACTCTCATATAGGACCCCCCGCATTGGGACCCCACTGGTATAGGACCCCACTAGGACCTATAGGACCCCACTGGTATAGGACCCCACTGGTATAGGACCCCCCTGACCCCACTGGTATAGGACCCCACTGGTATAGGACCCCACTGGTATGGACCCCACTCTCATTGGACCCCACTCTATGGGACCCCACTGGTATAGGACCCCTATAGGACCCCACTGGTATAGGGTCTCCCCTGGTATAGGACCCCACTGGTATAGGACCCCACTGGTATAGGACCCCACTCTCATTGGACCCCACTCTCATTGGACCCCACTGGTATTGGACCCCACTGGTATCTCATTGGACCCCACTCTCATTGGACCCCACTCTCATTGGACCCCACTCTCATTGGACCCCACTAGGACCCCACTGGTATCATTAGGACCCCACGGTATCTCATGGAATGGACCCCACTGGAATAGGACCCCACTCATTGGACCCCACTGGTATAGGACCCCACTGGTATAGGACCCCACTGGTATAGGACCCCACTAGGACCTCATTGGACCCCACTGGTATAGGACCTCATTGGACCCCACTCTCATTGGACCCCACTCTCATTGGACCCCACTGGTATTGGACCCCACTGGTATTGGACCCCACTGGTATAGGACCCCACTGGTATAGGACCCCACTAGGACCTCATTGGACCCCACTCTCATTGGACCCCACTCTCATTGGACCCCACTGGTATCTCATTGGACCCCACTGGTATAGGACCCCACTGGTATAGGACCTATAGGACCCCACTGGTATAGGACCCCACTGGTATAGGACCCCACTGGTATAGGACCCTGGTATAGGACTCTCATTGGACCCCACTGGTATAGGACCATTGGACCCCACTCTCATTGGACCCCACTCTCATTGGACCCCACTGGTATTGGACCCCACTGGTATAGGACCCCACTCTCATAGGACCCCACTCTCATTGGACCCCACTCTCATTGGACCCCACTCTCATTGGACCCCACTCTCATTGGACCCCACTCATTGGACCCCACTCTCATTGGACCCCACATTGGACCCCTCATTGGACCCCACTGGTATAGGACCCCACTGGTATAGGACCCCACTGGTATAGGACCCCACTGGTATAGGACCCCACTGGTATAGGACCCCACTCTCATTGGACCCCACTCTCATTGGACCCCACTCTCATTGGACCCCACTGGACCCCACTGGTATTGGACCCCACTGGTATAGGACCCCACTGGTATAGGGACCCCACTGGTATTGGACCCCACTGGTATTGGACCCCACTGGTATTGGACCCCACTGGACCCCACTGGTATAGGACCCCACTGGTATAGGACCCCACTCATTGGACCCCACTCTCATTGGACCCCACTCTCATTGGACCCCACTGGTATTGGACCCCACTGGTATAGGACCCCACTGGTATAGGACCCCACTGGTATAGGACCCCACTCATTGGACCCCACTCTCATTGGACCCCACTCTCATTGGACCCCACTCTCATTGGACCCCACTGGTATAGGACCCCACTGGTATAGGACCCCACTGGTATAGGACCCCACCCCACTGGTATAGGACCCCACTCATTGGACCCCACTCTCATTGGACCCCACTGGTATTGGACCCCACTGGTATTGGACCCCACCGGTATAGGACCCCACCGGTATAGGACCCCACTGGAATAGGACCCCACTGGAATAGGACCCCACTGGAATAGGACCCCACTGGTATAGGACCCCACTCTCATTGGACCCAACTGGTATAGGACCCCACTGGTATTGGACCCCACTGGTATAGGACCCCACTGGTATAGGACCCCACTGGTATAGGACTCCACTGGTATAGGACCCCACTGGTATAGGACCCCACTGGTATAGGACCCCACTGGTATAGGACCCCACTGGAATAGGACCCCACTGGTATAGGACCCCACTGGTATAGGACCCCACTGGTATAGGACCCCACTGGTATAGGACCCCACCGGTATAGGACGTAGAACACCAAATAATGGATGCAGAGCAGAATTAGGCCGATACCCACTAATGATCAAAATCCAGAAAAGTGACGTTAAATTCTACAACCACCTCAAAGGAAGCGATTCCCAAACCTTCCATAACAAAGCCACCACCTACAGAGAGATGAACCTGGAGAAGAGTCCCCTAAGCAAGCTGGTCCTGGGGCTCTGTTCAGAAACACACCCCACAGAGCCCCATGACAGCAGCACAATTAGACCCAACCAAATCATGAGAAAACAAAAATATAATTACTTAACATATTGGAAAGAATTAAAAAAAAAACAGAGCAAACGAAAATGCTATTTGGCCTTAAACAGAGAGTACACAGTGGCAGAATACCTGACCACTGTGACTGATCCAAAATTAAGGGAAACTTTGACTATGTACAGACTCAGTGAGCATAGCCTTGCTATTGAGAAAGGCCACCGTAGGCAGACATGGCTCTCAAGAGAAGATAGGCTATGTTCACACTGCCCACAATATGAGGTGGAAACTGAGCTGCACTTCCTAACCTCCTGTCCAATGTATGACCATATTAGAGACATATTTCCCTCAGATTACAAACTCAGATTATAAACTCCCACATCTACTGGGTGAAATAACACAGTGTGACATCACAGAAGCAAGATTTGTGGCCTGTTGCCACGAGAAAAGTGCAACCAGTGAAGAACAAACACCATTGTAAATATAACCCATATTTATGCTTATTTATTTTCCCTTGTGTACTTTAACCATTTGTACATTGTTACAACACGACACATGTTTCCCATGCCAATAAAGCCCCTTGAATTGAATTGACAGAGACAGAGAGCAAGAGAGACAGAGAGCAAGAGAGAGAGAGAGAGCAAGAGAGACAGAGAGCAAGAGAGAGAGAGAGAGAGTAAGAGAGAAAGAAAGAAAGAGAGACCTTTGAATTCAGTGAGAGAGCGAGCAAGAGTGAGAGATAGAGATGACCTGGATCTGATAGAGCCTAGAGTGCAATAGAAGTACTGAGAGTGAGCTGTTGCCCTACGCTCCGACGGGCTGGGGCGATGACATACATTAACCACTACCTGCCTTCCTCTCAGGGGAAAGAGAGGAGGAAATGAGGAGTGAGAAAGACATAGTCAAGGAGAAAAGAAAGACAGTTACAGAGAGAGAGAGAGAGAGAGTTACTCACCCAGGCTCTTGGGCAGCAGGTTCTTGATGAACTCAGCGTGGTCTCCTACGTGCAGGACGCTGTAGACGCTGGTGTTCATCAGCTCGTCCTGGTTATACAGCAGGTACTGGGTCACGTTCTCAGACACAAACACTATGTTACCCTCCATATTCACCACGAAGAAGAACCCATCCAGGGCCTGAGAGAGAGAGAGAGAGAGAGAGAGAGAGAGACAGAGAGAGAGAGAGAGAGAGAGAGAGAGACAGAGAGAGAGAGACAGAGAGAGAGAGACAGAGAGAGAGAGAGAGAGAGAGAGAGAGACAGAGAGAGAGACAGAGAGAGAGAGAGAGAGAGAGAGAGACAGACAGAGAGAGACAGAGAGAGAGACAGGAGAGAGAGACAGAGAGAGAGAGAGAGAGAGACAGAGAGAGAGACAGAGAGAGAGAGAGAGACAGAGAGAGAGAGAGAGAGACAGAGAGAGAGACAGAGAGAGAGAGACAGAGAGAGACAGAGAGAGAGAGAGAGAGACAGAGAGACAGAGAGAGACAGAGAGAGACAGAGAGAGACAGAGAGAGACAGAGAGAGACAGAGAGAGACAGAGACAGAGAGAGACAGAGACAGAGAGAGAGAGAGAGAGAGAGAGAGAGGATAGGTTTATTCCATTGTTGACCTTGATTTGGTTGCATCGACTACAAATTGACTTTGTCTTTTCTGTTTGACAACAAGAGACCAAGGGAGAGAGTTAAGCGCATTGACTATAGATATTAAACTTCTAGAAGACAAATTTTCATAAAACTCAAATTTCTCCAATTGTCTCTGAATTAAGCTGAGTCTTTTAAAGTAGCAATACAACACGGGCCTGGTACCAATACAACACGGGCCTGGTACCAATACAACACGCTCCTGGTACCAATACAACACGCTCCTTGTACCAATACAACACGGGCCTGGTACCAATACAACATGGGCCTGAGTCCAAAACACACCAAATTCCCTTTAAAGTGGACTACAATTGACCAGGACCCATAGTTTGGTCATCTGCTATGCAGATCTTTCTGACTGCATTTCTCCAAGGTCCCATTTCAAAAACATCTGAAAACCGTTGATACTTGAAGAGGAAACATTCAACCCAGATATGTTCTGATAGAGGAGATATGTTCTGATGGGGCTGATAGAGGAGATGTGTTCTGATGGGGCTGATAGAGGAGATATGTTCTGATGGGGCTGATAGAGGAGATGTGGTCTGATGGGGCTGATAGAGGAGATGTGTTCTGACGGGGCTGATAGAGGAGATGTGTTCTGACGGGGCTGATAGAGGAGATGTGTTCTGATGGGGCTGATAGAGGAGATGTAGTCTGTTGGGGCTGAGAGGAGATGTGTTCTGATGGGGCTGATAGAGGAGATGTGTTCTGATGGGGCTGATAGAGGAGATGTGTTCTGACGGGGCTGATAGAGGAGATATGTTCTGATGGGGCTGATAGAGGAGATGTGTTCTGATGGGGCTGATAGAGGAGATGTGTTCTGATGGGGCTGATAGAGGAGATGTGTTCTGATGGGGCTGATAGAGGAGATGTGTTCTGATGGGGCTGATAGAGGAGATATGTTCTGATGGGGCTGGGCTGATAGAGGAGATATGTTCTGATGGGGCTGATAGAGGAGATGTGTTCTGTTGGGGCTGAGAGAGGAGATGTGTTCTGATGGGGCTGATAGAGGAGATGTGGTCTGTTGGGGCTGAGAGAGGAGATGTGTTCTGATGGGGCTGATAGAGGAGATGTGTTCTGTTGGGGCTGAGAGAGGAGATGTGGTCTGTTGGGGCTGAGAGAGGAGATGTGTTCTGATGGGGCTGATAGAGGAGATGTGTTCTGTTGGGGCTGAGAGAGGAGATGTGGTCTGTTGGGGCTGAGAGAGGAGATGTGGTCTGACGGGGCTGATAGAGGATGATCTGTTATGTGCTGATGGGGCTGATAGAAACACCATTAGAAACAGGTTCTGTTGGGACTGACCAGGAGGAGATGTGATCTGATGAGCTGACCAACTGATAGAGGAGGTGTCTTCTGACTGGGGCTTTAGAAGATGTCCCTGATTCAGTCTGATACCAACATGTGTTCTGAAGCAGACCACCATAGTCCCTGAGACCAAGAACACACAGGCAACCTGCCTAAATGACTACAGACCCGATATGTTCTCGGGGTCCGATAGCCATGAAGTGCTTTGAAAGGCTGGTCATGGCTCACAACGGACCATTATCCCAGAAACTCTAGACCCACTCCAATGTTGCTGTTGAGGCTCCCTAACAGATCCACAGATGATGCAATGTTCTATTGCACTCCACACTGCCCTTTCCCACCTGGACAACAGGAACACCTATGTGAGAATCCTACTTGTTGACTACGGCTCAGCGCTCAACACCATATTTCCCTCAAAACTCATCACTAAGTTAATGTGGACCCTGGGGCTAAACACCTGGTCTCTGCAACTGATCCTGGACTTCCTGTTGAGGCTGACCCCCAGGTGGTAAGGATGGGGTAACAATCCATCTGCCACGCTGATCCTCAACACGGGGGCCCCTCAGAGGGTGCGTGCTCAGGCCCTCCTGTAGATCCCTGTTCACTCATGACTGCACAGCCAGAGACGACTCAAACGCCATCATTAAGTTTGCAGATGACAACAACAGTGATAGGCCTGATCACTGACAAGGGCAAGACAGCCTACAGGGAGGAGGTCAGAGACCAGGCCGTGTGGTGCCAGGACAACAACCTCTCCCTCAACGTGATCAAGACAAAGGAGATGAAGGACCGATACGCCCCCAGGAAAAGGAGGACTGATACGCCCCGATTCTCATGATGGGGCTGTAGTGGAGCAGGTTGAGAGCTGATCAAGTTCCTTGGTGTCCACATCACCAATAAACTAACATGGTCCAAACACACCAAGACAGTCGTGAAGGGGCTGACAAAACCTATTCCCCCTCAGGAGACTGAAAAGATTTGGCATGGGTCCCCAGAGCCTCAAATGGTTTTACAGCTGCACCATCGAGAGCATCCTGACGGGTTGCATCACTGCCTGGTATGGCAACGTCTCGGCCTCCGACTGCAAGGCACTTCAGAGGGTAGTGTGTACGGTCCAGTACATCACTGGGGCAAAGCTGCCTGCCATCCAGCACCTCTACACCAGGCGGTGTCAGAGGAAGGCCCTAAAAATGGTCAAAGACTCCAGCCACCCCAGTCATAGACTGATTCTCTCTGCTGGGCATATGCAAGCGGTAGAGAAGACCAAGTCTAGGTCCAAAAGGCTTCTCAACAGCTTCTGACCCCCAAGACATAAGACTGTTCTCTCTGCTACCCCACGGCAAGCGGTACCGGAGCACCAAGTCTCGGTCCAAAAGGCTTCTCAACAGCTTTTAACCCCAAGACATAAGACTGCTGAACATCTAATCAAATGGCCACCCAGACTATGAATTGTGTCCCTCCACCCCCCCTTTATACTGCTGCTACTCTCCGTTTGTCATCCATAATCACTTCAACTAATCCTACATGTACATATTACCTCAACTATCCCATTACCCGGTGTGTTAACACATTGACTCTGTATCGGTACCTTCAGATATCCTCTTTGCTGTTATTTTTAAACCGGTTTTATTCATTTTGTTTCTTTTACCTAACACATATTTTTTTACTTAAAAACTGCACTGTTGGTTAAGAGCTTGAGGTAAGTACTCATTTCATCTGTTGTATTCGGTCTGATGGGGTGACAAATAAACTTTGATTTATGGGGTGACAGAGGAGATCTGATGGGGGCCGAGTGAGATGGGGGTTGAAAGGGAAATAGTTTTGAAAGGGAAATTCAAATACCTGTACAAAACAATAAAACATCTAAAATGGACACAAGGCAAATACAGTAGGACACAGAGCAAACAGTCCTAACTAACTAAGGGGTTGTGCTTTGGCCCTCAGCTCCAGCCTCCCTCTCTTATGTCATACAGCCTCTCTCTCTGCCCTGATTCCACTGCAACATGAACAAAGGTTACCACATCACATATACAGGCGCACGTAAACACACAGGACACACACACACACACACACACACACACACACACACACACACACACACACACTCTCTTTCAGCCTTCGACCCCATTTTCTACAGAGCTCCTATGGCAGATGACAGTGTGTTATGTTGGGGCTGAGAGTACAGAGAGGCTGGCTCACTGTACCTGGGTGACTGGTTGAATGGCTGACTGTGGCTGGCTGACCGGGGCTGGTTGGATGGATGGATGGATGGCTGACTGGTTGGATGGATGGATGGATGGATGGCTGACTGGTTGGATGTATGGATGGATGGCTCTGTACCTGGCTGGTTGGATGGCTGACTGTACCTGGCTGATGTACCAGGGGCTGACTGTACCTGGCTGGTTGGATGGCTGACTGTGGCTGGCTGACATGTACCTGGCTGGTTGGATGGCTGACTGTGGCTGGCTGACTGTACCTGGCTGACTGTACCTGGCTGGTTGGATGGCTGACTGTACCTGGCTGACTGTACCTGGCTGACTGTACCTGGCTGACTGTACCTGGCTGGTTGGATGGCTGACTGTGGCTGGCTGACTGTGGCTGGCTGACTGTACCTGGCTGGTTGGATGGCTGACTGTACCTGGCTGGTTGGATGGCTGACTGTGGCTGGCTGACCTGCACCTGGCTGGTTGGATGGATGGATGGATGGCTGACTGGTTGGATGGATGGATGGATGGCTGACTGGTTGGATGTATGGATGGATGGGTGACTGGTTGGATGTATGGATGGATGGCTGACTGTACCTGGCTGGTTGGATGGCTGACTGTACCTGGCTGACTGTAGGGCCTGGCTGACTGTACCTGGCTGGAGGATGGCTGACTGTGGCTGGCTGACTGTACCTGGCTGGTTGGATCTGACTGTGGCTGGCTGACTGTACCTGGCTGACTGTACCTGGCTGGTTGGATGGCTGACTGTACCTGGCTGACTGTACCTGGCTGACTGTACCTGGCTGACTGGTTGGATGGCTGACTGTGGCTGGCTGACTGTGGATGGCTGACTGTACCTGGCTGGACTGGATGGCTGACTGTACCTGGCTGGTTGGATGGCTGACTGTACCTGGCTGACTGTGGATGGCTGACTGTACCTGGCTGGTTGGATGGCTGACTGTACCTGGCTGACTGTACCTGGCTGACTGTACCTGGCTGGTTGGATGGCTGACTGTGGCTGGCTGACTGTACCTGGCTGTCATGGATGGCTGACTGTGGCTGGCTGACGGTACCTGGCTGGTTGGATGGATGGATGGATGGCTGACTGGTTGGATGTATGGATGGATGGCTGACTGTACCTGGCTGGTTGGATGGCTGACTGTACCTGGCTGACTGTACCTGGCTGACTGTACCTGGCTGGTTGGATGGCTGACTGTGGCTGGCTGACCGTACCTGGCTGGTTGGATGGATGGATGGATGGCTGACTGGTTGGATGGATGGATGGATGGCTGACTGGTTGGATGTATGGATGGATGGCTGACTGTACCTGGCTATCCTGGATGGCTGACTGTACCTGGCTGACTGTACCTGGCTGACTGTACCTGGCTGGTTGGATGGCTGACTGTGGCTGGCTGACTGTACCTGGCTGGTTGGATGGCTGACTGTGGCTGGCTGACTGTACCTGGCTGACTGTACCTGGCTGGTTGGATGGCTGACTGTGGATGGCTGACTGTACCTGGCTGGTTGGATGGCTGACTGTACCTGGCTGACTGTACCTGGCTGACTGTACCTGGCTGGTTGGATGGCTGACTGTGGCTGGCTGACTGTACCTGGCTGGTCATGGATGGCTGACTGTGCCCTGATTGACTGTACCTGGCTGGTTGGATGGCTGACTGTGGCTGGCTGACTGTACCTGGCTGGTTGGATGGCTGACTGTGGCTGGCTGACTGTACCTGGCTGACTGTACCTGGCTGGTTGGATGGCTGACTGTGGCTGGCTGACTGTACCTGGCTGGTTGGATGTCTGACTGTGGCTGGCTGACTGTACCTGGCTGACTGTACCTGGCTGGTTGGATGGCTGACTGTGGCTGGCTGACTGTACCTGGCTGGTTGGATGGCTGACTGTGGCTGGCTGACTGTACCTGGCTGACTGTACCTGGCTGGTTGGATGGCTGACTGTGGCTGGCTGACTGTACCTGGCTGACTGTACCTGGCTAAACTCTGGATGGCTGACTGTGGCTGGCTGACTGTACCTGGCTGACTGTACCTGGCTGGTTGGATGGCTGACTGTGGCTGGCTGACTGCCTGGCTGAATGTACCTGGCTGGTTGGATGGCTGACTGTGGCTGGCTGACTGTACCTGGCTGACTGTACCTGGCTGGTTGGATGGATGGCTGTGGCTGGCTGACTGGTTGGATGGATGGATGGCTGTGGCTGGCTGACTGTGGCTGGCTGGCTGTGGTTGGCCTACTGTACTTGGCTGGCTGGCTGTGGCTGGCTGTACCTGGCTGACTGGCTGGATGGATGGCTGACTGTACCTGGCTGGCTGGCTGTGGCTGGGTGGCTGGCTGACTGGCTGGCTGGTTGGCTGACTGTGGCTGGCTGGCTGAATGACTGTGGCTGGCTGGCTGGCTGTGGCTGGCCTGGCTGACTGGCTGGCTGGTTGGCTGACTGCAGTGGCTGGCTGGCTGACTGTGGCTGGCTGGCTGGCTGGCTGTGGCTGGCTGGATGGCTGACTGTGGCTGGCTGGCTGACTGTGGCTGGCTGGCTGACTGTGGCTGGCTGGCTGGCTGGCTGTGGCTGGCTGACTGTGGCTGGCTGCCTGGCTGCCTGGCTGGCTGAATGACTGTGGCTGGCTGACTGGCTGGCTGGTTGGCTGACTGTGGATGGCTGACTGTGGCTGGCTGGCTGGCTGCCTGTGGCTGGCTGGCTGACTGTGGCTGGCTGGCTGGCTGTGGCTGGCTGCCTGGCTGGCTGGATGAATGGCTGTGGCTGGCTGCCTGGCTGGATGAATGGCTGGCTGGCTGGCTGACTGGCTGGATGGATGGCTGACTGTACCTGGCTGGCTGGCTGTGGCTGGCTGGATGGCTGACTGTGGCTGGCTGGCTGTGCTGGCTGGCTGGCTGTGGCTGGCTGGCTGGCTGGCTGACTGGCTGAATCGCTAACCCTCGTGGTACTGCATATTGTACAGTCAGATATGTACTTAGTGTGTGTTCAGGACAATTTTTTTCTTAATTTGGACCTCCTGAAAGAGATTTCATTCTACACAATGACAATAAAATAAACTCTGATAGCAGGTTGTTCCTACCCTGCTCTGTTGTTCTGGCTGAAGCAGGTTGTTCCTACCCTGCTCTGTTGTTCTGGCTGATAGCAGGTTGTTCCTACCCTGCTCTGTTGTTCTGGCTGATAGCAGGATTGTTCCTACCCTGCTCTGTTGTTCTGGCTGATGCAGGTTGTTCCTCAGCCCCTGCTCTGTTGTTCTGGCTGATAGCAGGTTGTTCCTACCCTGCTCTGTTGTTCTGGCTGATAATTGTTCCTACCCTGCTCTGTTGTTCTGGCTGATAGCAGGTTGTTCCTACCCTGCTCTGTTGTTCTGCTGATAGCAGGTTGTTCCTCAGCCTGCTCTGTTGTTCTGGCTGATAGCAGGTTGTTCCTACCCTGCTCTGTTGTTCTGGCTGGGGGCAGGATGTTCTACCCTGCTCTGCTGTTCTGGCTGATAGCTGGTTGTTCCTACCCTGCTCTATTGTTCTGGCTGATAGCAGGTTGTTCCTGCCTGCTCTAGGATGTTCTACCCTGGCTCTATTGTTCTGCCTGATGCAGGTTGTTCACTCTGCTCTGTTGCCTGATAGCAGGTTGAATCCTACCCTGCTCTGTTGTTCTGGCTGATAGCAGGTTGAATCCTACCCTGCTCTGTTGTTCTGCAGGATGAAGCAGGTTGTTCCTACCCTGCTCTGTTGTTCTGGCTGATGCAGGATGTTCCTACCCTGCTCTGTTGTTCTGGATGATAGCAGGTTGAATCACCCTGCTCTGTTGTTCTGATGATAGCAGGTTGTTCACCCTGCTCTGCTGTTCTGGCTGATAGCAGGATGTTCCACCCTGCTCTGTTGTTCTGCTGATAGCAGGATGTTCCTACCCTGCTCTGCTGTTCTGGCTGATAGCAGGATGTTCACTACCCTGCTCTGTTGTTCTGGCTGATAGCAGGATGTTCCTACCCTGCTCTGTTGTTCTGGCTGATAGCAGGATGTTCCTCAGCCCCTGCTCTGTTGTTCTGGCTGATAGCAGGTTGTTCCTACCCTGCTCTGTTGTTCTGGCTGATAGCTGGTTGTTCCTACCCTGCTCTGTTGTTCTGGCTGATAGCAGGTTGTTCCTACCCTGCTCTGTTGTTCTGGCTGATAGCAGGATGTTCCTACCCTGCTCTGTTGTTCTGGCTGATAGCAGGTTGTTCCTACCCTGCTCTGTTGTTCTGGCTGATAGCAGGATGTTCCTACCCTGCTCTGTTGTTCTGGCTGATAGCAGGTTGTTCCTACCCTGCTCTGTTGTTCTGGCTGATAGCAGGATGTTCCACCCAGCTCTGTTGTTCTGGCTGCCTGCAGGTTGTTCCTACCCTGCTCTGTTGTTCTGGATGAATCAGGTTGTTCCTACCCTGCTCTGTTGTCCCTGGATGATAGCAGGTTGTTCCTACCCTGCTCTGTTGTTCTGGCTGATAGCTGGTTGTTCACTCACCCTGCTCTGTTCTGGCTGAGGGCAGGTTGTTCCTACCCTGCTCTGGCTGTAAATCACTGGTCTGTGCTATGCAACAGCCCTGTTGTCCCACGCAGTGTACAGACAGATGGACATACAGCTACTGAAGTGCCTCTGACGTCTGCCTGATGGTAAAGCAAGAAACACACTCAGCCTCGCTGCCTGCCTGCAGGATGAATCACTCAGCCTCACTGCCTGCCTGCCTGCAGGATGAATCACTCAGCCTCGCTGCCTGCCTGCAGGATGAATCACTCAGCCTCGCTGCCTGCCTGCAGGATGAATCACTCAGCCTCGCTGCCTGCCTGCAGGATGAATCACTCAGCCTCGCTGCCAGCCTGCCTGCAGGATGAATCACTCAGCCTCGCTGCCTGCCTGCAGGATGAATCACTCAGCCTCGCTGCCAGCCTGCCTGCAGGATGAATCACTCAGCCTCGCTGCCTGCCTGCAGGATGAATCACTCAGCCTCGCTGCCTGCAGGACGAATCACTCAGCCTCGCTGCCTGTCTGCAGGACGAATCACTCAGCCTCGCTGCCTGTCTGCAGGATGAATCACTCAGCCTCGCTGCCTGCAGGATGAATCACTCAGCCTCGCTGCCTGCCTGCAGGATGAATCACTCAGCCTCGCTGCCTGCAGGATGAATCACTCAGCCTCGCTGCCTGCCTGCAGGATGAATCACTCAGCCTCGCTGCCTGCCTGCAGGATGAATCACTCAGCCTCGCTGCCTGCCTGCAGGATGAATCACTCAGCCTCGCTGCCTGCCTGCAGGATGAATCACTCAGCCTCGCTGCCTGCCTGCAGGATGAATCACTCAGCCTCGCTGCCTGCCTGCAGGATGAATCACTCAGCCTCGCTGCCTGCCTGCAGGATGAATCACTCAGCCTCGCTGCCTGCCTGCCTGCAGGATGAATCACTCAGCCTCGCTGCCTGCCTGCAGGATGAAGCACTCAGCCTCGCTGCCTGCAGGAAGAATCACTCAGCCTCGTTGCCTGCCTGCAGGGTGAATCACTCAGCCTCGCAGACTGCCTGCCTGCAGCATAAATCACTCAGCCTCGCTGCCTGCCTGCCTGCAGGATGAATCACTCAGCCTAACTGCCTGCCTGCAGGATGAGTCACTCAGCCTCGCTGCCTGCATGATGAATCACTCAGCCTCGCTGCCTGCTGGATGAATCCCTCAGCCTCGCTGCCTGCCTGCCTGCCTGCAGGATGAATCACTCAGCCTCGCTGCCTGCTGGATGAATCCCTCAGCCTTGCTGCCTGCCTGCCTGCAGGATGAATCACTCAGCCTCGCTGCCTGCAGGATGAATCACTCAGCCTCAATGCCTGCAGGATGAATCACTCAGCCTCGCTGCCTGCCTGCATGCAGGATGAATCACTCAGCCTCGCTGCCTGCCTGCCTGCAGGATGAATCACTTAGCCTCGCTGCCTGCAGGATGAATCACTCAGCCTCGATGCCTGCAGGATGAATCACTCAGCCTCGCTGCCTGCCTGCCTGCAGGATGAATCACTCAGCCTCGCGCTGCCTGCCTGCAGGATGAATCACTCAGCCTCGCTGCCTGCCTGCCTGCAGGATGAATCACTCAGCCTCGCTGCCTGCCTGCAGGATGAATCACTCAGCCTCGCCTGCCTGCAGGATGAATCACTCAGCCTCGCTGCCTGCCCTGCAGGATGAATCACTCAGCCTCGCTGCCTGCCTGCAGGATGAATCACTCAGCCTCGCTGCCTGCCAGAAAGCAGGATGAATCACTCAGCCCGCCTGCCTGCAGGATGAATCACTCAGCCTCGCTGCCTGCCTGCCTGCAGGATGAATCACTCAGCCTCGCGCTGCCTGCAGGATGAATCACTCAGCCTCGCTGCCTGCCTGCAGGATGAATCACTCAGCCTCGCTGCCTGCCTGCAGGATGAATCACTCAGCCTCGCTGCCTGCCTGCAGGATGAATCACTCAGCCTCGCTGCCTGCCTGCAGGATGAATCACTCAGCCTCGCTGCCTGCCTGCAGGATGAATCACTCAGCCTCGCTGCCTGCCTGCAGGATGAATCACTCAGCCTCGCTGCCTGCCTGCCTGCAGGATGAATCACTCAGCCTCGCTGCCTGCAGGATGAATCACTCAGCCTCGCTGCCTGCCTGCAGGATGAATCACTCAGCCTCGCTGCCTGCCTGCAGGATGAATCACTCAGCCTAACTGCCTGCCTGCAGGATGAATCACTCAGCCTCGCTGCCTGCATGCAGGATGAATCACTCAGCCTCGCTGCCTGCTGCAGGATGAATCACTCAGCCTCGCTGTCTGCCTGCAGGATGAATCACTCAGCCTCGCTGTCTGCCTGCAGGATGAATCACTCAGCCTCGCTGCCTGCCTGCAGGATGAATCACTCAGCCTCGCTGCCTGCCTGCCTGCAGGATGAATCACTCAGCCTAACTGCCTGCCTGCAGGATGAATCACTCAGCCTCGCTGCCTGCCTGAGGAATCACTCAGCCTCGCTGCCTGCCTGCAGGATGAATCCTCAGCCTCTGCCTGCCTGCCTGCCTGCAGGATGAATCACTCAGCCTCGCTGCCTGCCTGCAGGATGAATCACTCAGCCTTGCTGCCTGCCTGCCTGCAGGATGAATCACTCAGCCTCGCGCCTGCCTGCAGGATGAATCACTCAGCCTCAATGCCTGCAGGATGAATCACTCAGCCTCGCTGCCTGCCTGCCTGCAGGATGAATCACTCAGCCTCGCTGCCTGCCTGCCTGCAGGATGAATCACTCAGCCTCGCTGCCTGCCTGCAGGATGAATCACTCAGCCTCGATGCCTGCAGGATGAATCACTCAGGCTCGCTGCCTGCCTGCCTGCAGGATGAATCACTCAGCCTCGCTGCCTGCCTGCCTGCAGGATGAATCACTCAGCCTCGCTGCCTGCAGGATGAATCACTCAGCCTCTGATGCCTGCAGGATGAATCACTCAGGCTCGCTGCCTGCCTGCCTGCAGGATGAATCACTCAGCCTCGCTGCCTGCCTGCAGGATGAATCACTCAGCCTCGCTGCCTGCAGGATGAATCACTCAGCCTCTGCCTGCAGGATGAATCACTCAGCCTCGCTGCCTGCCTGCCTGCAGGATGAATCACTCAGCCTCGCTGCCTGCCTGCAGGATGAATCACTCAGCCTCGCTGCCTGCCTGCAGGATGAATCACTCAGCCTCGCTGCCTGCCTGCAGGATGAATCACTGCAGGAGCCTCGCCTGCCCTGCAGGATGAATCACTCAGCCTCGCTGCCTGCCTGCCTGCAGGATGAATCACTCAGCCTCGCTGCCTGCCTGCAGGATGAATCACTCAGCCTCGCTGCCTGCCTGCCTGCAGGATGAATCACTCAGCCTCGCTGCCTGCCTGCAGGATGAATCACTCAGCCTCGCTGTCTGCCTGCAGGATGAATCACTCAGCCTCGCTGCCTGCCTGCCTGCAGGATGAATCACTCAGCGCTCGCTGCCTGCAGGATGAATCACTCAGCCTCGCTGCCTGCCTGCCTGCAGGATGAATCACTCAGCCTCGCTGCCTGCCTGCCTGCAGGATGAATCACTCAGCCTCGCTGCCTGCCTGCCTGCAGGATGAATCACTCAGCCTCGCTGCCTGCCTGCAGGATGAATCACTCAGCCTCGCTGCCTGCCTGCAGGATGAATCACTCAGCCTCGCTGCCTGCCTGCCTGCAGGAACAATCACTCAGCCTCGCTGCCTGCCTGCAGGATGAATCACTCAGCCTCGCTGCCTGCCTGCCTGCAGGAAGAATCACTCAGCCTCGCTGCCTGCCTGCCTGCAGGATGAATCACTCAGCCTCGCTGCCTGCCTGCCTGCAGGATGAATCACTCAGCCTCGCTGCCTGCCTGCCTGCAGGATGAATCACTCAGCCTCGCTGCCTGCCTGCCTGCAGGATGAATCACTCAGCCTCGCTGCCTGCCTGCCTGCAGGATGAATCACTCAGCCTCGCTGCCTGCCTGCCTGCAGGATGAATCACTCAGCCTCGCTGCTGCCTGCCTGCAGGATGAATCACTCAGCCTCGCTGCCTGCCTGCAGGATGAATCACTCAGCCTCGCTGCCTGCATGCAGGATGAATCACTCAGCCTCGCTGCCTGCCTGCAGGATGAATCACTCAGCCTCGCTGCCTGCCTGCAGGATGAATCACTCAGCCTCGCTGTGCCTGCCTGCAGGATGAATCACTCAGCCTCGCTGCCTGCCTGCCTGCAGGATGAATCACTCAGCCTCGCTGCCTGCCTGCAGGATGAATCACTCAGCCTCGCTGCCTGCCTGCCTGCAGGATGAATCACTCAGCCTCTGCCTGCCTGCAGGATGAATCACTCAGCCTCGCTGCCTGCCTGCCTGCAGGATGAATCACTCAGCCTCGCTGCCTGCCTGCAGGATGAATCACTCAGCCACGCTGCCTGCCTGCCTGCAGGATGAATCACTCAGCCTCGCTGCCTGCCTGCCTGCAGGATGAATCACTCAGCCTCGCTGCCTGCCCTGCAGGATGAATCACTCAGCCTCGCTGCCTGCCTGCAGGATGAATCACTCAGCCACGCTGCAGGATGAATCCTGCCTGCCTGCAGGATGAATCACTCAGCCTCGCTGCCTGCCTCCCTGCAGGATGAATCACTCAGCCTGCTGCCTGCCTGCCTGCAGGATGAATCACTCAGCCTCGCTGCCTGCAGGATGAATCACTCAGCCTCGCTGCCTGCCAGGATGAATCACTCAGCCTCGCTGCCTGCCTGCATGCAGGATGAATCACTCAGCCTCGCTGCCTGCCTGCCTGCAGGATGAATCACTCAGCCTCGCTGCCTGCCTGCAGGATGAATCACTCAGCCTCGCGATGCCTGCAGGATGAATCACTCAGCCTCGCTGCCTGCCTGCCTGCAGGATGAATCACTCAGCCTCGCTGCCTGCCTGCCTGCAGGATGAATCACTCAGCCTCGCTGCCTGCAGGATGAATCACTCAGCCTCGATGCCTGCAGGATGAATCACTCAGGCTCGCTGCCTGCCTGCCTGCAGGATGAATCACTCAGCCTCGCTGCCTGCCTGCAGGATGAATCACTCAGCCTCGCTGCCTGCAGGATGAATCACTCAGCCTCGCCTGCCTGCAGGATGAATCACTCAGCCTCGCTGCCTGCCTGCCTGCAGGATGAATCACTCAGCCTCGCTGCCTGCCTGCAGGATGAATCACTCAGCCTCGCTGCCTGCCTGCAGGATGAATCACTCAGCCTCGCTGCCTGCCTGCCTGCTGGATGAATCCCTCAGCCTCGCTGCCTGCCTGCAGGATGAATCACTTAGCCTCGCGCCTGCCTGCCTGCAGGATGAATCACTCAGCCTCTGCCTGCCTGCAGGATGAATCACTCAGCCTCGCTGCCTGCCTGCATGCAGGATGAATCACTCAGCCTCGCTGCCCTGCAGGATGAATCACTCAGCCTCGCTGCCTGCCTGCCTGCAGGATGAATCACTCAGCCTCGCTGCCTGCCTGCAGGATGAATCACTCAGCCTCGCTGCCTGCCTGCCTGCAGGATGAATCACTCAGCCTCGCTGCCTGCCTGCCTGCAGGATGAATCACTCAGCCTCGCTGCCTGCCTGCCTGCAGGATGAATCACTCAGCGCTGCCTGCCTGCCTGCAGGATGAATCACTCAGCCTCGCTGCCTGCCTGCCTGCAGGATGAATCACTCAGCCACGCTGCCTGCCTGCCTGCAGGATGAATCACTCAGCCTCGCTGCCTGCTGGATGAATCCCTCAGCCTTGCTGCCTGCCTGCCTGCAGGATGAATCACTTAGCCTCGCTGCCTGCAGGATGAATCACTCAGCCTCAATGCCTGCAGGATGAATCACTCAGCCTCGCTGCCTGCCTGCCTGCAGGATGAATCACTCAGCCTCGCTGCCTGCCTGCCTGCAGGATGAATCACTCAGCCTCGCTGCCTGCAGGATGAATCACTCAGCCTCGATGCCTGCAGGATGAATCACTCAGGCTCGCTGCCTGCCTGCCTGCAGGATGAATCACTCAGCCTCGCTGCCTGCCTGCCTGCAGGATGAATCACTCAGCCTCTGCTGCCTGCAGGATGAATCACTCAGCCTCGATGCCTGCAGGATGAATCACTCAGCCTCGCTGCCTGCCTGCCTGCAGGATGAATCACTCAGCCTCGCGCCTGCCTGCCTGCAGGATGAATCACTTAGCCTCTGCCTGCCTGCAGGATGAATCACTCAGCCTCGCCTGCCTGCCTGCAGGATGAATCACTCAGCCTCGCTGCCTGCCTGCCTGCAGGATGAATCACTCAGCCTCGCTGCCTGCCTGCAGGATGAATCACTCAGCCTCGCTGCTGCCTGCCTGCAGGATGAATCACTCAGCCTCGCTGCCTGCCTGCCTGCAGGATGAATCACTCAGCCTCGCTGCCTGCCTGCCTGCAGGATGAATCACTCAGCGCTGCCGCTGAATCCTGCCTGCCTGCAGGATGAATCACTCAGCCTCGCTGCCTGCCTGCATGCAGGATGAATCACTCAGCCTCGCTGCCTGCAGGATGAATCACTCAGCCTCGCTGCCTGCCTGCCTGCAGGATGAATCACTTAGCCTCGCTGCCTGCAGGATGAATCACTCAGCCCGATGCCTGCAGGATGAATCACTCAGCCTCGCGCTGCCTGCCTGCTGGATGAATCCCTCAGCCTCGCTGCCTGCCTGCCTGCAGGATGAATCACTTAGCCTCGCTGCCTGCAGGATGAATCACTCAGCCTCTGTCTGCCTGCCTGCAGGATGAATCACTCAGCCTCGCTGCCTGCCTGCATGCAGGATGAATCACTCAGCCTCGCTGCCTGCAGGATGAATCACTCAGCCTCGCTGCCTGCCTGCCTGCAGGATGAATCACTTAGCCTCGCTGCCTGCAGGATGAATCACTCAGCCTCGATGCCTGCAGGATGAATCACTCAGCCTCGCGCTGCCTGCCTGCAGGATGAATCACTCAGCCTCGCTGCCTGTCTGCCTGCAGGATGAATCACTCAGCCTCGCTGCCTGCCTGCAGGATGAATCCATCAGCCACGGTGCCTGCCTGCCTGCAGGATGAATCACTCAGCCTCGCTGCCTGCCTGCAGGATGAATCACTCAGCCTCGCTGCCTGTCTGCCTGCCTGCAGGAAGAATCACTCAGCCTCGCTGGCTGTCTGCCTGCAGGATGAATCACTCAGCCTCGCTGCCTGCCTGCCTGCAGGATGAATCACTCAGCCTCGCCTGCAGGATGAATCACTCAGCCTGCCTGCCTGCAGGAAGAATCACTCAGCCTGCCTGCCTGCCTGCAGGAAGAATCACTCAGCCTCGCTGCCTGCCTGCCTGCAGGATGAATCACTCAGCCTCGCTGTCTGCCTGCCTGCAGGATGAATCACTCAGCCTCGCTGTCTGCCTGCCTGCAGGATGAATCACTCAGCCTCGCTGCCTGCATGCAGGATGAATCACTCAGCCTCGCTGTCTGCCTGCAGGATGAATCACTCAGCCTCGCTGTCTGCCTGCAGGATGAATCACTCAGCCTCGCTGTCTGCCTGCAGGATGAATCACTCAGCCTCGCTGCCTGCCTGCAGGATGAATCACTCAGCCGCGCTGCCTGCCTGCCTGCAGGATGAATCACTCAGCCTCGCTGCTGCCTGCAGGATGAATCACTCAGCCTCGCTGCCTGCCTGCCTGCAGGATGAATCACTCAGCGCTGCCTGCCTGCAGGATGAATCACTCAGCCTCGCTGCCTGCCTGCATGCAGGATGAATCACTCAGCCTCGCTGCCTGCCCTGCAGGATGAATCACTCAGCCTCGCTGTCTGCCTGCCTGCAGGATGAATCACTCAGCCTCAGCCTCGCAGGATGAATCACTGCCTGCCTGCAGGATGAATCACTCAGCCTCGCGCTGCCTGCCTGCAGGATGAATCACTCAGCCTCGCTGCCTGCCTGCCTGCAGGATGAATCACTCAGCCTCGCTGCCTGCCTGCCTGCAGGATGAATCACTCAGCCACGCTGCCTGCCTGCAGGATGAATCACTCAGCCTCGCTGTCTGCCTGCCTGCAGGATGAATCACTCAGCCTCGCTGCCTGCCTGCCTGCAGGATGAATCACTCAGCCTCGCTAGCTGCCTGCCTGCAGGATGAATCACTCAGCCTCGCTGCCTGCATGCAGGATGAATCACTCAGCCTCGCTGCCTGCCTGCAGGATGAATCACTCAGTCTCGCTGCCTGCCTGCAGGATGAATCACTCAGCCTCGCTGCCTGCCTGCAGGAAGAATCACTCAGCCTCGCTGCCTGCCTGCAGGAAGAATCACTCAGCCTCGCTGCCTGCCTGCAGGATGAATCACTCAGCCTCGCTGTCTGCCTGCTTGCAGGATGAATCACTCAGCCTCGCTGCCTGCCTGCAGGATGACTCACTCAGCCTCGCTGTCTGCCTGCCTGCAGGATGAATCACTCAGCCTCGCTGTCTGCCTGCCTGCAGGATGAATCACTCATCCTCGCTGCCTGCCTGCCTGCAGGATGAATCACTCAGCCTCGCTGCCTGCAGGATGAATCACTCAGCCTCGCTGTCTGCCTGCAGGATGAATCACATAGAATCGCTGCCTGCAGGATGAATCACTCAGCCTCGCTGCCTGCAGGATGAATCACTCAGCCTCGATGCCTGCAGGATGAATCACTCAGCCTCGCTGCCTGCAGGATGAATCCCTCAGCCCCGCTGCCTGTCTGCCTGCAGAATGAATCACTCAGCCTCGCTGCCTGCCTGCAGGATGAATCACTCAGCCTCGCTGCCTGCCTGCCTGCAGGATGAATCACTCAGCCTCGCGCCTGCCTGCAGGATGAATCACTCAGCCTCGCTGCCTGCCTGCCTGCAGGATGAATCACTCAGCCTCGCTGCCTGCCTGCCTGCAGGATGAATCACTCAGCCTCGCTGCCTGCCTGCAGGATGAATCACTCAGCCTCGCTGCCTGCCTGCCTGCCTGCAGGATGAATCACTCAGCCTCGCTGCCTGCCTGTCTGCCTGTAGGATGAATCACTCAGCCTCGCTGCCTGCCCTGCCTGCAGGATGAATCACTCTGCCTGCCTGTCTGCCTCGGATGAATCACCAGCCTCGCCTGCCTGCAGGATGAATCACTCAGCCTCGCGCTGCCCTGCAGGATGAATCACTCAGCCTCGCTGCCTGTCTGCCTGCAGGATGAATCACTCAGCCTCGCCTGCCTGCAGGATGAATCACTCAGCCTCTAGCTGCCTGCCTGCAGGAACAATCACTCAGCCTCGCTGCCTGCCTGCAGGATGAATCACTCAGCCTCGCTGCCTGCCTGCAGGATGAATCACTCAGCCTCGCTGCCTGCCTGCAGGATGAATCACTCAGCCTCGCTGCCTGCAGGATGAATCACTGCCTGCCTGCAGGATGAATCACTCAGCCTCGCTGCCTGCCTGCAGGATGAATCACTCAGCCTCGCGCTGCCTGCCTGCAGGAAGAATCACTCAGCCTCGCTGCCTGCCTGCAGGAAGAATCACTCAGCCTCGCTGCCTGCCTGCAGGAAGAATCACTCAGCCTCGCTGCCTGCCTGCCTGCAGGATGAATCACTCAGCCTCGCTGCCTGCCTGACTGCCAGGATGAATCACTCAGCCTCGCTGCCTGCCTGACTGCAGGATGAATCACTCAGCCTCGCTGCCTGCAGGATGAATCACTCAGCCTCGCTGCCTGCAGGATGAATCACTCAGCCTCGCTGCCTGCCTGCAGGATGAATCACTCAGCCTCGCGCTGCCTGCCTGCAGGATGAATCACTCAGCCTCGCGCTGCCTGCCTGCAGGATGAATCACTCAGCCTCGCTGCCTGCCTGCCTGCAGGATGAATCACTCAGCCTCGCTGCCTGCCTGCCTGCAGGATGAATCACTCAGCCTCGCTGCCTGCCTGACTGCAGGATGAATCACTCAGCCTCGCTGCCTGCCTGACTGCAGGATGAATCACTCAGCCTCGCTTCCTGCCTGCCTGCAGGATGAATCACTCAGCCTCGCTGCCTGCCTGCCTGCAGGATGAATCACTCAGCCTCGCTGCCTGCCTGCCTGCAGGATGAATCACTCAGCCTCGCTGCCTGCCTGCCTGCAGGATGAATCACACAGCCTCGCTGCCTGCCTGCCTGCAGGATGAATCACACAGCCTCGCTGCCTGCCTGCCTGCAGGATGAATCACTCAGCCTCGCTGCCTGCCTGCCTGCAGGATGAATCACTCAGCCTCGCTGCCTGCCTGACTGCAGGATGAATCACTCAGCCTCGCTGCCTGCCCTGACTGCAGGATGAATCACTCAGCCTCGCTGCCTCCTGCCTGCCTGCAGGATGAATCACTCAGCCTCGCTGCCCTGCCTGCCTGCAGGATGAATCACTCAGCCTCGCTGCCTGCCTGCCTGCAGGATGAATCACTCAGTCTCGCTGCCTGCCTGCCTGCAGGATGAATCACACAGCCTCGCTGCCTGCCTGCCTGCAGGATGAATCACTCAGCCTGGCGCTGCCTGCCTGCCTGCATGATGAAGCACTCAGCTTCGCTGCCTGCCTGCCTGCAGGATGAATCACTCAGCCTCGCTGCCTGCCTGCAGGATGAATCACTCAGTCTCGCTGCCTGCAGGATGAATCACTCAGCCTGCCTGCAGGATGCCTGCCTGCCTGCCTGCAGGATGAATCACTCAGCCTCGCGCTGCCTGCCTGCAGGATGAATCACTCAGCCTCGCTGCCTGCCTGCAGGATGAATCACTCAGTCTCGCTGCCTGCAGGATGAATCACTCAGTCTCGCTGCCTGCCTGCAGGATGAATCACTCAGCCTCGCTGCCTGCCTGCAGGATGAATCACTCAGCCTCGTTGCCTGCAGGATGAATCACTCAGCCTCGCTGCCTGCCTGCAGGATGAATCAGTCCATTCAGCCTCCTCCCCTCCCTTACACCCTCTCTCTCCTTCCTCTGTTCACTGAGAGATGTGTAATGTCAGGGTAATATTTATAGCTCTGGAGGTCTGCCTGCCATCACTGAATCCACATGCAACTCAATGCTAAATATAGCCTCCTCTCTTTCTCTCTCCCTTTCCCCGTCTGTCAGCATCCAGCAGACGGAGGGACGAACAGGGGCCCAGCGATTCCCACCTACTCTCTCTCTCTGAGTAGGGACTCTGTTAGCTCTCTAACCTACGCAGACAAAGGCCATCGGCAGGAGAAACACCCAGGTGCACTCGGACCCATCTGCAGGTTCAAGCTGTGCTCTCGCTGCAGTGTGGGCTGGTCTAACCAGACAAACAAGGACATTAGTGTGGTTTAAACCCAGACATTACACCTCTATCACATAGGATTCACTGTCTTGCTGTAAAAAAAAAACAAAAAAAACATTCTATATAAAAAAATGTTTAAATCAAAGAATGTTTTAAGAACTCAATTTATACAGTCCAATATATTATCACATTCTTACCGCAGAGAAAAACTGTTTACATCTCCTGTGCCAGAAAGTTTAAGTAGATGTCAGTAGATATATATATTAAGTAGTCAGTAGATATTTCCACCGTCACAAAGAAATGTATTATTCATTTAGGCAGCTCCTAAGAAACATTACAAAAATAATCAAATGTATTTAAAAAAAAAAAAAATACCATGTGAGTATAGTTTTGAATGTATCTTGATACCGGTAGAAAAATAATAGCAATCTATATTATCAACAGCATGCAAGTTTCATGTTTATATTTCACAACCTCCACAGGCTTTTAGAGTATCCCATATGGGGTGGCAGGGTAGCCTAGTGGTTAGAGCGTTGGACTAGTAACCGTAAGGTTGCAAGTTCAAACCCCCAAGCTGACAAGGTACAAATCTGTCGTTCTATCTTCTGAACTGGCAGTTAACCCATTGTTCCTAGGCCGTCATTGAAAATAAGAATTTGTTCTTAACTGACTTGCCTAGTAAAATAAATGTAAAATTAAAAATGTAAAAAAAAAATATATATGCAATCAACAGTTACACTTGATTTAGACTGTTAAATGTTTCTGGTCAGTGATTTTAGACTACATTATAGCCTGCTAAATGATTCTGATCAGTGATAGATGGGCAAACAAATAGATGAGCTATAAGCCTACCACCTCCACTTACAGTGGCTTTCAAAAGTATTCACCCCTCTTGGCATTTTTCCTATTTTGTTGCCTTACAACCTGGAATTGAAATAGATTTTTTTGAGGGAGGTTTGTATAATTTGATTTACACAACATTCCTACCACTTTGAAGATGCAAAATATTTATGGTGAAACAAACAAGAACTAAGATTTTTAAAAAAAATGTTCAACCTGAAAGTGCATAACTATTCAACCCCCAAAGTCAATACTTTGTAGAGACACATTTTACAGCAATTACAGCTGCAAGTCTCTTGGGGTATGTCTCTATAAGCTTGGCACATCTAGCCACTGGGATTTTTGCCCATTCTTCAAGGCAAAGCTGCTCCAGCTCTGCTGAGGTACAGCAATCTTGAAGTCATACCACAGACTCTCAGTTGGATTGAGGTCTGGGCTTTGACTAGGCCATTCCAAGACATGTACATGTTTCCCCTTAAACCACCTGCTTTAGCAGTATGCTTAGGGTCATTGTTCTGCTGGAAGGTGAACCTCCGTTCCAGGCTCAAATCTATGGAAGTCTGAAACAGGTTTCCCTCAAGAATTTCCCTGTATTTAGCGCCATCCAATCTTCCTTCAATTCTGACCAGTTTCCCAGTCCCTGCCGATGAAAAACATCCCCAAAGCATGCTACCACCACCATGCTTCACTGTGGGGATGGCGTTTTTGGGGTGATGAGAGGTGTTGGGTTTGCACCAGACATAACGTTTTCCTTGATGGCCAAAACACTCCATTTTAATCTCATCTGACCAGAGTACCTCCTTCCATATGTTTGGGGAGTCTCCCACGTGCCTTTTGGCGAACACCAAATGTGTTTGATTATTTTTTTCTTTAAGCAATGGCTTTTTCTGGACACTCTTCCATAAATCCCAGCTCTGTGGAGTGCACGGCTTAAAGTGGTCCTATGGACAGATACTCCAATCTCCGCTGTGGAGCTTTGCAGCTCCTTCAGGATTATCTTGGTCTCTTTCTTGCCTCTCGGATTAATGCCATTCTTGCCTGGTCCGTGAGTTTTGGTGTGCGGCCCTCTCTTGGCAGATTTGTTGTGGTGCCATATTCTTTCATTTTCTATTAATGGATTTAATGGTGCTCCGTGGGATGTTCAAAGTTTCTGATGTTTTTTTTATAACCCAACCCTGATCTGTACTTCCCCACAACGTTGTCCCTGACCTGTTTGGAGAGCTCCTTGGTCTTCATAGTGCCCCTTGCTTAGTGGTGTTGCAGACTCTGGGGCCTTTCAGAACAGGTGTATATATACTGGGATCATGTGACACACAGGTGGACTTTATTTAACTAATTATGTGATTTCTGAAGGTAATTGGTTGCACCAGATCTTATTTAGGGGCTTCATAGCAAAGGGGGTGAAAACATATGCACCCACACCTGTTCATTTCACTTCACAAATTTGGACTATTTTGTGTATGTCCTTTACATGAAATCCAAACAAAAATCTATTAAAGTTGCAGGTTATTATAATGCATTAAAATAGGAAAAATGCAAAGGGGGGTGAATACTTTTGCAAGGCACTGTAATTAACCAAATCTCGGTCTATCCAGATCCTCTGTAGCTAAGAAGAACACAGTGCCTTGTTAGCTAGCTAGATTCTCTGTAGCTCAGTTGGTAGAGCACGGTGCCTTGTTAGCTAGCTAGATCCTCTGTAGCTCAGTTGGTAGAACACGGTACCTTGTTAGCTAGCTAGATCCTCTGTAGCTCAGTAGAACATGGCACCTTGTTTGCTAGCTAGATTCTCTGTAGCTCAGTTGGTAGAGCACGGTGCCTTGTTAGCTAGCTAGATTATCTGTAGCTCAGTTGGTAGAGCACGGTGCCTTGTTAGCTAGCTAGATCCTCTGTAGCTCAGTTGGTAGAACACGGTACCTTGTTAGCTAGCTAGATCCTCTTTAGCTCAGTAGAACATGGCACCTTGTTAGCTAGCTAGATTCTCTGTAGCTCAGTTGGTAGAGCACGGTGCCTTGTTAGCTAGCTAGATTATCTGTAGCTCAGTTGGTAGAGCACGGTGCCTTGTTAGCTAGCTAGATTCTCTGTAACTCAGTAGAGCAGGGTACCTTGTTAGCTAGCTAGATCCTCTGGAGCTCAGTAGAACATGGTACCTTGTTAGCTAGCTAGATCCTCTGTAGCTCAGTAGAACACGGTACCTTGTTAGCTTGCTAGATTCTCTGTAGCTCAGTAGAGCACGGTACCTTGTTAGCTAGCTAGATCCTCTGTAGCTCAGTAGAACATGGTACCTTGTTAGCTAGCTAGATCCTCTGTAGCTCAGTAGAACATGGCACCTTGTTAGCTAGCTAGATCCTCTGTAGCTCAGTAGAGCAGGGTACCTTGTTAGCTAGCTAGATCCTCTGTAGCTCAGTAGAGCACGGTACCTTGTTAGCTAGCTAGATCCTCTGTAGCTCAGTAGAACATGGTACCTTGTTAGCTAGCTAGATCCTCTGTAGCTCAGTAGAACATGGCACCTTGTTAGCTAGCTAGATCCTCTGTAGCTCAGTAGAACATGGCACCTTGTTAGCTAGCTAGATCCTCTGTAGCTCAGTAGAACATGGCACCTTGTTAGCTAGCTAGATCCTCTGTAGCTCAGTAGTGCAGGGTACCTTGTTAGCTAGCTAGATCCTCTGTAGCTCAGTAGAGCAGGGTACCTTGTTAGCTAGCTAGATCCTCTGTAGCTCAGTAGAACAAGGTGCCTGGACTGCCTGGATAAAGCGTAGACTAATTATCCCAAGAGTAGCAACATCACTCAGACTCACCTCCAGCATCATTGGTCCGAGAGCATCCTTGTCGATGATGCTTTGGCCCGTCGACGACACATCCGCCTTCTGTACCTCCTCCTCATTGGCCGCGGCTGCTTTCTCTGTGGGAAAGACAACCAATCAGATGTCTTATTGTCTTTCCCTTTTACCTAACATGGGGAAGTCACAGCTTCATCAACAGACAGGTCGTTGAACTGAGCAGACAACGTAGATAGGAGGGAGTCAAATGGCACCATTATTTGTATTTTCTTTTTAAGCACCGTCACACACCCGATAGGTGCAGTAAAATGTGCTGTTTTACAGGGTCGGCAATTGTATTACGCAGCCCTTGGAGAAAATTACGGTTAAGTGCCTTGCTCAAGGGCACAGACAGATTTCTCGCTTTGTCAGCTCGGGTATTTGAATCAGTGACCTTTCGGTTACTGGCCCAAACACTCTAACTGCTAGGTTACCTGCCGCCCTAGTCCCTATATAATGCAGTACTTTGGACCAGGGCGTTAAAAGTAGTGCACTACCAAGGGAAAAGGGAGCCATTTGGGACGTAGACAACAAGAAGTTAATTTGGATCCCCCAAGTTGTTCCTCGAGCTTCCTAAACTTCCTCCTTCCTCCGTTTCACTGTTTAATAAAAGAGATGAACAGCAGTAATCTCTCCATCACTAATCATTCTCTAATCCATCTCTAATACGATCATCTAATTCATGTCAAATGAGTCCTAATGTATGCTATGTGATCCCATTAACAAACCAGACCTTAGAGACATTCACCCTTAAATCCTTCATTACAAAACACTGACCAACACTGAGAATGCAAAACATTAGGAACATTTCCATGACATATACTGACCAGATGAATCCAGGTGAATGCTATGATCCCTTAATGATCTCCACTTCAAAATCAGTGTTCGATGAAGGGTTGGAGAATGATTTTTACGCCTAGAGACAACTGAGACATGGATTGTGTATTCGTACCATTCTGAGGGTGAATGGGCAAGACAAAATATTTAAGTGCCTTTGAACGGGGTAGTAGGTGACAGGCGCACCGGTTTGTGTCAAGAACTACAACGCTGCTGGGTTTGGTCCAACTTGACAACTGTAGGAAGCATTAGAGTCAACATGGACTAGCAATCATTAGGAAATACTTTTGACAACTTGTAGAGTCCATGCCTTGACAAATTGAGTCTGTTCTGAGGGCAAAAGGGGGTACAGCTCAATATTAGGAAGGTGTTCTTAATGTTTAGTACACTCAGTGTAAATAGGCAACATCACACAATATGTGTCCCAAATACCACACTACTCACTATATAGTGCACTAAATTTGACCAGGGCCCTAAATACCACCCTATTCCCTATATAGTGCACTACATTTGACCAGGACCCTAAATACCACCCTATTCCCTATATAGTGCACTACTTTTGACCGGGACCCATAGGGAAACCCATAGGGAGCTGGTCAAAAGTTGTGCACAATGTTGGAAATAGGCCTTTAGTGATGTTGCAACAAAGTTCAAAGTGGAGTTTCTTTGAGGTTACAATGACCATACCACTGCACTGGCAGTATTATATCAGTAAGACCACACCACTGCACTGGCAGTATTATATCAGTAAGACCACACCACTGCACTGGCAGTATTATATCAGTAAGACCACACCACTGCACTGGCAGTATTATATCAGTAAGACCACACCACTGCACTGGCAGTATTATATCAGTAAGACCACACCACTGCACTGGCAGTATTATATCAGTAAGACCACACCACTGCACTGACAGTATTATATCAGCAAGACCACACAACTGCACTGACAGTATTATATCAGTAAGACCACACCACTGCACTGGCAGTATTATATCAGTAAGACCACACCACTGCACTGGCAGTATTATATCAGTAAGACCACACCACTGTACTGACAGAATCATATCAATTTGTATTTGTCATATGCGCCGAATACAACCTTAGAGTGAAAATGCTTACTTACAAGCCCTTAACACTTCTTTTTCTTAAAACTGCATTGTTGGTTAAGTAAAACATTAAATTAGAACAACAAATAATTAAAAGAGCAGCAGTAAAATAACAGTAGCGAAGCTATATACAGGGGGCACCGGTACAGAGTCAATGTGGAGGCTATATACAGGGGGGTACCGGTACAGAGTCAATGTGGAGGCTATATACAGGGTATTACGGTACAGAGTCAATGTGGAGGCTATATACAGGGGGTACCGGTACAGAGTCAATGTGGAGGCTATATACAGGGGATACCGGTACAGAGTCAATGTGGAGACTATATACAGGGGGGTACCGGTACAGAGTCAATGTGGAGGCTATATACAGGGTGTTACGGTACAGAGTCAATGTGGAGGCTATATACAGGGTGTTACGGTACAGAGTCAATGTGGAGGCTATATACAGGGGTTACCGGTACAGAGTCAATGTGGAGGCTATATACAGGGGGTACCGGTACAGAGTCAATGTGGAGACTATATACAGGGTATTACGGTACAGAGTCAATGTGCGGGGGCACCGGTTCGTCGAGGTAATATGTCCATGTAGGTAGAGTTAACGTGACTATGCATAGATAACAGAGAGTAGCAGCAGGGGGTAGTCTAATAGGTAGCAATTTGAATAGCCATACCAATGTACAGTACTGACAGTATTAGATAAGTAAGGCCATCTCTGTACTGACAGTATTAGATAAGTAAGGCCATACCTCTGTACTGTTAATAGATGAGCATTAGCCTCACTAATACTTTAATGCAACTTTATTACAGGTGCAGCCTCCTGAGTGGCACAGTGGTCTAAGGCACTGCATCGCAGTACAGTGGTCTAAGGCACTGCATCGCAGTACAGTGGTCTAAGGCACTGCATCGCAGTGCTAGCTGTGCCACCAGAGACTCTGGGTTCGAGTCCAGGCTCTGTCGCAGCCGGCCGCGACCGGGGGTGACCCATGAAACGGTGCACAATTGGCTCGGCGTCGTCCGCGTTAGGGGAGGGTTTGCCCGGCAGGGATGTCCTTGTCCCATTGCTCACTAGCGACTCCTGTGGTGGGCTGGGCGCAGTGCAAGCTGACATGGTCGCCAGGTGTATGGTGTTTCCTCTGACACATTGGTGCGGCTGGCTGCCGGGGTAATTGGGCGTTTTGTCAAGAAGCAGTGCCGGCTTGGATGGGTTGTTTCGGAGGACGCACGGCTCTCGACCTTCGCCTCTACCGAGTCGGTATGGTTGACTGTAACTACCAATTGGATACGGTGAAATTGGAGAGTAAAATAGGTAAAAATGTAAATATAATACAAAATTATAAAAGTGGCTATATAAATGATTATAAAGGGGAGAGAAAGTCAGTGTAATTCTTATCTACAGTATATAGTTTATAGGTGAAGAGTCAGTGTAATTCATATCTACAGTATATAGTTTATAAATGAAGAGTCAGTGTAATTCATATCTACAGTATATAGTTTATAAATGAAGAGTGTGTAATTCATATCTACAGTATATAGTTTATAAATGAAGTCAGTGTAATTCATATCTACAGTATATAGTTTATAGGTGAAGAGTCCGTGTAATTCATATCTACAGTATATAGTTTATAAATGAGGATCTACAGAGGGTGTAGGATCCTTTATATCTCCTCCAGTCAGTGATAGGGTTAATATGCATTGAGAGACCCCTTATGTTCAGAGCACAGTCTGCTGTATTTCTAAAGATGAGTGTCAGTGCGGAGGAGCTAGGGCTGGGTCAGTGCGGAGGAGCTAGGGCTGGGTCAGTGCGGAGGAGCTAGGGCTGGGTCAGTGCGGAGGAGCTAGGGCTGGGTCAGTGCGGAGGAGCTAGGGCTGGGTCAGTGCGGAGGAGCTAGGGCCGGGTCAGTGCGGAGGAGCTAGGGCCGGGTCAGTGCGGAGGAGCTAGGGCCGGGTCAGTGCGGAGGAGCTAAGGCTGGGTCAGTGCGGAGGAGCTAGGGCTGGGTCAGTGCGGAGGAGCTAGGGTTGGGTCAGTGCGGAGGAGCTAGGGCTGGGTCAGTGCGGAGGAGCTAGGGCTGGGTCAGTGCGGAGGAGCTAGGGAACAGAGAAGGAGAGAGCAGGAAAGGAAGAGGAGAGGGAGAAGGAGAAGGAGAGGAAGAGGAGAGAAGAGGAGGAAAGAAAGAGGAGAGAAGAGGAAGAGTAAAGGAAGAGAAGGATGAGAGGAAGAGAAGAGGAATCGTGAGGCACTAGTAACGCTGGCAGCAAACACATTTCTATTTTCCACTGTGTGAAAACAGAGGAGAAAGAGTCGACGATGAGAAGCAAGCATCCTCCGTCCTGCACGACACATGTTGATGTGTGAAGCAAGCATCCTCTGTCCTGCATGACACATGTTGATGGTGCAGGTCCAGCAGACTTCGGTAAACCAGCACAGTGCTGCAATAAGTACATCATTACTCACTGAAGGACATTCAGAGACTCGTCCTGAAGCCACGTTGTCTTGGCTGAGTGCTTAGTGTCGTTGTCCTGTTGGAAAGTGAACAGTCGTCCCAGTCTGAGGTCCAGAGCGCTCTGGACCAGGTTTTCATCAATGATCTCTCTGTACTTTGCTCCGTTCATCTTTCCCTCATTCCCAGAAAAACCTCCCCACAGCATGATCCTGCTACCACCATGCTTCACTGTAGGGATGGCGCCAGGTTTCCTTCAAACGTGATGCTTGGCTTTCAGGCCAAACAGTTCCATCTTGGTTTCATCAGACCAGACAATCTTGTTTCTCATGGTCTGAGAGTCCTTTAGGTGTCTTCTGCAAAGTCCAAACGGGCTGTCATGTGTCCTTCAATCATGCCACTCTAACATAAAGGCCTGGTTGGTGGAGTGCTGCAGAAATTGTTGTCCTTCGGAAGATTCTCCCATCTCCACAGAGGAACTCGGCAGCGCTTTCAGGGTGACCATTACCGTACTCAGGGCTCTACTGTCCCTCCATCAGGTCCTAATGGCCTGGTACTCAGGGCTCTACTGTCCCTCCATCAGGTCCTAATGGCCTGGTACTTAGGGTTCTACTGTCCCTCCAAGTCCTAATGGCCTGGTACTTAGGGCTCTACTGTCCCTCCATCAGGTCCTAATGGCCTGGTACTTAGGGCTCTACTGTCCCTCCATCAGGTCCTAATGGCCTGGTACTTAGGGCTCTACTGTCCCTCCATCAGGTCCTAATGGCCTGGTACTTAGGGCTCTACTGTCCCTCCATCAGGTCCTAATGGCCGGGTACTTAGGGCTCTACTGTCCCTCCATCAGGTCCTAATGGCCTGGAACTCAGGGCTCTACTGTCCCTCCATCAGGTCCTAATGGCCTGGTACTTAGGGTTCTACTGTCCCTCCAAGTCCTAATGGCCTGGTACTTAGGGCTCTACTGTCCCTCCATCAGGTCCTAATGGCCTGGTACTTAGGGCTCTACTGTCCCTCCATCAGGTCCTAATGGCCTGGTACTTAGGGCTCTACTGTCCCTCCATCAGGTCCTAATGGCCTGGTACTTAGGGCTCTACTGTCCCTCCATCAGGTCCTAATGGCCGGGTACTTAGGGCTCTACTGTCCCTCCATCAGGTCCTAATGGCCTGCTACTCAGGGCTCTACTGTCCCTCCATCAGGTCCTAATGGCCTGGTACTTAGGGCTCTACTGTCCCTCCATCAGGTCCTAATGGCCTGGTACTTAGGGCTCTACTGTCCCTCCATCAGGTCCTAATGGCCTGGTACTCAGGGCTCTACTGTCCCTCCATCAGGTCCTAATGGCCTGGTACTTAGGGCTCTACTGTCCCTCCATCAGGTCCCAATGGCCTGGTACTTAGGGCTCTACTGTCCCTCCATCAGGTCCTAATGGCCGGGTACTTAGGGCTCTACTGTCCCTCCATCAGGTCCTAATGGCCTGTCCCTACTCAGGGCTCTACTGTCCCTCCATCAAGTCCTAATGGCCTGGTACTTAGGGCTCTACTGTCCCTCCATCAGGTCCCAATGGCCTGGTACTTAGGGCTCTACTGTCCCTCCATCAGAACCTAGTGGCCTGGTACTCAGGGCTCTACTGTCCCTCCATCAGGTCCTAATGGACTGGTACTTAGGGCTCTACTGTCCCTCCATCAGGTCCCAATGGCCTGGTACTTAGGGCTCTACTGTCCCTCCATCAGGTCCTAATGGTCTGGTACTTGGGGCGCAGAGAGACCGGCTGTCAACAGTTTCATGAAAACATGCTACTATCGATGTTCCTGGACAGATTTCACTTGGTTTCCCACATGAAGCACTGGGTAGCTGCGGGAACAAGGTTGGAGAACCCATGGTATACAGAGTTTTAGGTGGAGGGAAAAAATAAATAAAAATAAAATAAAAAATTTAAAATAAAAAATTGCCTGTGGCGCATCGAAATGACCGGAGTAGACGCCCCAACATGAGTGAAAAACATACCGGCGGGAAACTGGACTGGATTCACTACTCCAGTGCATATGGATGAAATGTGTTCCTGTGATAATGGGTTATATGGATGGAATGTGTTCCTGTTCCAGTGATAATGGGTCATATGGATGGAATGTGTTCCTGTGATAATGGGTCATATGGATGGAATGTGTTCCTGTGATAATGGGTCATATGGATGGAATGTGTTCCCGTGATAATGGGTCATATGGATGGAATGTGTTCCTGTGATAATGAGTCATATGGATGGAATGTGTTCTTGTGATAATGGGTCATATGGATGAAATGTGTTCCTGTGATAATGGGTCATATGGATGGAATGTGTTCCTGTGATAATGAGTCATATGGATGGAATGTGTTCCTGTGATAATGGGTCATATGGATGAAATGTGTTCCTGTGATAATGGGTCATATGGATGGAATGTGTTCCTGTGATAATGGGTCATATGGATGGAATGTGTTCCCGTGATAATGGGTCATATGGATGGAATGTGTTCCTGTTCCCGTGATAATGGGTCATATGGATGAAATGTGTTCCTGTGATAATGGGTCATATGGATGGAATGTGTTCCCGTGATAATGGGTCATATGGATGGAATGTGTTCCCGTGATAATGGGTCATATGGATGGAATGTGTTCCTGTTCCAGTGATAATGGGTCATATGGATGGAATGTGTTCCTGTGATAATGGGTCATATGGATGGAATGTGTTCCTGTGATAATGGGTCATATGGATGGAATGTGTTCCTGTGATAATGGGTCATATGGATGGAATGTGTTCCTGTGATAATGGGTCATATGGATGGAATGTGTTCCTGTGATAATGGGTCATATGGATGGAATGTGTTCCTGTGATAATGGGTCATATGGATGGAATGTGTTCCTGTGATAATGGGTCATATGGATGGAATGTGTTCCTGTTCCGTGATAATGGGTCATATGGATGGAATGTGTTCCTGTGATAATGGGTCATATGGATGGAATGTGTTCCTGTGATAATGGGTCATATGGATGGAATGTGTTCCTGTGATAATGGGTCATATGGATGGAATGTGTTCCTGTTCCAGTGATAATGGGTCATATGGATGAAATGTGTTCCTGTGATAATGGGTCATATGGATGGAATGTGTTCCTGTGATAATGGGTCATATGGATGGAATGTGTTCCTGTGATAATGGGTCATATGGATGGAATGTGTTCCTGTGATAATGGGTCATATGGATGGAATGTGTTCCTGTGATAATGGGTCATATGGATGGAATGTGTTCCTGTGATAATGGGTCATATGGATGGAATGTGTTCCTGTGATAATGGGCCATATGGATGAAATGTGTTCCTGTGATAATGGGTCATATGGATGAAATGTGTTCCTGTTCCAGTGATAATGGGTCATATGGATGGAATGTGTTCCTGTGATAATGGGTCATATGGATGGAATGTGTTCCTGTGATAATGGGTCATATGGATGGAATGTGTTCCCGTGATAATGGGTCATATGGATGGAATGTGTTCCTGTGATAATGGGTCATATGGATGGATTGTGTTCCAGTGATAATGGGTCATATGGATGGAATGTGTTCCTGTTCCCGTGATAATGGGTCATATGGATGGAATGTGTTCCTGTGATAATGGGTCATATGGATGGAATGTGTTCCTGTTCCCGTGATAATGGGTCATATGGATGGAATGTGTTCCTGTGATAATGGGTCATATGGATGGAATGTGTTCCTGTGATAATGGGTCATATGGATGGAATGTGTTCCTGTGATAATGGGTCATATGGATGGAATGTGTTCCTGTGATAATGGGTCATTCCAAATCTAAAACAAATTTGACATATTAGTAAAGGCAGGATTAAATAGAGAAAAGTCTGATCAGTGTGCAGCCTACGGTAAGCAAGTTCCTGCTTTTTACTTTCTCAAACCCTCAAGTCTATAGTCGCATCATGCAGCCCATCCAGACATGTTTTTTCATTTCTAAGACATTACAGAAACTCTGTCGTTGTTGTTTGTGTCGCACTGCTTTGCTTTCTCTTTGGCCAGGTCACAGTTGTAAATGAGAACGTGTTCTCGACTGGCCGACCTGGTTAAATAAATAAAATAAAAAAAAAACATTCTAAAGGTTTGTATAATTCAAAAATGAAAGTTGACAAATAACTCTAGATCTAGCATATAGGGCCTGTTTCAAATGATCACCTATATGCTCAACATAGACACTTCACATCCGCCCAGTCTCACTCTGGAAAGGGGAAAAATATCCATTGTATTTTATTCAGCTAAGTTCATTTTTATTATTCTTAATATAAAATCATATAATGACACAGGACTGACAACATATATTGTCAGCTAAATGAACAGGCCTACAGTCTATATCATAGAGCATAGCCAGATAACATACAGTATCTATTCTGATAAATGAACAGGCCTACAGTCTATATCATAGAGCCAGATAACATACAGTATCTAGTCTAATAAATGAACAGGCCTACAGTCTATAGTCAGATAACATACAGTATCTAGTCAGATAAATGAACAGGCCTACAGTCTATATCATAGAGCCAGATAACATACAGTATCTAGTCTGATAAATGAACAGCCTACCTACAGTCTATATCATAGAGCCAGATAACATACAGTATCTAGTCTGATAAATGAACAGGCCTACAGTCTATATCATAGAGCTAGAGCCAGATAACATACAGTATCTAGTCTGATAAATGAACAGGCCTACAGTCTATATCATAGAGCCAGATAACATATAGTATCTAGTCTAATAAATGAACAGGCCTACAGTCTATATCATAGATAAGATAACATACAGTATCTAGTCTAATAAATGAACAGGCCTACAGTCTATATCATAGGGCCAGATAACATACAGTATTTAGTTTGATAAATGAACAGGCCTACAGTCTATATCATAGAGCCAGATAACATACAGTATCTAGTCTAATAAATGAACAGGCCTACAGTCTATATCATAGAGCCAGATAACATACAGTATCTATTCTGATAAATGAACAGGCCTACAGTCTATAGCCAGATAACATACAGTATCTAGTCTAATAAATGAACAGGCCTACAGTCTATATCATAGAGCCAGATAACATACAGTATCTAGTCTAATAAATGAACAGGCCTACAGTCTATAGCCAGATAACACACAGTATCTAGTCTAATAAATGAACAGGCCTACAGTCTATAGCCAAATAACACACAGTATCTAGTCTAATAAATGAACAGGCCTACAGTCTATAGCCAGATAACATACAGTATCTAGTCTAATAAATGAACAGGCCTACAGTCTATAGCCAGATAACATACAGTATCTAGTCTAATAAATGAACAGGCCTACAGTCTATAGCCAGATAACATACAGTATCTATTCTGATAAATGAACAGGCCTACAGTCTATATCTAGATATATGAGCCAGATAACATACAGTATCTAGTCTAATAAATGAACAGGCCTCAGACAGTCTATATCATAGAGCCAGATAACATACAGTATCTAGTCTAATAAATGAACAGGCCTACAGTACTGTATAGCCAGATAACATACTGTATGTTAGTATCTAGTCTAATAAATGAACAAACTGTTCTACAGTCTATGTTATCATAGACTGAGGCCAGATAACATACAGTATCTAGTCAGACTAGATAAATGAACAGGCTGTTCTACTAGATCTATGTTATCATAGAGCCAGATAACATACAGTATCTAGTCTAATAAATGAACAGGCCTACAGATACTATGTTATCTGGCCAGATAACATACAGTATCTAGTCTAATAAATGAACAAACCTACAGTCTATATCATAGAGCCAGATAACATACTGTAGTTATCTAGTCTGTAGATTTAAACTAGAACTGTATGGCCTAGACTGTAGGCCTGTTCATTTATTAGACTAGATACTGTATGTTATCTGGCTCTATGATATAGACTGTAGGCCTGTTATTTATCAGACTAGATACAGTATCTAGTCTAGATACTGTATGTTAAATGAACTGTAGGCCATTTATTAGACTAGATACTGTATGTTATCTCTATGATATAGACTGAGGCCTGCCAGATAACATACAGTATCTAGTCTAGATAAATGAACAGGCTGTTCTACAGTCTATAGCCAGATAACTAGATACAGTATCTAGTCTAATAAATGAACAAACCTACAGTCTATATCATAGAGCCAGATAACATACAGTATCTAGTCAGATAAATGAACAGGCCTACTGTAGTCATTTATAACACTGTATGTTAGCTATAGACTGTAGTTCATTTAACATACATGTATCTAGTCAGATAAATGAACAGGCCTACAGTGTCTATAAGTGTAGCTGTCATTTATCAGACTAGATACTGTATGTTATTGTATAGTGCAGTGTATTGTATGCAGTGTAGTGTATTGTAGTGCAGTGTAGTGTATAGTGCAGTGCAGTGTATTGTAGTGCAGTGTATTGTAGTGCGGTGTATTGTAGTGCAGTGCAGTGTAGTACAGTGCAGTGTAGTGCAGTGTAGTACAGTGTATTGTAGTGCAGTGTATTGTAGTGCAGTGCAGTGTATTGCAGTGCAGTGTATTGTAGTGCAGTGTATTGTAGTGCAGTGTATTGTAGTGCAGTGTATTGTAGTGCAGTGTATTGTAGTGCAGTGCAGTGTATTGTAGTGCAGTGTATTGTAGTGCAGTGCAGTGTATTGTAGTGCAGTGTATTGTAGTGTGGTGTATTGTAGTGCAGTGCAGTATAGTACAGTGCAGTGTAGTGCAGTGTAGTACAGTGTGTTGTAGTGCCGTGTATTGTAGTGCAGTGCAGTGTAGTGTAGTGCAGTGTATTGTAGTGCATTGCAGTGCAGTGTAGTGTAGTGCAGTGTAGTGCAGTGTATTGTAGTGCAGTGTATTGTAGTGTATTGTAGTGCATTGTATTGTAGTGTAGTGTATTGTAGTGCAGTGCAGTGTATTGTAGTGCAGTGTATTGTAGTGCGGTGTATTGTAGTGCAGTGTATTGTAGTGCAGTGCAGTGTAGTGTATTGTAGTGTATTGTAGTGCAGTGTAGTGCAGTGTATTGTAGTGCAGTGTATTGTAGTAGTGCAGTGTATTGTAGTGTAGTGTAGTGTATTGTAGTGCAGTGCAGTGTATTGTAGTGCGGTGTATTGTAGTGCAGTGTATTGTAGTGCAGTGTATTGTAGTGCAGTGTATTGTAGTGCAGTGTATTGTAGTGCAGTGTATTGTAGTGCAGTGTATTGTAGTGCGGTGTATTGTAGTGCGGTGTATTGTAGTGCAGTGTATTGTAGTGCAGTGTATTGTAGTGCGGTGTATTGTAGTGCAGTGTATTGTAGTGCAGTGTATTGTATTGCAGTGCAGTGTACCTTGCTCTTTGATCTGTCGTATCTGTTTGACAGTCTCCTTCAGGATAGCACATTTGTCAGGTTTGACGTTGAAGTTATCGATGTCGTTGAAGTTAGCGAAGATCAGCTCGGCCAGCTCCTCAATGTACTTGTTCTCATGCTCACGGTTTCTCTTCTCGATGCTTTGTTTGGGGCTGAGGAGACAGGGAGGGGGGGGGCAGCATGAGACATGGCAGAGGATCGGGACAGATATAGAGATATAGAGATATAGAGAGACCAAGAGAGGGAGGTCCTGTGTGGCTCAGTCGGTAGAGCATGGCGCTTGCAACGCCAAGCGTCGTGGGTTCGATTCCCGCTGGGGCCACCCATATGTAAATATGTAAAAGTAGTGGCCCCAGCCGACTTGTAAGTCGCTTTGGACAAAAGCGTCTGCTAAATGGGATATATTATTTTATATTAGACGGTTAGAAAGACAGACAGGGAGAAATACAGAGAGTCAGACAGACAGAAAGAGAGAGAGACATGTAGAGAGAGAATGTAGAGCATTAGCTTCACATTCCTGACTCTGTTCACACTGATAGAACTGTGCTTAGCTGTCCAAGGTGTTACCTGTAGTAAAAAGGTACATGACAAGTTTGAGTTTTCCAAAAGGCACCTAATGGACTCAGACCATGAGAAGAAAGATTGTCTGATCTGATGAAAGCAAGATTGAACTCCTTGGCCTAATTGCCAAGAGTCACATCTGGAGGAAACCTGCCACCATCCCTACGATGAAGTATGGTGGTGGCAGCATCACTACGATGAAGCATGGTGGTGGCAGCATCACTACGATGAAGCATGGTGGTGGCAGCATCACTACGATGAAGCATGGTGGTGGCAGCATCATGCTGTGGGGATGTTTTCTGCGGCAGGGACTGGGAGACTAGTCAGGATCAAGGGAAAGATGAAGAGAGTAACTACAGAGAAATCCTTGATGAAAACCTGCTCCAGAGCACTCATGACCTCAGACCTTTCAACAGGACAACAACCCTAAGCACACAGCCAGGACAACGTAGGAGTGGCTTCGGGACAAGTCTCTGAATGTCCTTGAACGGCCCAGTCAGAGCCAGTCTTTAACTCTATCAAGCATCTCTGGAGAGACCTGAAAATAGCTGTGCAGCGATGCTCCCCAACCATCCTTACAGAGCTTGAGAGGATCTGCAGAGAAGAATGGGAGAAACTCCCCAAATACAGGTTTGCCAAGCTTGTAGCGTCACACCCAAGAAGACTTGAGGCTGTAATCTAGGCCAAAGGTGCTTCAACAAAGTACTGAGTAAAGCGTCTGAAAACTTATGTAAAAATTTGATATATCTGGATTGTTTTTGTTTATAAATTTGCAAAAAAATGTTTTTCTTTGTCATTATGGGATATTGTGTATAGATTGATGAGGGGATTTTTTTTTTTTTGAAATCCATTTTCGAATAAGGCTGTAATTTAACAAAATGTGTAATAAGTCAATGGGTTTGAATACCTTCTGAATGCACTGTGTATGTAAACAGGTGTAAGTGTGACCAGAAGCAGGATAAATAGATAAGATTCTAATGGGAACTGAAAATCAGCAAACAGCAGTGTAGTGAAAGTAATAAACTAATCAATAATCATTTTAGCAGCATTGTAGTGGCGGTAATAAACGAATCAATAATCATTTTAGCAGCAGTGTAGTGAAAGTAATAAACTAATCAATAATCATTTTAGCAGCATTGTAGTGGCGGTAATAAACAAATCAATAATCATTTTAGCAGCAGTGTAGGTGTGAGGGAGAGCAGTGTAGGTGTGCGGGAGAGGTGTGAGGGAGAGGTGTGAGGGAGAGCAGTGTAGGTGTGCGGGAGAGCAGTGTAGGTGTGAGGGAGAGGTGTGAGGAAGAGCAGTGTAGGTGTGAGGGAGAGCAGTGTAGGTGTGAGGGAGAGCAGTGTAGGTGTGAGGGAGAGGTGTGAGGGAGAGCAGTGTAGGTGTGAGGGAGAGCAGTGTAGGTGTGCGGGAGAGCAGTGTAGGTGTGAGGGAGAGCAGTGTAGGTGTGAGGGAGAGCAGTGTAGGTGTGCGGGAGAGCAGTGTAGGTGTGCGGGAGAGGTGTGAGGGAGAGCAGTGTAGGTGTGAGGGAGAGCAGTGTAGGTGTGAGGGAGAGGTGTGAGGGAGAGGTGTGAGGGAGAGGTGTGAGGGAGAGCATTAGTTGTCAGGGGATAGAAGCTGTTTAGGAGTCTGTTTGTCTGTGCCTTGATGAACCGGTAGCACCTGATTCATACACCAATAATTAGGAAGCAGTAGACAGGTGACAGGTGACAGGTGACAGGTGACAGGTGACGTACCAGAGTTATAATCATGACAGAACTATAGGGTTGGCAACCATCATAATCATGATCAGCCAAACAGCCAATCGGTCAGCCAGCCAATCGGTCAGCCAGCCAATCGGTCAGCCGAGTCAGCCAGGCGGTCAGCCAGCCAATCGGTCAGCCAAGTGGTCAGCCAAGTCAGCCTTATTTAACTGTACGCTTAGTTAAATAATCAGGTCTGGCCTCTTACATAAAGTTAGGCTTATGATAAGTAGTTTATATCTCCACTAGCAGGCCTATAGCATCCTGAAGGTACTGTGTAGACTTGGAGCAGTGCTCAGTCTGTAGCGTTTGAGTTGCCTATAGAAAGTTAGAATAAGAGCAAAGTAGTTTTGTAGAGTTTGGTACGGTAAAGTAGAGTTCCATTTAGTTTAGTATAGCAGAGTTTAGTATGGTAAAGTAGGGTTTAGTACAATAGAGTTTAGTAGAGTTTGGTATGGTAAAGTAGAGTTCCATTTAGTTTAGTATAGCAGAGTTTGGTATGGTAAAGTAGAGTTCCATTTAGTTTAGTATAGCAGAGTTTAGTATGGTAGAGTAGAGTTCCATTTAGTTTAGTATAGCAGAGTTTAGTATGGTAAAGTAGAGTTCCATTTAGTTTAGTATGGTAGAGTTTAGGAGAGTTTAGTACAGTAGAGTAGAGTTTAGCATCGTAGAGTTCGGTTTAGTATATATAGTAAAGTAGTTTAGTACAGTAGAGTTGAGTAGAGTTTAGTATGGTAAAGTAGAGTTTAGTATGGTAATGTAGGGTTTAGTACAATAGAGTTTAGTAGAGTTTGGTATGGTAAAGTAGAGTTCCATTTAGTTTAGTATAGTAGAGTTTAGTACGGTAGAGTAGAGTTCAATTTAGTTTAGTATAGCAGAGTTTAGTATGGTAAAGTAGAGTTCCATTTAGTTTAGTATGGTAGAGTTTAGGAGAGTTTAGTACAGTAGAGTAGAGTTTAGTATCGTGGAGTTCGGTTTAGTATATATAGTAAAGTAGTTTAGTACAGTAGAGTTGAGTAGAGTTTAGTATGGTAAAGTAGAGTTTAGTATGGTAATGTAGGGTTTAGTACAATAGAGTTTAGTAGAGTTTAGTATGGTACAGTAGAGTTTAGTACAGTAGAGTTTAGTAGAGTTTAGTATGGTAAAGCAGAGTTTAGTATAGTAATGTAGGGTTTAGTACAATAGAGTTTAGTAGAGTTTAGTATGGTACAGTAGAGTTTAGTAAAGTAGAGTTTAGTATGGCAAAGCAGAGTTTAGTATAGTAGAGTTTAGTATGGCAAAGCAGAGTTTAGTACAATAGAGTGTAGTAGAGTAGAGTTCAGTGTAGTAATGTAGAGTATAGTTTAGTTTAGTAGAGTTTAGTATTGCCAAGTAGCGTTTAGTATAGTAGAGCGGAGTTTAGTATACTCGAGTATACTAGTGTACAGTTTAGTAGAGTAGAGTTTAGAATAGTTAAGTAGGGTTTAGTATAGTAAAGTTTAGCATAGTCAAGTAGAGTTTAGTATAGTAAAGTTCAGTAGAGTATAATATGGTATAGTTTAGCAGAGTTCAGTAGAGTATAGTACAGTTTTGTAGAGTTTAGAATAGTAGAGTTTAGTATAGTAAGGTATAGTTTAGTGAAGCAGATATTAGTAGAGTAAAGTTCAGTAAAGTAGAGTTTAGTATAGTAAAGTTTAGTAGAGTTTAGTATAGTAGAGTAGAGTTTAGTATAGTAGAGTAGAGTTTAGTAGAGTAGAGTTTAGTATAGTAGAGTAGAGTAGAGTTTAGTAGAGTTTAGTAGAGTCAAGTAGAGTAGAGTTTGGCATAGTAAAGCAGAGCCTAATATAGTAGCGTTTGGTATAGTATATTGTAGTATAGTAGAGTTTAGCAGAGTAGAGTTTAGTATAGTAGAGTTTAGTATAGTAGAGTAGAGTCTAGTAGGGTATAGTAGAGTTTGGTATAGTAGAGTCCAGTATTGCCAAGCAGAGTTAGTATAGTAGAGTAGAGTTTAGTACAGTTTAGTATATTATAGTAGAGCTTAGTATAGTAGAGTTTAGTATAGTTTGGTATAGTAGAGTTTAGTAGAGTTCAGTATTGCCAATCAGAGTTTAGTATAGTTCAGTTTTGCCAAGTAGTGTTTAGTATAGTAGAGTTTAGTATAGTAGAGTTCAGTATAGCAGAGTTTAGAATGGTAGAGTTTAGTAGAGTAGAGTTTAGTAGAGTTTAGTATAGTAGAGTTCAGTATAGTAGAGTTTAGTAGAGTAGAGTTTAGTATAGTAGAGTTTAGTAGAGTAGAGTTTAGTATAGTAGAGTTTAGTATAGTAGAGTTCAGTATAGCAGAGTTTAGAATGGTAGAGTTTAGTAGAGTAGAGTTTAGTATAGTAGAGTTTAGTATAGTAGAGTTTAGTATAGTAGAGTTCAGTATAGTAGAGTTTAGTAGAGTAGAGTTCAGTATAGCAGAGTTTAGAATGGTAGAGTTTAGTAGAGTAGAGTTTAGTAGAGTAGAGTTTAGTATAGTAGAGTTTAGTATAGTAGAGTTCAGTATAGCAGAGTTTAGAATATAATATTTCAGTATTGCCAGGTAGAGTTTAGTAGAGTAGAGTTTAGTATAGTAGCGTTCAGTATCGCCAAGTAGAGTTTACTATAGTATAGTTTAGTATAGTATAGTAGAGTTCAGTATTGCCAGGTAGAGTTTAGTATAGTATAGTTTTGTATAGTAGAGTAGAGTTTAGTATAGTATAGTTTAGTACAGTATATTTTAGTATAGTAGAGTAGAGTTTAGCATAGTTTGGTATAGTAGAGTTCAGTATTGCCAAACATAGTTTAGTAGAGTAGAGTTTAGTATAATATAGTAGAGTTCAGTAGAGTAGAATAGAGTAGAGTTTAGTAGAGTAGAGTTTAGTATAGTTCAGTTTTGCAAAGTAGCGTTTAGTATGGTAGAGTTTAGTATAGTATAGTTCAGTATTGCCAATTAGAGTTCAGTATAGTTGAGTTTAGTATAGTAGAGTATAGTAGAGTATAGTTTAGTAGAGCAGAGTAGAGTTTAGTATAGTAGAGTTTAGTATAGCAGAGTTTAGTATAGTAGAGTAGAGTTTAGTATAGTAGCGTTTAGTATAGTATAGTAGAGCTTAGTATCGTATAGTAGAGTTTAGTATAGTAGAGTAGAGTTTAGTATAGTGTAGTATAGTTTAGTATAGTAGATTAGAGTTTAGTATAGTAGAGTTTAGTTTAGTATAGTAGAGTTTAGTAGATGTAGCATAGTAAAGACAGCTGTTCCTACCTGGGACCCAACAGGTCAGAGGAACATTCCTTGCGTTTCCGCGACTCGGCCCTGGCAGCAGGGTTCGAGGGGTTTTCACCAGCACCACTCATCCTCACTGCATATCAGCGTCTGTTACAGGGAACACACAGAACAGAGTTTAGACTTCAGGAAAGTATTCAGACACCTTCACTTCTCCCACACTTTGTTAAGGTACAGCCTTATTCTAAAATTATTTTAATTAAATTAAACATTATAATGAATCTACACACATAATACCCTCTCTACGTGACCAAATGTTTTTAGGAAATGTTAGAAAAAAGTATTCAGACCCTTTGCTATGAGACTCAAAATTGAGCTCAGGTGCATCCTGCTTCCATTGATCTTCCTTTAGATGTTTCTACAACTTGGAGTCCAGCTGTGGTAGATTCAACTGACTGGACATGATTTGGAAAGGCACATATGTCTATATAAAGGTCCCACAGTTGATAGAGCATGTCAGAGCAAAAACCAAGCCATGAGGTCGAAGGAATTGTCCGTAGAGCTCCGAGACAGGATTTTCTGGAGACACAGATCTGGGGAAGGGTACCAAAATATTTCTGCAGCATTGAAGGTCGCCATGAACACAGTGTCCTCCATCATTCTTAAATGGAAGAAGTTTGGAACCACCAAGACTCTTCGTAGAGCTGGCCGCCCAGCCAAACTGAGGAATCGGGGGAGAAGGGCCTTGGTCAGGGAGGTGACCAAGAACCAGATGGTCACTCTGACAGAGCTCTAGAGTTCCTCTGTGGAGATGAGAGAACCTTCCAGAAGGACACTCAGCTCTGCAGCACTCCACCAATCAGTTATTTATGGTAGAGTGGTCAGACGGAAGCCACTCATCAGTAAAAGGCACAGCTTGGACTTTGCCAGAAGACACTTAAAGGATTCTTAGACCATGAGAAACAAGATTGCCTGGTCTGATGAAACAAAAATTGAACTCTTTGGCTTGAATGTCAAGCGTCACATCTGGAGGAAACCTGGCACCATCCGTACGGCGAAGCATGGTGGTGGCAGCAACATGCTGTGGGGATACCTTTCAGCGGCAGGGACTGGGAGACTAGTCAGGATCGAAGGAAAGATAAACAGAGAAAAGTACGGAGAGATCCTTGACAAAAAACCTGCTCCAGAGCGCTCAGGACCTCAGTCTGAGGCGAAGGTTCACCTTCCAAAAGGACATTGACAATAAACACACAGCCAAGGCAATGCAGCAGTGGCTTCGGGACAAGTCTCTGAATGTCCTTGAGTGGCCCAGCCAGAGCCCTGACTTGAACCCTATCAAATCTCTGGAGAGACCTGAGAATAGCTATGCAGCGACACTCCCCATCCAACCTGACAGAGCTTGAGAGGATCTGCAGAAAAGAATGGGAGAAACTCCCTAAATACAGGTTTGCCAAGCTTGTAGCGTCATATCTCGATGCTGTAATTGCTGCAAAAGGTGCTTCAACAAAGTACTGAGGTAAAGAGTCTGAATACTTATGTAAATATGATATTTCAGTTTTTTATTTATAATACATTTGCAAACATTTCTAAAAACCTGTTTTGCTTTGTCATTATGGGGTATTGTGTGCAGATTGATGAGAAAAAAACTGAACTAATTTATCCATTTTCGAATAAGGCTGTAACGTAAGAAAATGTGGAAAAAGTCAAGGGGTCTGAATACTTTCCAAATGCACTGTATCACAAACAGAACAGCGTTTGGAGATATAGCAAGACAACTTCGCACAAGTGACAGATAACACCAGTGATCAATTATGGGGGTAGTCTGACTCTGAGCTCCAAAGTGTAGGGGAATCTTGGGAATATCCTCACCAAGTGAACTGGCTGTTGGGCTATTAGCTGTTTACACAGACGCACACACGCGTTCAGATGTGCCTTCTAACGCTGGCGACACTGGTTGATCCAACGCAGGAGGAACGAGTGAAAGTGGAGCAGAGAAACAGATTCAATTATTTCCTTCTGATGGTGCCACTCTCCCCAGAGAGACTGAAACGAGAGCGCTGAGTGAGAAGGAGTGCTGAGAGAGAGCGAGAAGGAAAGAGAGATGAAGAGAGGGGGGGGGGCAGTGAGAGAGCTCCCCACTCACCCCAAAAACAGTGTGCTCAGTGACAGTGACAAAGTGTTGACCGAGACGAGAGTGAGACAGTTTGTTGACTGAGACCATCCCAGCACTGGCATCCCATCATCCCAGCACTGGCATCCCATCACTGGCATCCCACCATCCCAGCACTGGCATCCCACCATCCCAACACTGGCATCCCAACACTGGCATCCCACCATCCCAACACTGGCATCCCATCATCCCAACACTGGCATCCCAACACTGGCATCCCACCATCCCAACACTGGCATCCCAACACTGGCATCCCACCATCCCAACACTGGCATCCCAACACTGGCATCCCACCATCCCAACACTGGCATCCCACCATCCCAGCACTAGCATCCCACCATCCCAACACTGGCATCCCATCATCCCACCATCCCAACACTGGCATCCCATCATCCCAACACTGGCATCCCACCATCCCAACACTGGCATCCCACCATCCCAACACTGGCATCCCACCATCCCAGCACTAGCATCCCACCATCCCAACACTGGCATCCCATCATCCCACCATCCCAACACTGGCATCCCATCATCCCAACACTGGCATCCCACCATCCCAACACTGGCATCCCACCATCCCAACACTGGCATCCCACCATCCCAACACTGGCATCCCACCATCCCAACACTGGCATCCCACCATCCCAACACTGGCATCCCGTCATCCCAACACTGGCATCCCGTCATCCCAACACTGGCATCCCGTCATCCCAACACTGGCATCCCGTCATCCCAACACTGGCATCCCACCATCCCAACACTGGCATCCCACCATCCCAACACTGGCATCCCACCATCCCAACACTGGCATCCCAACGCTCTAACCACTAGGCTTCCAGCTGGTTACTGGCCCAACGCTCTAACCACTAGGCTTCCAGCTGGTTACTGGCCCAACGCTCTAACCACTAGGCTTCCTGCTGGTTACTGGCCCAACGCTCTGACCACTAGCTACCTGCTGGTTACTGGCCCAACGCTCTAACCACTAGGCTTCCTGCTGGTTACTGGCCCAACGCTCTGACCACTATGCTTCCAGCTGGTTACTGGCCCAACGCTCTAACCACTAGGCTTCCTGCTGGTTACTGGCCCAACGCTCTGACCACTAGGCTACCTGCTGGTTACTGGCCCAACGCTCTGACCACTAGGCTACCTGCTGGTTACTGGCCCAACGCTCTGACCACTAGGCTGCCTGCTGGTTACTGGCCCAACGCTCTGACCACTAGGCTACCTGCTGGTTACTGGCCCAACGCTCTAACCACTAGGCTTCCTGCTGGTTACTGGCCCAACGCTCTAACCACTAGGCTTCCTGCTGGTTACTGGCCCAACGCTCTGACCACTAGGCTACCTGCTGGTTACTGGCCCAACGCTCTAACCACTCGGCTTCCTGTCCTGCTATGCAGGGCTGCTTTAACTCAGCGACATAATGACACTTTAAGAAATGTTTACAAATCCCATATGTATATACTGATCTCTATTCTTTACTATCTATTGCATCTCAGCCACTCTGTCACTGCTCATCCATATATTTATACTTATAGATTCTCATCTCATTCCTTTACTAGATTGTGTGTATTAGGTAGTTGTTGTGGAAATGTTAGATGACTTGTTAGATATTACTGTACTGTTGGATCTACAAGCACAAGCATTTCACTACACTCGCATTAACATCTGCTAACCATGTGTATGTGACCAATAACATTTGATTTGACTTGATTTGTGGGTTTTCAAGCACAACCTACTTATTTAAAGTCCTGCCACATCATCTCAATTGGGATGAGGTCTGGACTTTGACTAGACCATTCCAAAACTTCAAATGTGTTGCTTTTTAAACATTTTCATGTGTACTGCGTTTTCAAAGTCCAGACATAATCCCAATTGAGATGTTGTGGTGGGACTTGAAAAGAGCAGTTTATGCTTAACAAACCCACAAATATTGCTAAAGCAGTTCCGTATGGAAAAGAGAGGGGCGAAATTCCTCCGCGGCGACGTCAGAGAGTGATTAATAACTACAGGAAGTGTTTGGTTGGAGTCATTGCAGCTGAAGGAGAAACTGGTTAATAACTACAGGAAGTGTTCGGTTGGAGTCATTACAGCTGAAGGAGGACTGGTTAATAACTACAGGAAGTGTTTGGTTGGAGTCATTACAGCTGAAGGAGGACTGGTTAATAACTACAGGAAGTGTTTGGTTGGAGTCATTACAGCTGAAGGAGGACTGGTTAATAACTACAGGAAGTGTTTGGTTGGAGTCATTGCAGCTGAAGGAGGACTGGTTAATAACTACAGGAAGTGTTTGGTTGGAGTCATTGCAGCTGAAGGAGGACTGGTTAATAACTACAGGAAGTGTTTGGTTGGAGTCATTGCAGCTGAAGGAGGACTGGTTAATAACTACAGGAAGTGTTTGGTTGGAGTCATTACAGCTAAAGGAGGACTGGTTAATAACTACAGGAAGTGTTTGGTTGGAGTCATTACAGCTAAAGGAGGACTGGTTAATAACTAGAGGAAGTGTTTGGTTGGAGTCATTACAGCTAAAAGGGGGCACAAACAGTCACCGAGTGTTAAGGAGGCAATTTACTTTTTCACACAAGGGCATTGTGGGTGTTGCATCACTTAGTTTATGAAGTAAATTAAAAACGTCATCGTTGTGTTTTGTTCACTCAGATTCCCTTTATCAAATCAAATCAAATATATTTATATATAGATATATATATAGATATCAGCTGATATATCAAAGTGCTGTACAGAAACCCAGCCTAAAACCCCAAACAGCAAGCAATGCAGGTGTAGAAGCACCACAGATCTGATGTCTCTCCTCTCCATACAATTGTTCAGCCAGCGACCGCAGTAGATTCTCTGGTTCAGTCCTACCAGACAGGTCAGTTAGGTACTAGACAGAGGGAGAGGGATAGAGAGAGAGAGGGGGGGTGCAAGACAGCGAGAGCAAAGAGCTAGAGAGAAACAAGTGAGGCAGAGCAACAGCCAGACGGCCAGACCGGTGCAGTACAGTGTGTTGTGTTAAACTCCGAGCCACAGTTAACCATGGTAACGGCCACAGCACACTGTGTTCTGTTCTCAACCATTACATAAGACTGAACAGCACAGAACAGCAGTACCATAAGATGGCTCAGCTAGCGTTAGCCTAGCGTAGTGCCAGCCAGCACATGTCAAAAGGGAGGAGTTACCCGTTGCTCTAGCTAGCGCCAATCTCCCTGCTGGATTGCATTGGCCTACTTAAGCCTAATGACAGCAGGGTCTGTGTTGCAGCAATAAGTGAAATCAAAGCTGTGGAGAGGCAGAGAGATGCAGAAAGAGAGAGAGGGGCAGAAAGAGAGAGGGACGGGCAGAGAGAGAGAGAGAGAGAGGGAGGGGCAGAGAGAGAGAGAGTGAGGGGGCAGACAGAGAGAGGGGGCACAGAGAGTGGGGGGCAGCGAGAGAGAGGGAGGGGGCAGAGAGAGAGGGAGGGGCAGAGAGAGAGAGGGAGGGGCAGAGAGAGAGAGGGAGGGGCAGAGAGAGAGAGGGAGGGGCAGAGAGAAAGGGGCAGAGAGAGAGAGGGGCAGAAAGAGAGAGGGGCAGAGAGAGAGGGGGCAGAGAGAGAGAGGTGCAGAAAGAGAGGGGGCAAAGAGAGAGAGGTGCAGAAAGAGAAGGGGCAGAGAGAGACAGGGGGGCAGAGAGGAGGGGCAGAGAGAGAGAGGGAGGGGCAGACAGAGAGAGGGCAGAAAGTGAGAGGGGGGCAGAGAGAGAGAGGGGGGGCAGAGAGAGAGCAAAGAGGGAGAGAGAGAGAGAGAGGGAAGAGAGAGAGGGGCAGAGAGAGTGAGAGAGAAAGAAAGCCTGGTTGCCCAGAGAGACAGGCTGTGCTCACTCTGCTCCAGGGGAGAGGTAGACCTAAGATAATATTTATTCCCCAAATTATCATTCAGTACAAAGAATTTGAAACTATCAAATCAAATGTATTTATAAAGCCCTTCGTACATCAGCTGATATCTCAAAGTGCTGTACAGAAACGCAGCCATAGAACCCCAAACAGGAAACAATGCAGGTGTAGAAGCACGGTGGCTAGGAAAAACTCCCTAGAAAGGCCAGAACCTCGGAAGAAACCTAGAGAGGAACCAGGCTGAGGGGTGTAACTATAAAAGATTACGAAAAAATGTAGTATTTATTGGGTGAAAAGCCAAATATGTGTCCTCCTGCCACAACCTGAGGGACATCCAGTGAAATGTAATGTCAATAATATTTCCCATTCAGTTTTGTCTTTCATACCAGGTCATGTGTCTTCTCAGTCAGGTTGAGACTGGTCTACTACCAGGTCATGTGTCTTCTCAGTCATATTGACACTGGTCTACTACCAGGTCATGTGTCTTCTCAGTCAGGTTGAGACTGGTCTACTACCAGGTCATGTGTCTTCTCAGTCATATTGACACTGGTCTACTACCAGGTCATGTGTCTTCTCAGTCAGGTTGAGACTGGTCTACTACCAGGTCATGTGTCTTCTCAGTCAGGTTGAGACTGATCTACTACCAGGTCATGTGTCTTCTCAGTCAGGTTGAGACTGGTCTACTACCAGGTCATGTGTCTTCTCAGTCAGGTTGAGACTGGTCTACTACCAGGTCATGTGTAAACCTTCTCAGTCAGGTTGACACTGGTCTACTACAGGTCAGGTCATGTGTCTTCTCAGTCAGGTTGAGACTGGTCTACTACCAGGTCATGTGTCTTCTCAGTCAGGTTGAGACTGGTCTACTACCAGGTCATGTGTCTTCTCAGTCAGGTTGAGACTGGTCTACTACCAGGTCATGTGTCTTCTCAGTCAGGTTGACACTGGTCTACTACCAGGTCATGTGTCTTCTCAGTCAGGTTGAGACTGGTCTACTACCAGGTCATGTGTCTTATCAGTCAGGTTGAGACTGGTCGACTACCAGGTCATGTGTCTTCTCAGTCATGTTGAGACTGGTCTACTACCAGGTCATGTGTCTTCTCAGTCAGGTTGAGACTGGTCTACTACCAGGTCATGTGTCTTCTCAGTCAGGTTGAGACTGGTCTACTACCAGGTCATGTGTCTTCTCAGTCAGGTTGAGACTGGTCTACTACCAGGTCATGTGTCTTCTCAGTCAGGTTGAGACTGATCTACTACCAGGTCATGTGTCTTCTCAGTCAGGTTGAGACTGGTCTACTACCAGGTCATGTGTCTTCTCAGTCAGGTTGAGACTGGTCTACGACCAGGTCATGTGTCTTCTCAGTCAGGTTGACACTGGTCTACTACTATTGCTTTAATGTATTATTATTCTCATTAATATTGTTGTTGTAGTTGCTGATAAAGGTAATCCCAGTATTACTGCTGTTGGTCACACCATTTTTGTTAAATGTAAACGTTGACAATGTAAGTAATTTAACTTGAGATGTCAATAAAGTTTACTGAATTGAATTGAGAGAGGCAGAGAAGGAGAGAGAGAATTGCATTACTGTGAAGGGGACAAGCAGTTCTTTAACAGCTTGATGGCTTTGAATATGCCACCAGTGAACGAGGACAGACATTATCGGCAGAGTCAGGAGCCTCATCCCAGAGTCGGGAGCCTCATCCCAGAGTCGGGAGCCTCATCCCGGAGTCGGGAGCCTCATCCCGGAGTCGGGAGCCTCATCCCAGAGTCGGGAGCCTCATCCCGGAGTCGGGAGCCTCATCCCAGAGTCGGGAGCCTCATCCCAGAGTCGGGAGCCTCATCCCAGAGTCGGGAGCCTCATCCCAGAGTCGGGAGCCTCATCCCAGAGTCAGGAGCCTCATCCCAGAGTCAGGAGCCATATCTTCATCCCTTGTGACACCCTATATAGTGAATTACTTCTGCCCAGGACTCATAGTGCTACGTAAGGACTACGGTGTCATTTAGGACCAAAACAGGATCATTGTGTGAACTGTGAGTGACAAGACACTGATCCACAACAACATGGCATGAAGCTATGGAGTTGTGAAGATTGCCATGAGGTTGTCTTTACATGTCCCAATGCTTCTCTCGGGTCTCCACATGTCCTAGTGCTGCTCTCGGGGACACCGCAGGTCCTAGTGCTGCTCTCGGGGGTCTCCACATGTCCTTGTGCTGCTCTTGGTGCCTGCTTGGGGTTCCTGGAGACGGCCTGCTTGGTGTTCCTGGAGACGGCCTGCTTGGGGTTCCTGGAGACGGCCTGCTTGGGGTTCCTGGAGACGGCCTGCTTGGGGTTCCTGGAGACGGCCTGCTTGGTGTTCCTGGAGACGGCCTGCTTGGGGTTCCTGGAGACGGCCTGCTTGGGGTTCCTGGAGACGGCCTGCTTGGTGTTCATAGACACGGCCTGCTTAGTGTCGGCCTGCTTAGTGTCGGCCTGCTTGGTGTCGGCCTGCTCGGTGTCGGCCTGCTCGGTGTCGGCCTGCTCGGTGTCGGCCTGCTCGGTGTCGGCCTGCTCGGTGTCGGCCTGCTCGGTGTCGGCCTGCTCGGTGTCGGCCTGCTCGGTGTCCAGCTGCATAGAGCCCCTAAACAGGGCTCCGGGCAGCCGAGCGGAAATGGAGGAAAACTCGCCTCCCTGCGGACCTGGCATCCTTTCACTCCCTCCTCTCTACATTTTCCTCCTCTGTCTCTGCTGCTAAAGCCACTTTCTACCACTCTAAATTCCAAGCATCTGCCTCTAACCCTAGGAAGCTCTTTGCCACCTTCTCCTCCCTCCTGAATCCTCCTCCCCCTCCCCCCCCTCCTCCCTCTCTGCAGATGACTTCGTCAACCATTTTGAAAAGAAGGTCGACGACATCCGATCCTCGTTTGCTAAGTCAAACGACACCGCTGGTTCTGCTCACACTGCCCTACCCTGTGCTCTGACCTCTTTCTCCCTCTCTCTCCAGATGAAAGCTCGCTTCTTGTGACGGCCGGCCGCCCAACAACCTGCCCGCTTGACCCTATCCCCTCCTCTCTTCTCCAGACCATTTCCGGAGACCTTCTCCCTTACCTCACCTCGCTCATCAACTCATCCCTGACCGCTGGCTACGTCCCTTCCGTCTTCAAGAGAGCGAGAGTTGCACCCCTTCTGAAAAAACCTACACTCGATCCCTCCGATGTCAACAACTACAGACCAGTATCCCTTCTTTCTTTTCTCTCCAAAACTCTTGAACGTGCCGTCCTTGGCCAGCTCTCCCGCTATCTCTCTCAGAATGACCTTCTTGATCCAAATCAGTCAGGTTTCAAGACTAGTCATTCAACTGAGACTGCTCTTCTCTGTATCACGGAGGCGCTCCGCACTGCTAAAGCTAACTCTCTCTCCTCTGCTCTCATCCTTCTAGACCTATCGGCTGCCTTCGACACTGTGAACCATCAGATCCTCCTCTCCACCCTCTCCGAGTTGGGCATCTCCGGTGCGGCCCACGCTTGGATTGCGTCCTACCTGACAGGTCGCTCCTACCAGGTGGCGTGGCGAGAATCTGTCTCCTCGCCACGCGCTCTCACCACTGGTGTCCCCCAGGGCTCTGTTCTAGGCCCTCTCCTATTCTCGCTATACACCAAGTCACTTGGCTCTGTCATAACCTCACATGGTCTCTCCTATCATTGCTATGCAGACGACACACAATTAATCTTCTCCTTTCCCCCTTCTGATGACCAGGTGGCGAATCGCATCTCTGCATGTCTGGCAGACATATCAGTGTGGATGACGGATCACCACCTCAAGCTGAACCTCGGCAAGACGGAGCTGCTCTTCCTCCCGGGGAAGGACTGCCCGTTCCATGATCTCGCCATCACGGTTGACAACTCCATTGTGTCCTCCTCCCAGAACCTTGGCGTGATCCTGGACAACACCCTGTCGTTCTCAACTAACATCAAGGCGGTGGCCCGTTCCTGTAGGTTCATGCTCTACAACATCCGCAGAGTACGACCCTGCCTCACACAGGAAGCGGCGCAGGTCCTAATCCAGGCACTTGTCATCTCCCGTCTGGATTACTGCAACTCGCTGTGGGCTGGGCTCCCTGCCTGTGCCATTAAACCCCTACAACTCATCCAGAACGCCGCAGCCCGTCTGGTGTTCAACCTTCCCAAGTTCTCTCACGTCACCCCGCTCCTCCGCTCTCTCCACTGGCTTCCAGTTGAAGCTCGCATCCGCTACAAGACCATGGTGCTTGCCTACGGAGCTGTGAGGGGAATGGCACCGCAGTACCTCCAGGCTCTGATCAGGCCCTACACCCAAACAAGGGCACTGCATTCATCCACCTCTGGCCTGCTCGCCTCCCTACCACTGAGGAAGTACAGTTCCCGCTCAGCCCAGTCAAAACTGTTCGCTGCTCTGGCCCCCAATGGTGGAACAAACTCCCTCACGACGCCAGGACAGCGGAGTCAATCACCACCTTCCGGAGACACCTGAAACCCCACCTCTTTAAGGAATACCTAGGATAGGATAAAGTAATCCTTCTCACCCCCCCTTAAATGATTTAGATGCACTATTGTAAAGTGGCTGTTCCACTGGATGTCATAAGGTGAATTCACCAATTTGTAAGTCGCTCTGGATAAGAGCGTCTGCCAAATGACTTAAATGTAAATGTAAATGCATAGAGGTCTTAGTGTCAGCCTGCTTGGTGTCGGCCTGCTTGGTGTCGGCCTGCTTGGTGTCGGCCTGCTTGGTGTCGGCCTGCTTGGTGTCGGCCTGCTTGGTGTCGGCCTGCTTGGTGTCGGCCTGCTTGGTGTCCAGCTGCATAGAGGTCTTAGTGTCAGCCTGCTTAGTGTCGAGCTGCTTAGAGGTCTTAGTGTTGGACTGCTTAGTGTCGAGCTGCTTCGAGGTCTTAGTGTCGGCCTGCTTAGTGTCGGCCTGCTTAGTGTCGAGCTGCTTAGTGTCGAGCTGCTTAGAGGTCTTAGTGTTGGCCTGCTTAGCGTTGAGCTGCCAGCAGAATATCCAGCTAGAGGATTTGATTGGTATTCTTACATTAGCTAGGCTGTGCATCAGTCAAGTCATTTAAGGTGATATGTAACATGAGCATCTCCCCACCTCTAAATGACCATCCATCAGAGTTGTTGCATATGAACCAGCCCTAACATTGTCCATCGCTATTACTTTTAAAACACACAATCTGATTCGCAGAGTCCCTCTCCCAATCCGAGCGAGTCACTATATTCCCAATGGACCTGATTGGCTGTTGCCATCCCTCCCAGCCTGTAGTACTTTGAGCTGTTAGATATTATTGGCTGTTGCCATCCCTCCCAGCCTGTAGTACTTTGAGCTGTTAGATATTATTGGCTGTTGCCATCCCTCCCAGCCTGTAGTACTTTGAGCTGTTAGATATTATTGGCTGTTGCCATCCCTCCCAGCCTGTAGTACTTTGAGCTGTTAGATATTATTGGCTGTTGCCATCCCTCCCAGCCTGTAGTACTTTGAGCTGTTAGATATTATTGGCTGTTGCCATCCCTCCCAGCCTGTAGTACTTTGAGCTGTTAGATATTATTGGCTGTTGCCATCCCTCCCAGCCTGTAGTACTTTGAGCTGTTAGATATTATTGGCTGTTGCCATCCCTCCCAGCCTGTAGTACTTTGAGCTGTTAGATATTATTGGCTGTTGCCATCCCTCCCAGCCTGTAGTACTTTGAGCTGTTAGATATTATTGGCTGTTGCCATCCCTACAACACGTAAGTGCTTTGGACGGTTGGATATGATTGGTTGCCTGGTTCTCATTGACCTTAGCGGCCCCTGTTCAGGCACCGTCTGTGTGTGTGTGTGACCATCGTAACTTAACGCCACCTTGACAATGACAGCCGGCACATCATAAATGGCACCACTACACACACTCACTCTCGTCTCTATACAGGGTCATATAACATGCCATCTCCAATCCTCCAGTGTGTCTCCTCTGCTCTGTCAGAGGGCTTCTATTAACAGCAGGACGTATGTCATCGATTCAATTATGTCATCAACGTACGTCATTGACTCAATCTGATACAGTGATGCATTGTGGATAGCAGAATGATGGCGCTGGAGTCTGCCGTCTTATCTGCTCTTAACCAACCATGCTATGCTGTTTATTTTTTCTCGTTGTTCGTAACTTGTTTTGTATATAATGTTGCTGCTACCGTCTCTCGTGACCGAAAAAGAGCTTCTGGACATCAGAACAGCGGTTACTCACCTCAAACTAGACGAAGAGTTTTCCTTCAATGAGCCGGACGGGAGGGAGATACTACAGACACCCGACCAGGCCCAGATCCCCGTGATTCGCTGGAGAAGGAAACAGAGATTTCGCGGAAAGAGATCAGGGTGCCTTGTGAAGATCAGGCAACGAGTGGCTAATCTGCCCTTGCCTTCCGTCATGCTAGCTAACGTTCAATCGCTGGAAAATAAAGGGACGAACTGAAAGCCTGTTTATCCTACCAAGTCGTGGCTGAAAGACGACATTAAGAACATACAACTGGCAGGTTATACACTATCGCCAGGACAGAACAGCAGCCTCCGGTAAGACACGGGGCAGGGCCTATGCATTTATGTAAACAACAGCTGGTGCACGATATCTAAGGAAGACTCAAGGTTTGCTTGCCCGAGGTTGAGTATCTCATGATAAGCTGTAGACCACACTGCCTACCGAGAGAGTTTGTCTTCTGTATTCTTTGTAGCTGTTTACATACCACCACAGTCAGAAAACGCTCACCCAAAGGTGGCGCTCTCAGTAGCCGGGGGACTTTAATGCAGGGAAACTTAAATTTCTTTTACCAAATTTCTATCAGCATGTTAAATGTGCAACCAGTGGGGAAAAAAACAACTCTAGACCACCTTTACTCCACACACAGAGACGCGTACAAAGCTCTCCCTCGCCCTCCGTTTGGGAAATCTGACCATAACTCTATCTTCCCGATTCCTGCTTACAAGCAGAAATGAAAGCAGGAAGCACCAGTGACTACTCGGAATATGTCTCCGGGATATTTCCGATGGAGTACACCATCATCAGTGGCTTTATCAATAAGTGCAGAGGACGTTGTCCCCACAGTGACCGTACATACCCCAACCAGAAGCCATGGATTACAGGCAACATTCGCACTGAGCTTTCAAGAAGCAGGACTCTAACCCGGAAGCTTATAAAGAAATCCTGCAATTCCCTCCCACGAACCATCAAACAGGAAAAGTGTCAATACAGGACCAAGATCGAGTCGTACTACACCAGCTCCAACGCTCGACGGATGTGGCAGGGCTTGCTAACTATTACAGACTATAAAGGGAAACACGGCCAAGAGCTGCCCAGTGACACGGGCCTACCAGACGAGCTAAATAACTTGCTCGCGTCGGGGCAAGTAACACTGAAACATGCATGAGAGCATCAACTGTTCCTGACGACTATTTGATCACGCTCTCAGCAGCCAATGTGAGCAAGACCTTTAAACAGGTCAACAGTCACAGGGCCGCATGGCCAGACGGATTACCAGGACGTGTACTCCGAGCATGCGCTGACCAACTGGCAAGTGTCTTCACTGACATGTTCAACCTCTCCCTGACCCAGTCTGTAATACCAACACGTTTCAAGCAGACCACCACGGTCCCTGTGCCAAAGAACAAGAACCTGCCTAAATGACTACCGAACCGAAGCACTCACGTCTGTATCCATGAAGTGCTTTGAAAGACTGGTCATGGCTCACATCAACACCATTATCCCAGAAACCTTACACCCACTCCAATTTGCATACCGCACCAACAGATACACAGATGATGCAATCTCTATTGCACTCCACACTGCCCTTTCACACCTGGACAAAAGGAACACCTATGTGAGCATGCTGTTCATTGACTACAGCTCAGCGTTCAACACCATAGTGCCCATTAAGCTCATCACTAAGCTAGGGGTCCTGGGACTAAACACCTCCCTCTGCAACTGGACCCTGGACTTCCTGACGGGCCTCCCCAGGTGGTAAGGGTAGGTAACAACACATCTGCCACACGGATCCTCAACACGGGGGCCCCTCAGGGGTGCGTGCTCAGTCCCCTCCTATACTCCCTGTTCACTCATGACTGCATGGCCAGGCACGACTCCAACACCATCACTCAGTTTGCAGATGACAACAGTGGTAGGTCTAATCACCAACAACGATGAGACATCCTATAGGGAGGAGGTCAGAGACCTGACCATGTGGTGCCAGTACAAAAACCTCTCCTTCAACGTGATAGAGACAAAGGAGACGATTGTGGACTACAGGAAAAGGAGGACAGAGCACGCCCCCATTCTCATCGATGGGGCTGTAGTGGAGCGGGTTGAGAGCTTCAAGTTCCTTGGCATCCCTCCTGAACTGCTAATCAAATGGCTACCACTATTTGCACTATAGTCTATAATGACTCCAACCTAAGTGTATATAAACTTCCGACTTCAACTGCAGGATACGTCACACTACAGAATAATGACCATTCAGTCAACATACAGTATATAAGATCCACTACAGAATAATGACAACCATTCAGTCAACATATATAGGATCCACTACAGAATAATGACAACCATTCAGTCAACATATATAGGATCCACTACAGAATAATGACAACCATTCAGTCAACTGAGGAGCACACAGAGAAATTTGTCACAGTCACACAATCAGTCAGACCGGGAACTTCAGAAGTTATGAAAAGGAATGGTGGATAAATCAATTGACTGAGTGGCATGTTGCACTGGAGTGAAGTGGTTGGAGGTGTCGGTAGCTAGGTAGGTATGTGTGTGGCCTGCTCAGAATTCAGGGACAACTCTAGAATTCTGCTAAGAACCCATACAGGGACAACTCTAGAACTCTGCTAAGAACACACAAAGACAACTCTAGAACTCTGCTAAGAACACATACAGGGACAACTCTAGAACTCTGCTAAGAACCCATGCAGGGACAACTCTAGAACTCTGCTAAGAACCCATGCAGGGACAACTCTAGAACTCTGCTAAGAACCCATACAGGGACAACTCTAGAACTCTGCTAAGAACCCATGCAGGGACAACTCTAGAACTCTGCTAAGAACCCATACAGGGACAACTCTAGAACTCTGCTAAGAACACATACAAGGACAACTCTCGAACCCAAGTGGGAGGGGTTGTTCCACAGGGTAAAGCCTAAACACACACTGATTTTAAAGCAGCACACCATTAAAACAATGGATCCTTAATAATCATGTTTGACAATTTCTAACCAGTTGCCATAACAACATAGTGAGACAACGCTTTGAGTGTTACCCTGCTGCGGGGGGGGGGGGGTCTGTTGTGATGAATGAGTGGTGTGTGTGTGACGACCCTTCCAATCTGCTGTATTCTCTCTCTTTGCTCTTGTTTTCCTTATTAGGATGTCGGTGGGCGGAGCCGGGAGGGTCGTCAGCGAAACGGGACACACCTGGGCCTGGGTGTGTCCCAGGATAAATACACCACTTCCCCTAGTCATTGAGGAGACTCTCTCCATGCAGACACACTGTTGGATTTTGGTCGTGGGTTTTTTTGTGGCTGGTTTGTTTGCTTTGGCATCTATCACATCTATAAACGCAACCACTCACTTACACTACTGATTAGTGACTACAAACACGCCATAGTTAATTGTACATAGGTTACCTCAGTTAATAAATATATTTTTATTAGTCCTTATATCTACTCGTTGTCTCCCTTTTTTGTTTACTGGCTTCGTGACAGTGTGTGTGTGTGTAAATGGTCTTCAAAACACCGAATCGCCCGTTTCAGTCACATTACAACACACAAAACCGCCTCTCACTGCCAGACAGTCCAAAATGGCACCCTATTCCCTATATAGTGCACTACTTTAGACTAGCTCCCATAGGAAATAGGGTGCATTTGGTAGACTATGGCTTTGTCTCAAGTCTGCCAAGGGGCCATGTGCCAGCGTAGCATGCCTATAATCATGTGGGTTAGTGGGCTTCGGTCTACAGAGACACACCCAGTGGTTATGGGGATCCACTAGCCTGCACGGGCCATGACTGTGCATTCATCTACATGGAATATCAAAAGCACTAGTTAAGAGAGTAAGAAGGGGGGGACGCATTGATTTGAAGTCTTAGTCTACTGTAACAAGAGCCTAGAAACATTGGCTTTCAGCCCTATGGGCCCTGGTCAAACGTAGTGCCCTACAATGTGGTCCCATTTGGGACGTGTCCCCCTACACTGTAGAATAATATATATATTTTTAAAAAATGTTGCAGCCGTGTCGCAATGACCCCGAATGGCTTCTTCTGCTCCATATGGACAGTCCGTAAGGAGGGAGGGAGGTATTCTCTGTTAGGACGTGGGAGGAATTGCATCATGGGTAATTTATTTTCCCCCAAACAGAGAGAGCGATCCGTCACGGGGGTTAGCAGGGCCTCTCTCGCTCCTCTCTCGTTTTTGCGTATGGAGACATTGGTATGGTGCTGGAGATAATGAATATGAGAATGAAAATGAGCAGAATTAGCCTTCAACTCTGGATCCCTAATGGCACCTATACAGCAGTCCCCTTGACCTTTTATTCATTTTGCTTTACATCTTCATCAATCTACACACAACGCCCCAACATGACAAAGCGGAAGCAGGTTTTTTGAAATTGACATAAGTATTCAGACCCTTTGAAATGAGACTCGAAATTGAGCTCGGGTGCACCAATCAGACACACATAACTGCACCCCCTAATCACACTTTCACAAGATGTACGACCACATGGCCTAAAGGTCAATCAGATTTGTGATCATAATCCCTAGCTGTGTGTTTCCACTTTCCATGTTGTCTGTAGCTTGTGAGGTGTGGAAACACTTTGTTGCTTGTATGAATTTTGTCTTGCTGCTTTTTGTTCTATGTTGCTCTGTCTGCATGCTACGTCTTGCTTGTCCTATGTTGCTCTGTCTGCATGCTACGTCGCTACGTCTTACTTGTCCTTACTTGTTGCTCTGTGTGTGCTCACTGCTCAATGATTGTCTATATTGTAATTGTTTTTAATAACCTGCCCAGGGACTGCGGTTGAAAATTAGTCGGCTGGCTAAAACCGACACTTTTACTGAAACGTTGATTAATGTGCACTGTCTCTGTAAGAAATAAAATAAACTCAACCCTGTTTCCATTTAACAGCCTTGAGATGGTTCTACCTTGATTGGAGTCCACCTGTGGTAAATTCAATTGATTGGACATGATTTGGAAAGACACACCTGTCTATATAAGGTCCCACAGTTGACAGTGAATGTCAGAGCAGAAACCAAGCCAAGGGGTTGAAGGAATTGTCCGTAGAGCAATTCGGTTCGACATCGCACTGTGGGACACTTACAAAAACGCCCTGATTGCCAATAGCCCGTTTTCTGAGAAGCCTGCTGTGGTACATAGCAATATAACTCATCCATCCAACTGCTTTTTGAGGTCTGTTCGATTATTAGGGAGTAACGGGTTTCATCCATCATACTCACTATAGCTACATATGAATTTAGAAGCATTTCGCTACACTCGCATTAACATCTGCTAACCATGTACATGTGACCATTAACATCTGCTAACCATGTGCATGTGACCATTAACATCTGCTAACGATGTGCATGTGACCATTAACATCTGCTAACCATGTGCATGTGACCATTAACATCTGCTAACCATGTGCATGTGACCATTAACATCTGCTAACCATGTGCATGTGACCATTAACATCTGCTAACCATGTGCATGTGACCATTAACATCTGCTAACCATGTGCATGTGACCATTAACATCTGCTAACCATGTGCATGTGACCATTAACATCTGCTAACCATGTGTATGTGACAAATCAAATGTATATTCGATGTGGTAGTGGTGGAGTAGGGGCCTGAGGGCACACAGCGTATTGTGAAATTTGTCAATGTATTGTAATGTTTTAAAATTGTATAAACTGCCTTCATTTTGCTGGACCCCAAGAAGAGTACCTGCTGCCTTGAGAGGAACTAATGGGGATCCATAATAAACCCCAGGAAGAGTAGCTGCTGCCTTGACAGGAACTAATGGGGATCCATAATAAACCCCAGGAAGAGTAGCTGCTGCCTTGGCAGGAACTAATGGGGATCCATAATAAACCCCAGGAAGAGTAGCTGCTGCCTTGACAGGAACTAATGGGGATCCATAATAAACCCCAGGAAGAGAATCTGCTGCCGTGACAGGAACTAATGGGGATCCATAATAAACCCAGGAAGAGTAGCTGCTGCCTTGGCAGAAACTAATGGGGATCCATAATAAACCCAGGAAGAGTAGCTGCTGCCTTGGCAGAAACTAATGGGGATCTATAATAAACCCAGGAAGAGTAGCTGCTGCCTTGGCAGGAACTAATGGGGATCCATAATAAACCCCAGGAAGAGTAGCTGCTGCCTTGACAGGAACTAATGGGGATCTATAATAAACCCCAGGAAGAGTAGCTGCTGCCTTGACAGGAACTAATGGGGATCCATAATAAACCCCAGGAAGAGTAGCTGCTGCCTTGACATAAACCCCAGGAAGAGTAGCTGCTGCCTTGGCAGGAACTAATGGGGATCCACAATAAACCCCAGGAAGAGTAGCTGCTGCCTTGTCAGGAACTAATGGGGATCCATAATAAACCCCAGGAAGAGTAGCTGCCGCCTTGGCAGGAACTAATAGGGATCCATAATAAACCCCAGGAAGAGTAGCTGCTGCCTTGTCAGGAACTAATGGGGATCCATAATAAACCCCAGGAAGAGTAGCTGCTGCCTTGTCAGGAACTAATGGGGATCCATAATAAACCCCAGGAAGAGTAGCTGCTGCCTTGACAGGAACTAATGGGGATCTATAATAAACCCAGGAAGAGTAGCTGCTGCCTTGGCAGGAACTAATGGGGATCCATAATAAACCCCAGGAAGAGTAGCTGCTGCCTTGGCAGAAACTAATGGGGATCGATAATAAACCCCAGGAAGAGTAGCTGCTGTCTTGACAGGAACTAACGGGGATCTATAATAAATAAAAACATAAACTCTCCAGCACCAAGGACTGAGGGCACCAGGGAGGGGACTGTGGGCACCAGGGAGGGGACTGTGGGCACCAGGGAGGGGACTGAGGGCACCAGGGAGGGGACTGTGGGCACCAGGGAGGGGACTGTGTGCACCAGGAGGGGACTGTGGGCACCAGGGGAGGGACTGTGGGCACCAGGGGGAGGGGGGCACCAGGGAGGGGACTGGGCACCAGGGAGGGGAGGGCACCAGGGAGGGGACTGAGGGCACCAGGGAGGGGACTGAGGGCACCAGGGAGGGGACTGAGGGCACCAGGGAGGGGACTGTGGGCACCAGGGAGGGGACTGTGTGCACCAGCAGGGAACATCCAGGCGTTACAACCTCAAAGGAGTGAGGGGAAGCACAACGAGCCGCCGAACAAGTTCACCGTACGCCCTCGTGGACTGCCCCCATCTCTGTAGTGATGCAACCAGTCACTACTCCGCGCGTGAAGACTCTCCCAGTCGGGAAGTCCCGCGTCAAGAGAGATGGGTCTCTCCAGCATTGGAAGTGCCGATAGACACTTTGCAGAGAGAAGTGGCTCCCGAGTGGTGCAGTAGTCTAAGGAACTGCATCTCAGTGATAGAGGCGTCACTACAGACCCTGGTTAGATTCCAGGCTGTATCACAGTGGTCTAAGGAACTGCATCTCAGTGCTAGAGGCATCACTACAGACCCTGGTTAGATTCCAGGCTGTATCACAGTGGTCTAAGGAACTACATCTCAGTGCAAGAGGCGTCACTACAGACCCTGGTTAGATTCCAGGCTGTATCACAGTGGTCTAAGGGCACTGCATCTCAGTGCTAGAGGCGTCACTACAGACCCTGGTTAGATTCCAGGCTGTATCACAGTGGTCTAAGGGCACTGCATCTCAGTGCTAGAGGCGTCACTACAGACCCTGGTTAGATTCCAGGCTGTATCACAAGTGGCCTAATTGAGAGTCCCATAGGACGCTGCACAATTGGCCCAGAGTCGTCCGGGATTGGCCGGTGTAGGACGTCATTGTAAACTGACTTGCCTAGTTAAATAAAAGTTACATTTGAAAAAACAATAATAATAATAATAATTAAGAAGTGAGCACCTGTGCCAGTAGAGAGACGGGTCCAAGCGGAGTGAGGTCACCTAACGCTGGAAGTCTCTCATGAGGAGGAGACCAAGCAGAAATACCACAATCATGGAGACCATGAGCCCAAGAAGCCATGGACACATCCAGTACGTGACTGATGTTGCTTTTGGCCTGATTTCTCCCAAAGCCTAGAGCGAGCAGGTGTTTTATCCTGAACCCTAGAGAGAGCAGGTGTTTTACCCTGAACCCTAGAGAGAGCAGGTGTTTTACCCTGAACCCTAGAGAGAGCAGGTGTTTTATCCTGTGCCTAGAGAGAGCAGGTGTTTTATCCTAAACCCTAGAGAGAGCAGGCAGAAATTTATCATGAACCTAGAGAGAGCAGGTGTTTTATCCTAGTGACTGAGGTGTTTTACCCTGAACTCCCAAAGAGAGAGCAGGTGATTTACCCTGAACCCTAGAGAGAGCAGGTGATTTATCCTGAACCCTAGAGAGAGCAGGTGTTTTACCCTGAAGCCTAGAGAGAGCAGGTGATTTATCCTAAACCCTAGAGAGAGCAGGTGTTTTACCCTGAACCCTAGAGAGAGCAGGTGTTTTACCCTAAACCCTAGAGAGAGCAGGTGTTTTATCCTGAACCCTAGAGAGAGCAGGTGTTTTATCCTAAACCCTAGAGAGAGCAGGTGTTTTATCCTAAACCCTAGAGAGAGCAGGTGTTTTACCCTGAACCCTAGAGAGAGCAGGTGTTTTATCCTAAACCCTAGAGAGAGCAGGTGATTTATCCTAAACCCTAGAGAGAGCAGGTGTTTTACCCTGAACCCTAGAGAGAGCAGGTGTTTTACCCTGAAGCCTAGAGAGAGCAGGTGTTTTACCCTGAAGCCTAGAGAGAGCAGGTGATTTACCCTGAACCCTAGAGAGAGCAGGTGTTTTATCCTGAACCCTAGAGAGAGCAGGTGATTTATCCTGAAGCGAGCAGGTGATTTATCCTGAACCCTAGAGAGAGCAGGTGTTTTACCCTAAACCCTAGAGAGAGCAGGTGTTTTACCCTGAACCCTAGAGAGAGCAGGTGTTTTATCCTGAACCCTAGAGAGAGCAGGTGTTTTACCCTGAACCCTAGAGAGAGCAGGTGTTTTATCCTGAACCCTAGAGAGAGCAGGTGATTTATCCTGAACCCTAGAGTGAGCAGGTGATTTATCCTGAAGCCTAGAGCGAGCAGGTGATTTATCCTGAAGCCTAGAGCGAGCAGGTGCGACAACAGCTGGGCTGTGTGCTCGTGCTGCTTGAGCCCGAGTGTCCGGCGCAGATCAACCAGTCAGTCACCAATTTATGCCAAGACGCTTAAGTCTGCCCACGCTGCTGCTACGACGCGAAGTCGAGAGAGACACAGGGTAACGTGAGCTTAAGCCAAGTAAGTAGAAACAGAAAGCTTTATTTACCAGGGTGGTGGGAAATAAATGGCATCTTTACACGGTGATGCTAGCTAATTAGCTGGCTATCTACACCTGCGTGATGGTAGCCAGCTCGACGAGCCGTAGCGTGAGATACCAAGTGTTATGACTCGGGTGTGTAAACTAGCTAACTTGAGGTAGAATGAACTGCTGAGTTACCTTTTTAACAATGTAAAAAGGGATGGTGCATCAACTGGTGGCGTAACACACTGAAAAACAAACAGCGCGTGCTCGTCAAACAAAACCGAATGGGTGTTTATTGTGCCATTAACCCACTAACTAGCCAAGACACTCAAAAGTTCAGCTAGCTAACCCCGAACGGTGGGAACCGACAGAGCTAGAGACCCCGGGTAGAAGTAGCTCAAATGTGTGTGGAATCTGATATTAGCGGGATGCTAAGAGCAGTGGAGCTGGCTAGCTAACAATGGCAAATGTGTGTAGGGCAGGCAAGAGGTGTACTGTAGCTACCTGACAACAAATAGCTTGGCTAACAAGCTAACTTCACTCTGCAAAGTGAAGCTGAAGTTAGCAGAATTCCTGAAAATGTAAAATACGCCACTCAATGCTCTGTGGCAAGGCGGTAACCCACACCGACAGGAACAGTGGAGTTGAGGGCTAGTTTTCTGAAGAAAGCTGCATAACGGGGCTAGTAACCAAATAGACTCGTGAAGAGGAAATCCGAGCAGGGTGATATGTAAACACACGGGGGGGAGGGGTGATCACATCCATAAAGCTCTGATTTGCCTGTTATGCATGATTGAATAAGGCTTCAACCAATGACCCTCAAGAGGGCGTGTCCCATAGTGAGATGTCGAACCGACTCGACTGAAAGAGAACACGTCCACGACAGAAGTGTGTGAGACAGAGCAGTTAACGATCAGTAATTTTGTACAAGGTTAAGACTGCCAGTAAACACACAAGTAAAATAGGACACTGTGCATCCCAGGATTCTTCAAGGGAATGTGTGTGTGTGCGTCTCGGTGTGGGGGTGTGTGTGTGTCTCAGTGTGGGGGTGTGTGTCACAGTACCTAGGTTCTGGTACAGACTCCAGTCAGCTATTCAGGGCATCATGGCTGCTGGGAGGGCAACCCTTCATCCACCTCTTCTACCTAGTGACCAGACAGGAAGACACACTGTTAAATCGGGGTTACACACACACACACACACACGCACGTTTCTTGACTTGTGTTAACACTGGTAAATTAGGTTAATTGAGAAACTCTAAAGATTTGATTTGACAAAAGGGAAAGAACAGCTAATTACACACAGCTTTCGAAACCAATGATAATTTGGTGACTGTCAGAAAGCCATTAACTATCAAACTGTAGACTACTTCAACCACTCAAACAACCCTAACTTAATGAATCATCCATCTCCCCCTGGCAAGAAACACTCAGTCACAGTTTCACATCATGGTAGTATTGACTTGAAATACAGGTTTATTAGGTTGATAGAGAACACTAAGGGACAGTTAAATGCCATTAAACCCTCAGCAGAACATTAAGGGACAGCTAAATGCCATTAAACCCTCAGAAGAACACTAAGGGACAGTTAAATGCCATTAAACCCTCAGCAGAACACTAAGGGACAGTTACATTTACATTACATTTAGCTAAATGCCATTAAACCCTCAGCAGAACACTAAGGGACAGTTAAATGCCATTAAACCCTCAGCAGAACACTGAGGGACAGCTAAATGCCATTAAACCCTCAGCAGAACACTGAGGGACAGCTAAATGCCATTAAACCCTCCGCAGAACACTAAGGGACAGCTAAATGCCATTAAACCCTCAGCAGAACATTAAGGGACAGCTAAATGCCATTAAACCCTTAGCAGAACACTAAGGGACAGCTAAATGCCATTAAACCCTCAGCAGAACACCGAGGGACAGCTAAATGCCATTAAACCCTCAGCAGAACACTGAGGGACAGCTAAATGCCATTAAACCCTCAGCAGAACACTGAGGGACAGCTAAATGCCATTAAACCCTCAGCAGAACACTGAGCCCCCATTGACTGTCATATCTGAAGCCTATTAACTAGCCTGTTCCAAGTATGTACATTTATTAAACAACCACCCATTGACAACGGGGCCATTCTTATCACATAAATAACAATAGATTGAATCAGTTTATAATACATAGAAATGGATGGATTCAGTTTATCACAAAATTGATTCATTATATTTAATCAGTTTGTGATAAATATAATGAATCAGTTTGTGATAAATATAATGAATCAGTTTGTGATAAATATAATGAATCAGTTTGTGATAAATATAATGAATCAGTTTGTGATAAATATAATGAATCAGTTTGTGATAAATATAATGAATCAGTTTTGTGATAAATATAATGAATCAGTTTTGTGATAAATATAATGAATCAGTTTGTGATAAATATAATGAATCAGTTTGTGATAAATATAATGAATCAGTTTGTGATACATATAATGAATTCAATCTATTTCCAAAGTTGACTGCAATGACTTCTGATTCGACTACAACAGTCAAAGTCCAAGTCCCTGTCAGTGTAGGGTCTAATGTTTAGGCTCAGTCAGTCCTGGCAGCCCTGTGTGTGTGTGTGTGTGTGTCGGTGGTTGAGATTACATCAGGTGTTAAACACACTTCTGTATCCCAGTGTAAGAATATGTCAAGACAAATACACAACGCAGAGGACTAAAAGGTCAAGAGGACTAAAGGTCAAGAGGGGATTAACGATCAATGGAAATAGTTGTTATTCTGTAATGGGGAATTAATGATTAATGGGTCAGAGACACGGGAGGAATTTCAATCCGGGACTCATAGCTTCATCTAGCAAGTTCTCATTGGTCCGAATTGTCTATACATTGAGCCTGAAACGGGATACTTGGCATTTTTGCCATTGGCCAAATTTTATTGCAAGGAATTCTAATTGGTCAACTACAGGCTAGGGTTGGGTTATAAATTACATCCTGTTCTCTTTGTTCTGTGGAGAAGACATTGACAACAGGGAAGAATGACCATCCACGTCCCAGCATAAAAACAATTTTAATAAAAAATAAAAAATAATATTTAACTAGGCAAGTCAGTTAAGAACAAATTCTTATTTACAATGACAGGCTAATCTGGCAAACTCAAACCCGACTCTGGGCCAATTGTGCGCCGCCTTATGGGGCTCCCAATCAAGGCCTGTTGTGATACAGCCTGGAATCAAACCAGGGTCTGTAGTGACGCCTCTAGCACTGAGATGCAGTGCCCTTAGACCACTGTGATACAGCCTGGAATCGAAACCAGGGACTGTAGCGACGCCTCTTGCACTGAGATGCAATGCCTTAGACCACTGTGCCACTAGGGAGCCATATGAACTATGATTTGTTCTCTTTGAATAAACCTATTTTTCTCCCCCTGATTTGCTTTGTGGTCTGTGTTAACTGCTAACACCAGCCAAGTGGATGAGAAGCTGGAGGGGAGAGGAGTCCCAGAGGCACCCTATTCCAGAGGTCGACCAATTCTGATTTTTCAACGCCAATACCGATACTGATTATTGGAGGACCAAAAAAGCAGATAACCAAAAACAATTGTCTGATTAATCGGTGTAATAATGACAATTACAATACTGAATGAACACTTTTTTAACTTAATATAATAAATAAATAAAATATATTTAGCCTCAAATAAATAATGAAATATGTTCAATTTGGTTTAAATAATGCAAAAACAAAATGTTGGAGAAGAAAGTAAAAGTGCAATATGTGCCATGTAAAAAAGCTAACATTTCTGTTCCCTGCTCAGAACATGAGAACATATGAAAGCTGGTGGTTCCTTTTAACATGAGTCTTCAATATTCCCAGGTAAGAAGTTTTAGGTTGTAGTTATTATAGGAATTATAGGACTATTTCTCTCTATACGATTTGTATTTCATATACCTTTGACTATTGGATGTTCTTATAGTCACTTTAGTATTGCCAGTGTAAAAGTATAGCTCCCGTCCCTCTCCTCGCCGCTACCTGGGCTCGAACCAGGAACACAACGACAACAGCCACCCTCGAAGCAGCGTTACCCATGCAGAGCAAGGGGAACAACCACGAAGTCTCAGAGCGAGTGACGTTTGAAACGCTATTAGCGCGCACCCCGCTAACTAGCTAGCCATTCCACATCGGTTACACCAGCCTAATCTCGGGAGTTGAGAGGCTTCAAGTCATAAACAGCACGATACTTGAAGCATTGCGAAGAGCTGCTGGCAAAACGCAGGAAAGTACTGTTTGAATGAATGCTTACGAGCCTGCTGCTGCCTACCCTCGCTCAGTCAGACTTCTATATCAAATCATAGACTTAATTATAACATAATAACACACAAATACGAGCCTTAAGGTTATTAATATGGTCAAATCCAGAAACTATAATCTCGGGGTGACTGTAATCAGGGGTGACAGGGTAGCCTAGTGGTTAGAGCGTTGGACTGGTAACCGGAAGGTTGCAAGTTCAAACCCCCGAGCTGACAAGGTACATCTGTAAATAAATCTGATCGTTGATCTCGATAGCATTGATCTCGCTCTCTGCTACCCCCCTCTGCCCCTCAGAAACCTTGTCACACCAGCAACCAATGAGATGGGAGAACAACCAGGTGACACAGAGCATGTGACATATAGTGGACCCCACACTCCACTGCCATATAGTGGACCCAGTGGATTCCTCCATACTGAATCCCTCCAGATCCTTCAGACTCCCGAGGTCTATGCTTTGTGGACTCTCCTCTTCAGCCAATCGCACAGGTTTTCGGTCAGGGGACTGGGATGGCCACGTAAAAATTAACCACAGACTTAAGGTTAACTATTTTTGTGTTGATTCTGAGATGTGTTTTGGATCATTGTCCTGCTGGAAAATCCAACCACGGCCCAGTTTAGCGCCTTCCTAGCAGAGTCAGTCGGGGTTTGACTTAATATCTGCTGGTATTTGATAAGAGTCCATGATAACATGTATCCTAACAAGTTGTCCAGAACCTTTGGAAGAAAAACAAAACAAAAACAGGCCCATAACATCAAAGGTCCTCCACCATTACTTCACAGTGGGGACGAGGTACTTTTCTGCATGGCTGTCCTGCCTGCCTGCGCCAAAAAGCTCTATTTTAGTCTCATCTGAGCGTAGAACCCGGTACCATTTGAAATATCCAGTAACGTTCGGATAACTGTTTGATGACAGCAAATACTTTTGTTTTATGGCAGAGAGCGAGAGAAGGAACAGCAGGTTCCTCCCTCCCAAACAACTTGTGGTTAATGTCGGTGGTGTCTGATCCTCAGAGTTTAACACGTTGACCCCAAAGACCCAACTAACGTCTGTCATTCTCCAGCTGTGATCCTTGGAGATTTTATTGTCCACTCGAACCATCCTCCTCACTGTGCGTGGGGTCAATACAGACCCACGTCCTCTTCCAGGCCAATCGTTAACATCTCCAGTTGCTTTAAACTTCTTTAATTATTGCCCTGATAGAGGAAATTACCATTTCCAACCGTTGAGATATTTTCTTATCGCCAGTTCCTGATTTGTGCAGCTCAACAACCTTCTGTCACACATCATTAGTGTTTTGTCAGGTCTTTCCCATAGTGATGGATGTGTGTAACTTGGCCTGTGTGTCACCTCATATTTATACCCCAGTGAAACAGGAAGTTATGGCTTACCAAGTGTTCCTAATCACTCAGATATTAAATGGAATATACTTCATAAGAATTTCGAGGGGTGCCAATAACTGTGGCACGCATGTCTCGGAGAAAAATATTTAGGTTTGGTTTTTGTGAATATTTTAAAATGAAAACACCAAGAGGATAAACAGCAAAGAAAAGTTCACAGCCCGTTTTGCTCATATTTACCAAGGTGCCAATATTAGCGGAGGGCACTGTGTATATATATATATACACACATACAGTGCCTTGCGAAAGTATTCGGCCCCCTTGAACTATGCGGCCTTTTGCCACATTTCAGGCTTCAAACATAAAGATATAAAACTGTATTTTTTTGTGAAGAATCAACAACAAGTGGGACACAATTATGAAGTGGAACGACATTTATTGGATATTTCAAACTTTTTTAACAAATCAAAAACTGAAAAATTGGGCGCGCAAAATTATTCAGCCCCCTTAAGTTAATACTTTGTAGAGCCACCTTTTGCTGCGATTACAGCTGTAAGTCGCTTGGGGTATGTCTCTATCAGTTTTGCACATCAAGAGACTGAAATTCTTTCCCATTCCTCCTTGCAAAACAGGTTGAGCTCAGTGAGGTTGGATGGAGAGCATTTGTGAACAGCAGTTTTCAGTTCTTTCCACAGATTCTCGATTGGATTCAGGTCTGGACTTTGACTTGGCCATTCTAACACATGGATATGTTTATTTTTGAACCATTCCATTGTAGATTTTGCTTTATGTTTTGGATCATTGTCTTGTTGGAAGACAAATCTCCGTCCCAGTCTCAGATCTTTTGCAGACTCCATCAGGTTTTCTTCCAGAATGGTCCTGTATTTGGCTCCATCCATCTTCCCATCAATTTTAACCATCTTCCCTGTCCCTGCTGAAGAAAAGCAGGCCCAAACCATGATGCTGCCACCACCATGTTTGACAGTGGGGATGTTGTGTTCAGAGTGATGAGCTGTGTTGCTTTTACGCCAAACATAACGTTTTGCATTGTTGCCAAAAAGTTCAATTTTGGTTTCATCTGACCAGAGCACCTTCTTCCACATGTTTGGTGTGTCTCCCAGGTGGCTTGTGGCAAACTTTAAACAACATTTTTTATGGATATCTTTAAGAAATGGCTTTCTTCTTGCCACTCTTCCATAAAGGCCAGATTGTTGCAATATACAACTGATTGTTGTCCTATGGACAGAGTCTCCCACCTCAGCTGTAGATCTCTGCAGTTCATCCAAAGTGATCATGGGCCTCTTGGCTGCATCTCTGATCAGTCTTCTCCTTGTATGAGCTGAAAGTTTAGAGGGACGGCCAGGTCTTGGTAGATTTGCAGTGGTCTGATACTCCTTCCATTTCAATATTATTGCTTGCACAGTGCTCCTTGGGATGTTTAAAGCTTGGGAAATCTTTTTGTATCCAAATCCGGCTTTAAACTTCTTCACAACAGTCTCTCGGACCTGCCTGGTGTGTTCCTTGTTCTTCATGATGCTCTCTGAGCTTTTAACGGACCTCTGAGAAAATCACAGTGCAGGTGCATTTATACGGAGACTTGAGTACACACAGGTGGATTGTATTTATCATCATTAGTCATTTAGGTCAACATTGGATCATTCAGAGATCCTCACTGAACTTCTGGAGAGAGTTTGCTGCACTGAAAGTAAAAGGGGCTGAATAATTTTGCACGCCCAATTTTTCAGTTTTTGATTTGTTAAAAAAGTTTGAAATATCCAATAAATGTCATTCCACTTCATGATTGTGTCCCACTTGTTGTTGATTCTTCACAAAAAAATACAGTTTTATATCTTTATGTTTGAAGCCTGAAATGTGGCAAAAGGTCGCAAAGTTCAAGGGGGCCGAATACTTTCGCAAGGCACTGTATATATATATATTATCTTATTCATTATAATCTAAAATGCCAAACTGACCCTAGATCAGCACTCTTACTCTAAAACACTTAACTTTTCCTCTCTTCCTATTCACTACAACTTGCCTGCCTGCAGCTCTCAGCTCTGTGGGAGTTGTATTTTCTATCCCACTAGGCTAATTCTCAGATCGGGGAGATGATGATTGAAGGTCTAATTCGTTGGCGTTGGTAATTAAAAAGGCGTTGTGCCTGTTAAATCTAATAAGCCAGTCATGTCTCCCCAGAGACAGAGACAGAGAGAGAGACAGAGAGACAGAAGGCCTTGTAGACTCAAGAGTAGTGTCAACATAAGCATGAGTTATTAGAATTTAAGACTTAGAATTTAATGGCTGGTTGAGGGGGTTTTCCGGGGGGGGGGGGCTTGGCTAGTTGGTGGGAGGGGGGGGCTTGGCTGGTTGGTGGGAGGGGGGGCAGACAGCCTGGCGGTTGGGAGTGTTGGTTGTAGAAGTGTTATACTCGACTCTTCTACATGAAAATCATTATTGGTTCTACGGTAAAAGACCATGTAGAGAACATTACAATAATCCTAAAAACAGTGAGAGGAAGAAAAACATCTGACACACTCTAGTTTTGAAAAGCCACAGACCGCCCAGGGCCACAGAACTGCAGAAAGAATTGGACAAGAAGAATATTGGGGGGGGGGGGGGCATGTCCGCCCATCCCCCTACATCTTACACTGTGCTTTTTATAATTTTCAACAAATAAATTCCAAGCGGTATTAAAAATGGGTCTCGCTCCCTCTTCTGATTGCATAGTATAAAACAAGTCAAACATAAAACAACAAAAAATATTTGATTTGATATTCGTTTGAGGTTCGTTACATTTAAAAAAAAAAAAGGTCGACAGGTATTGTTCAATCCCCTGGTTCACAGCGTTGAAATCAGTAAACCGTGTTCCATTGACACGTTGTGTTAGCTAATTCAAGTTGACAATTTTAAAAGGCTAATTGATCATTAGAAAACCCTTTTGCAATTATGTTAGCACAACTGAAAACTACCCGCAAAACACCAGTCTCAACGTCAACAGTGAAGAGGCGACTCCGGGATGCTGGCCTTCGAGGCAGAGTTCCTCTGTCCAGTGTCTGTGTTACTTTGCCAATCTTAAACTTGTCTTTTTATTGGTCAGTTTGAGATATGACTTTTTCTTTTCAACTCTGCCTAAAAGGCCAGCATCCCAGAGTCGCCTCTTCACTGTTGATGTTGAGACTGGTGTTTTGCGGGTACTATTTTAATGAAGCTGCCAGTTGAGGACTGGGCTATTTCTCACCGCGATGATTGGCAGGTCACCGGGGCTAACACGCCAATGGAGAGACTTTAATGGGCTCCTTGCCAATGACCGTTCTAAATGGGGCTCAGATTCAATAAGACTCCAGGGCTTCTGACGTGAAGCTTAACCCATAGAAATGCAATTACTAGAACGGACATCCATATTCAAGTCAATGGCCAGAGGCTCCAGGTGCCGTTCTTGTAACTACATTTCTATTGACACTGATCACTGGCTGTTCTGTCTGACCGTTCTGTTACTTAATCAGAGGCTCAGGCCACTGTCCAGGCTCTAATCAATAATCAATATAATCTATAGGTGGAGCTTGTGATGCAATTACAGGTTGGCGTAAGGTGTCACCAGACACAGGTCAGCAGCATTCTAGAAGTACTGGGAGGTTATTCTAGGGTCAGCAGCATTCTAGAAGTACTGGGAGGTTATTCTAGGGTCAGCAGCATTCTAGAAGTACTGAGAGGTTATTCTAGGGTCAGCAGCATTCTAGAAGTACTGGGAGGTTATTCTAGGGTCAGCAGCATTCTAGAAGTACTGAGAGGTTATTCTAGGGTCAGCAGCATTCTAGAAGTACTGGGAGGTTATTCTAGGGTCAGCAGCATTCTAGAAGTACTGGGAGGTTATTCTAGGGTCAGCAGCATTCTAGAAGTACTGGGAGGTTATTCTAGGGTCAGCAGCATTCTAGAAGTACTGGGAGGTTATTCTAGGGTCAGCAGCATTCTAGAAGTACTGGGAGGTTATTCTAGGGTCAGCAGCATTCTAGAAGTACTAGAGGTTATTCTAGGGTCAGCAGCATTCTAGAAGTACTGGGAGGTTATTCTAGGGTCAGCAGCATTCTAGAAGTACTGGGAGGTTATTCTAGGGTCAGCAGCATTCTAGAAGTACTAGAGGTTATTCTAGGGTCAGCAGCATTCTAGAAGTACTAGAGGTTATCCTAGGGTCAGCAGCATTCTAGAAGTACTAGAGGTTATTCTAGGGTCTGCAGCATTCTAGTAGGGTCAGCAGCATTCTAGAAGTACTGGGAGGTTATTCTAGGGTCAGCAGCATTCTAGAAGTACTGGGAGGTTATTCTAGGGTCAGCAGCATTCTAGTAGGGTCAGCAGCATTCTAGAAGTACTGGAGGTTATCCTAGGGTCAGCAGCATTCTAGAAGTACTGGGAGGTTATTCTAGGGTCAGCAGCATTCTAGAAGTACTAGAGGTTATTCTAGGGTCAGCAGCATTCTAGAAGTACTAGAGGTTATTCTAGGGTCAGCAGCATTCTAGAAGTACTAGAGGTTATCCTAGGGTCAGCAGCATTCTAGAAGTACTGGGAGGCTATTCTAGGGTCAGCAGCATTCTAGAAGTACTGGGAGGTTATTCTAGGATCAGCAGCATTCTAGAAGTACTAGAGGTTATCCTAGGGTCAGCTGCTAACTGTGCCAGTAGACAAGGTACCCTCCTCAAATGCTAACCCCCACCATTAACTTGTTACCCTTCTAAAATGCTAACCCCCCACCATTAACTTGTTACCCTTCTGAAATGCTTACCCCCCACCATTAACTTGTTACCCTTCTAAAATGCTTACCCCCCACCATTAACTTGGTACCCTCCTAAAATGCTAACCCCCCACCATTAACTTGGTACCCTCCTAAAATGCTAACCCCCACCATTAACTTGGTACCCTTCTAAAATGCTAACCCCCCCATTAACTTGGTACCCCCCTAAAATGCTAACCCCCACCATTAACTTGGTACCCTCCTAAAACGCTAACCCCCACCATTAACTTGGTACCCTCCTAAAACGCTACCCCCCACCATTAACTTGTTACCCTTCTAAAATGCTAACCCCCCACCATTAACTTGGTACCCTCCTAAAACGCTAACCCCCACCATTAACTTGGTACCCTCCTAAAACGCTAACCCCCACCATTAACTTGGTACCCTCCTAAAACGCTAACCCCCACCATTAACTTGGTACCCTCCTAAAACGCTAACCCCCACCATTAACTTGGTACCCTCCTAAAACGCTAACCCCCACCATTAACTTGTTACCCTTCTAAAATGCTAACCCCCCCACCATTAACTTGGTACCCTCCTAAAATGCTAACCCCCCACCATTAACTTGGTACCCTCCTAAAACGCTAACCCCCACCATTAACTTGGGAAACACAAAACTGACAGACCAGCGTACGTACAGGCAGGTGGGCTACACAGCAGCATGAGATTAAATTGTCATACCAACCGAACCACAAATACACATAACATACAGACCAGTGGACTTAAATGGGGTCGGCCTACTACAGACTACATGGGGTCAGCCCTACTACAGACTACATGGGGTCAGCCCTACTACAGACTACATGGGGTCAGCCCTACTACAGACTACATGGGGTCAGCCCTACTACAGACTACATGGGGTCAGCCCTACTACAGACTACATGGGGTCAGCCCTACTACAGACTACATGGGGTCAGCCCTACTACAGACTACAGGGGGTCAGCCCTACTACAGACTACATGGGGTCAGCCCTACTACAGACTACATGGGGTCAGCCCTACTACAGACTACATGGGGTCAGCCCTACTACAGACTACATGGGGTCAGCCCTACTACAAAATACATGGGGTCAGCCCTACTACAGACTACATGGGGTCAGCCCTACTACAGACTACATGGGGTCAGCCCTACTACAGACTACATGGTAAAACAGCACACACACCTCTCGTTGCCAGTCCCAGTGTTGCTCTGCAGCAGTGGCTTTCAGAGAGGAAACCGGTCATATGATTACCTCAACTCCAGTCAAGAGCCTTCACATCTGTTGATCCAATAGGAAGTCAGCCAGCTTCTCTCGCCTCCCAATAGCTACAAGGCAGAGTGTGTGTGTGTGTGTGTGTGTGTGTGTGTGTGTGTGTGTGTGTGTGTGTGTGTGTGTGTGTGTGTGTGTGTGTGTGTGTGTGTGTGTGTGTGTGTGTGCGTGTTAAACTGAAGTACCGATAAGACAGGACTGAGGGTTAGGTTCTCACAAAGTAAACAGACGAGACTGAAATCAAGAACATTCACTGGGCTAGAGCTGTGTGTGTGTGTGTGTGTGTGTCTTTGCATGTATAGCACATATTGTATAACTTGTCTTGCACAAGCTGCTGGACTGGTCACCCGTCGTGCTCAAACCACACACACACACACATACTTGTTGTTTGGTGTGTGTGTGTGTGTGTGTGTGTGTGTGTGTGTGTGTGTGTGTTAGAGAACAGGGTTCCATTAGAGAAAGGAACAGGGAGCTATTATAAGAAGACTCACAGCCCAAAATCCGTCCCTTGGCTGAATGGTTTTTAACGGTTTTGATTTTCAACTGTAATAATGTAAGAGTTGCACAGCACTTCTTGCTCGTGTCTTCAGGCGGCCGTGTCAAAATTGTATTGCTCACTTCTTGGCTTTCACTTGTCAAACAGCATTGTGATCTAAATATAGGCGGAGCATTTGATTTATGCTGCCTGGTTAGAATTAAGTGAAGTCATGCAGTTTGATTAGATTATCAAAATAAACCCAAACCGCCAATGAAATTAGACCTACATTCTGTAAATAAATGGCCGTAAAAATAGAGATATCAAGACTATTTATCCATATCGGAGCTCTCCGCTTGTTAGAACAGCATGGTGATTTGATCTCAGTGTTTGGTCAAGATAATATATTTAATAAACAATAATAATATAATAAAATAATACTATAATATTAAATAATAATAATAATAATACCAAACCACCCGTGTTAGGATCCTAACTGGAAAACAAGTCCTGTTGAGTGACCTCAGAGACAAATACAAACCGTAACAGGAAGTGGGTATCATATTTATTTATTTTTTAAGGGAGTGATCTGGATTATACAACCATGAACAGGAAGTATAGTCTTCAGCTGTTAAATACAAATAGGCCTGTTATTTATCCAGTGTTTCCCCTAGGAATGTTGTTTCTGCAGGGGTGGGGGCTCGTCATACATCTCGGCTACACACACACACACACACACACACACACACACACACAATCTTGATATATATGCATCCCTTCACCTAGACAGTATATTTAAAATATTTGTATTTTATTTAACTGGGCAAGTCAGTTAAGAACAAATTCTTATTTTACAATGACGGCCTACACCGGGCCAAAACCCGGACGGTGCTGGGCCAATTGTGCAGCGTCCTATGGGACTCTCAATCAACGGCCGGTTGTGATACAGCCTGGATTCAAACCAGGGTCTGTAGTGACGCCTCTAGAACTGAGATGCAGTGCCCTTAGACCACTGTGATACAGCCTGGAATCGAACCAGGGTCTGTAGTGACGCCTCTAGCACTGAGATGCAGTGCCCTTAGACCACTGTGTCCATGGGTGTGTGTTAACTATTTAACTGTACTAGAACTTTTAAAAAGGAAAGTTTTTAATAATCAGAATCAGGTTTTTTGGCCAAGGAAAATATGGGTTATCGGTCATATTCTATACTATTAACCATTTAAGGCTTATTTTCCTGACCACCTAGGAACACTCTAACTGCCTGTTCAGGGGCAGAATGACAGATTTCTACCTTGTCAGCTAGGATTTGAACTTGCAACCACCGGTTACTAGTCCACTCTAACCACTAGGCTACCTACCGCATCTACACTCTAACTACTAGGCTACCCTGCCCCCTCTACTCTAACCACTAAACTACCTACCTCATCTACACTCTCACTACTAGGCTAACTGCCGCCTCTGCACTCTAACCACTAGACTACCCTGCCGCCTCTACACTCTAACCACTAGGCTACCCTGCCGCCTCCACACTCTAACCACTCGTCTACCCTGCCGCCTCTACACTCTAACCACTCGGCTACCCTGCCGCCTCTACACTCTAACCACTAGGCTACCTGCCGCCTCTACACTCTAACCACTAGTCTACCTGCCACCTCTACACTCTAACCACTAGGGTACCTGCCACCCCTACACTCTAACCACTAGTCTACCTGCCACCTCTACACTCTAACCACTAGACTACCTGCCACCCCTACACTCTAACCACTAGACTACCTGCCACCTCTACACTCTAACCACTAGACTACCTGCCACCCCTACACTCTAACCACTAGACTACCTGCCACCTCTACACTCTAACCACTAGGCTACCCTGCCGCCTCTACACTCTAACCACTAGGCTACCCTGCCGCCTCTACACTCTAACCACTAGGCTACCCTGCCACCTCTACACTCTAACCACTAGACTACCTGCCACCCCTACACTCTAACCACTAGACTACCCTGCCACCTCTACACTCTAACCACTAGACTACCTGCCACCTCTACACTCTAACCACTAGGCTACCCTGCCACCTCTACACTCTAACCACTAGGCTACCCTGCCACCTCTACACTCTAACCACTAGACTATCTGCCACCCCTACACTCTAACCACTAGGCTACCCTGCCTCCTCTACACTCTAACCACTAGGCTACCTGCCACCTCTACACTCTAACCACTAGGCTACCTGCCACCTCTACACTCTAACCACTAGTCTACATGCCACCCCTACACTCTAACCACTAGGGTACCTGCCACCCCTACACTCTAACCACTAGACTACCTGCCACCCCTACACTCTAACCACTAGTCTACCTGCCTCCTCTACACTCTAACCACTAGTCTACCCTGCCGCCTCTACACTCTGACCACTCGGCTACCTGCCTCCTCTACACTCTAACCACTAGGCTACCTGATCCCTCTACACTCTAACCACTAGGCTACCTGCCACCTCTACACTCTAACCACTAGTCTACATGCCACCCCTACACTCTAACCACTAGGGTACCTGCCACCCCTACACTCTAACCACTAGACTACCTGACTAACCACTAGACTACCTGCCACCTCTACACTCTAACCACTAGACTACCTGCCACCTCTACACTCTAACCACTAGGCTACCCTGCCGCCTCTACACTCTAACCACTAGGCTACCCTGCCGCCTCTACACTCTAACCACTAGGCTACCCTGCCGCCTCTACACTCTAACCACTAGGCTACCCTGCCGCCTCTACACTCTAACCACTAGGCTACCCTGCCGCCTCTACACTCTAACCACTAGACTACCTGCCACCCCTACACTCTAACCACTAGGCTACCCTGCCACCTCTACACTCTAACCATTAGACTACCTGCCATCCCTACACTCTAACCACTAGGCTACCCTGCCACCTCTACACTCTAACCACTAGACTACCTGCCACCCCTACACTCTAACCACTAGGCTACCCTGCCTCCTCTACACTCTAACCACTAGGCTACCTGCCACCCCTACACTCTAACCACTAGGCTACCCTGCCACCTCTACACTCTAACCACTAGACTACCTGCCACCCCTACACTCTAACCACTAGGCTACCCTGCCACCTAAACACTCTAACCACTAGGCTACCCTGCCGCCTCTACACTCTAACCACTAGACTACCTGCCACCCCTACACTCTAACCACTAGACTACCTGCCACTAGGTGTCTAACCACTAGACTGTGCCACCTGTACACTCTAACCACTAGGCTACCCTGCCACCTCTACACTCTAACCACTAGGCTACCCTGCCACCTGTACACTCTAACCACTAGGCTACCCTGCCACCTCTACACTCTAACCACTAGGTACCCTGTGTACACTCTAACCACTAGACTACCTGCCACCCCTACACTGTGTGTAACCACTAGGTACCCTGCCGCCTCTACACTAACCACTAGGCTGCGTGCCGTCCTCTAGGTGTGTGTGCGTGTGTCTCTAACCACTAGGCTACCCTGCCACCTCTACACTCTAACCACTAGGCTACCCTGCCACCTCTACACTCTAACCACTAGGTGTGTGTCTGTAGGTACCCTGTCTCTGACTAGGTACCCTGCCACCTCTACACTGTAACCACTAGGCTACCCTGTCTACACTCTAACCACTGACTACCTGCCACCCCTGTCTGTGCGGTGTCTCTGACTAGGTCTGTCTAACCACTAGTCTGTCTCTAACCACTAGGCTACCCTGCCTCCTCTGACACTCTAACCACTCGTGTACCCTGCCGCCTCTACACTCTAACCACTAGGTACCCTGTCGACACTCTAACCACTAGTGTGTACACTCTAACCACTAGGTGTGTGTCTACACTCTAACCACTAGACTACCTGCCACCCCTACACTCTAACCACTAGGCTACCCTGCCACCTCTACACTCTAACCACTAGGCTACCCCTGTGTGTGTACACTCTAACCACTAGGCTACCCTGCCACCTCTACACTCTAACCACTAGACTACCTGCCACCCCTACACTCTAACCACTAGGCTACCCTGCCTCCTCTACACTCTAACCACTGGCTACCCTGCGTCTGTCTAACCACTAGACTACCTGCCACCCCTACACTCTAACCACTAGGCTACCCTGCCTCTCTGACACTCTAACCACTAGGGTACCTTGCCGCCTCTACACTCTAACCACTGCTACCCTGCCGTGTACACTCTAACCACTAGTCTACCTGCCACCTCTACACTCTAACCACTAGGGTACCTGCCACCCCTACACTCTAACCACTAGACTACCTGCCACCCCTACACTCTAACCACTAGACTGTGTGTGTGCCACCTCTACACTCTAACCACTAGACTACCTGCCACCCCTACACTCTAACCACTAGACTACCTGACTAGGTGTGTGTGCCTCTACACTCTAACCACTAGGCTGTGTGCCACCTGTACACTCTAACCACTAGACTACCTGCCACCGTTTGTCTCTAACCACTAGACTGTGCCACCCTTTGTCTCTAACCACTAGACTACCTGCCACCTCTACACTCTAACCACTAGGTACCCTGCCACCTCTACACTCTAACCACTAGACTACCTGCCACCCCTACACTCTAACCACTAGGGTACTCTGCCACCTCTACACTCTAACCACTAGACTACCTGCCATCCCTACACTCTAACCACTAGGCTACCCTGCCACCTCTACACGCTAACCACTAGGCTACCCTGCCACCTCTACACTCTAACCACTAGGCTACCCTGCCACCTCTACACTCTAACCACTAGGCTGTGTGCCGCCTCTACACTCTAACCACTAGGCTACCCTGCCACCTGTACACTCTAACCACTAGTCTACCTGCCACCCCTACACTCTAACCACTAGACTACCTGCCACCCCTACACTCTAACCACTAGACTACCTGCCACCTCTACACTCTAACCACTAGACTACCTGCCACCCCTACACTCTAACCACTAGACTACCTGCCACCTCTACACTCTAACCACTAGGCTACCCTGCCACCTCTACACTCTAACCACTAGACTACCTGCCACCCTTTACACTCTAACCACTAGACTACCTGCCACCCTTTACACTCTAACCACTAGACTACCTGCCACCCCTACACTCTAACCACTAGGCTGTGTGCCACCTCTACACTCTGACTAGACTACCTGCCACCCCTACACTCTAACCACTAGGCTACCCTGCCGCCTCTACACTCTAACCACTAGACTACCTGTGTGTGTCTACACTCTAACCACTAGGCTACCTGCCGCCTCTACACTCTAACCACTAATCTACCTGCCTCCTCTACACTAACCACTAGTCTGTGCCTCCTCTACACTCTAACCACTAGACTACCTGCCACCCCTGTGTCTCTAACCACTAGGTGCCCCTGCCTCCTCTACACTCTAACCAGGGTACCCTGCCACCTCTGTGTCTAACCACTAGACTACCCTACCACCTCTACACTCTAACCACTAGACTACCTGCCGTGTGTTTACACTCTAACCACTAGACTACCCTACCACCTCTGTGTGTAACCACTAGACTACCTGCCACCCTTTACACTCTAACCACTAGACTACCCTACCACCTCTACACTCTAACCACTAGACTAGTGTGCCACCTCTACACTCTAACCACTAGACTACCCTGCCACCCCTGTGTCTAACCACTAGGCTACCTGTGTGTGTGTGTCTAACCACTAGGCTACATGCCACCTCTACACTCTAACCACTAGGCTACCCTGCCACCTCTACACTCTAACCACTAGACTACCTGCCACCCCTACACTCTAACCACTAGGCTACCCTGCAACCTCTACACTCTAACCACTAGGCTACCCTGACACCTCTACACTCTAACCACTAGACTACCTGCCACCCCTACACTCTAACCACTAGGCTACCCTGCCACCTCTACACTCTAACCACTAGACTACCTGCCACCCTTTACACTCTAACCACTAGACTACCTGCCACCTCTACACTCTAACCACTCGGCTACCCTGCCACCTCTACACTCTAACCACTAGGCTACCTGCCACCTCTACACTCTAACCACTCGGCTACCCTGCCACCCCCATATGAGTGTATCAACGTGGCAGCCCGTAACATATCCTCAAGTAGTTGTATGTTGTATTCATTAACC
>NC_088239.1:3950929-4053429 GCF_036934945.1 Oncorhynchus masou masou | reverse complement strand
GTGTGTGTGTGAGACTAGGTGTGTTGTGTGTGTGTGTGTCTAACTAGGTGTGTTTGTGTGTGTGTGTGTCTGTGTGTGTGTCTGTCTCTGACTAGGTGTGTGTGTGTGTGTGTGTCTGTCTCTGACTAGGTGGTGTGTGTGTGTGTGTGTGTGTGTGTGTGTGTGTGTGTGTGTGTGTGTGTGTGTGTGTGTCTCTGACTAGGTGTGTGTGTGTGTGTGTCTGTCTCTGACTAGGTGTGTGTGTGTGTGTGTGTGTGTCTCTGACTAGGTGTGTGTGTGTGTGTGTCTGTCTCTGACTAGGTGTGTGTGTGTGTGTCTGTGTCTCTGACTAGGTGTGTGTGTGTGTGTGTGTGTGTCTCTGACTAGTGTGTGTGTGTGTGTGTGTGTGTCTGTCTCTGACTAGGTGTGTGTGTGTGTGTGTGTGTCTGTCTCTGACTAGGTGTGTGTGTGTGTGTGTGTCTGACTAGGTGGGTGTGTGTATGTGTGTATGTGTGTGTCTGTCTCTGACTAGGTGTGTGTGTCTCTGACTAGGTGTGTGTGTGTGTCTCTGACTAGGTGTGTGTGTGTGTGTGTCTCTGACTAGGTGTGTGTGTGTGTGTGTCTGTCTCTGACTAGGTGTGTGTGTGTGTGTGTCTGTCTCTGACTAGGTGTGTGTGTGTGTGTGTGTCTGTGACTAGGTGTGTGTGTGTGTGTGTGTGTCTGTGACTAGGTGTGTGTGTGTGTGTGTGTCTGTCTCTGACTAGGTGTGTGTGTGTGTGTGTGTGTCTGTCTCTGACTAGGTGTGTGTGTGTGTGTGTGTCTGTCTCTGACTAGGTGTGTGTGTGTGTGTGTCTGTCTCTGACTAGGTGTGTGTGTGTGTGTCTGTCTCTGACTAGTGTGTGTGTGTGTGTGTGTGTGTCTCTGACTAGGTGTGTGTGTGTGTGTGTCTCTGACTAGGTGTGTGTGTGTGTGTGTGTGTCTCTGACTAGGTGTGTGTGTGTGTGTGTGTGTCTCTGACTAGGTGTGTGTGTGTGTGTGTGTCTCTGACTAGGTGTGTGTGTGTCTCTGACTAGGTGTGTGTGTGTGTGTGTCTCTGACTAGGTGTGTGTGTGTGTGTGTCTGACTCTGACTAGGTGTGTGTGTGTGTGTGTGTGTCTCTGACTAGGTGTGTGTGTGTGTGTGTGTGTCTCTGACTAGGGTGTGTGTGTGTGTGTGTGTGTGTGTGTGTCTCTGACTAGGTGTGTGTGTGTGTGTGTCTCTGACTAGGTGTGTGTGTGTGTGTGTCTCTGACTAGGTGTGTGTGTGTGTGTGTGTCTCTGACTAGGTGTGTGTGTGTGTGTGTGTGTGTGTCTCTGACTAGGTGTGTGTGTGTGTGTGTCTCTGACTAGGTGTGTGTGTGTGTGTGTGTCTCTGACTAGGTGTGTGTGTGTGTGTGTGTGTGTCTGTCTCAGACTAGGTGTGTGTGTCTGACTAGGTGTGTGTGTGTGTGTGTGTCTGTCTCTGACTAGGTGTGTGTGTGTGTGTGTGTGTCTCTGACTAGGTGTGTGTGTGTGTGTGTGTGTCTCTGACTAGGTGTGTGTGTGTGTGTGTGTGTCTCTGACTAGGTGTGTGTGTGTGTGTGTGTCTCTGACTAGGTGTGTGTGTGTGTGTGTCTCTGACTAGGTGTGTGTGTGTGTGTGTGTGTGTCTCTGACTAGGTGTGTGTGTGTGTGTGTGTCTCTGACTAGGTGTGTGTGTGTGTGTGTGTGTGTGTCTGTGTCTCTGACTAGGTGTGTGTGTGTGTGTGTCTGTGTCTCTGACTAGGTGTGTGTGTGTGTGTCTGTCTCTGACTAGGTGTGTGTGTGTGTGTCTGTCTCTGACTAGGTGTGTGTGTGTGTGTCTGTCTCTGACTAGGTGTGTGTGTGTGTCTGTCTCTGACTAGGTGTGTGTGTGTGTGTGTGTGTCTGTCTCTGACTAGGTGTGTGTGTGTGTGTGTGTGTGTGTCTGTCTCTGACTAGGTGTGTGTGTGTGTGTGTGTGTCTGTCTCTGACTAGGTGTGTGTGTGTGTCTGTCTCTGACTAGGTGTGTGTGTGTGTCTGTCTCTGACTAGGTGTGTGTGTCTGTCTCTGACTAGGTGTGTGTGTGTGTCTCTGTCTCTGACTAGGTGTGTGTGTGTGTCTCTGTCTCTGACTAGGTGTGTGTGTGTGTCTGTCTCTGACTAGGTGTGTGTGTGTGTCTGTCTCTGACTAGGTGTGTGTGTGTGTCTCTGTCTCTGACTAGGTGTGTGTGTGTGTCTGTCTCTGACTAGGTGTGTGTGTGTGTGTCTGTCTCTGACTAGGTGTGTGTGTGTAAGCGGGGCATTTACACCTCCCTCTATCCCGGTGCTCCAGAGATCTGTGGTTTTGGAACCTGGAATTATGGGCCGTCAAAATAAACCTGCCTCCGTCTCATCTGGCAGCGTAGAGCAAAACAAAAAAACGGCATGCACGCACACACACACACACACACACACACACCACCCCAGTAGTGCTGCGGAACACAAGAGAGGAGACTCATGACTCAGATGGTTTTGAGGCAGACTAAATTTGGTACAGAGCCACACATGACGATATGTAACCTTATGGGTCCATTATCGTGGCTGCCTGGAGTGTTAAACAACAACAACAAAAATGGGTGAACAAACTGTTCTTCTCCGACCGCAGGACAGATTGAATGGGGGCTGTAGTCCCCCCACCCCCCCCCACCCACACACACACACACACACACAACGCAGATTAGAGGAACGAATCGATGGGATACAATGCACTAACATTTGTTGCATAAACATAAATTTTCCAAAATTAAAACAAGCTGCTGATGGAGCCCAGTGTGTGTGTGTTTGCGCTCGAGCACCCGAGGCATAACGGAGACTGGGCATCTACCATCCCACTGTCAGAAACTAATGCGTTTTTTGATGTACTCAACAGGAGATAATTTTCTCGTTGTCTGTTTCATTACGGTATAAAAAAAGAGATTTCTGTCCTCATTACGAAAATTATCAACTTTATCCAACTTTATCCTGTATATATATCTAAAACATGACCACACACACACACACAGATTGTTTGAAGCAAACTACCAAAAATATTGCCGATGGTGAACCTGAACAGTCAAAATAACGTGAGTGGGTTTGTTGTCAGACGAAAGTCTCCAGCAGCAGACAACTTTTATTCTGGTAAAAAATATTTTTTTACAACAGCGCATTTGATAAAAAAATAAATAATTAAAACCTAGCAAATGACATTAGATGTCACGTAACTAATAAAGCCTAATATTCCACAAGCGATTTAACAAACATTTGAATGCTAAAAAGGTGACAGGCAGATGGGCCACATCACAAAAAGGCCTACCTCTCATTGGTCAGCACACGAAGCAGTTTGACTAGGCCTACCTCTCATTGGTCAGCACACGAAGCAGTTTGACTAGGCCTACCTCTCATTGGTCAGCACACGAAGCTGTTTGACTAGGCCTACCTCTCATTGGTCAGCACACGAAGCTGTTTGACAAGGCCTACCTCTCATTGGTCAGCACACGAAGCAGTTTGACTAGGCCTACCTCTCATTGGTCAGCACGCAAAGCAGTTTGACTAGGCCTACCTCTCATTGGTCAGCACACGAAGCAGTTTGACCAGGCCTACCTCTCATTGGTCAGCACACAAAGCAGTTTGACTAGGCCTACCTCTCATTGGTCAGCACACAAAGCTGTTTGACTAGGCCTACCTCTCATTGGTCAGCACACGAAGCAGTTTGACTAGGCCTACCTCTCATTGGTCAGCACACGAAGCAGTTTGACTAGGCCTACCTCTCATTGGTCAGCACACGAAGCAGTTTGACCAGGCCTACCTCTCATTGGTCAACACACAAAGCAGTTTGACTAGGCCTACCTCTCATTGGTCAGCACACGAAGCTGTTTGACTAGGCCTACCTCTCATTGGTCAGCACACGAAGCTGTTTGACTAGACCTACCTCTCATTGGTCAGCACACAAAGCTGTTTGACTAGGCCTACCTCTCATTGGTCAGCACACGAAGCAGTTTGACTAGGCCTACCACTCATTGGTCAGCACACAAAGCTGTTTGACTAGGCCTACCTCTCATAGGTCAGCACGCGAAGCGGTTTGACTAGGCCTACCTCTCATTGGTCAGCACACGAAGCTGTTTGACTAGGCCTACCTCTCATTGGTCAGCACACGAAGCTGTTTGACTAGGCCTACCTCTCATTGGTCAGCACACGAAGCTGTTTGACAAGGCCTACCTCTCATTGGTCAGCACACGAAGCAGTTTGACTAGGCCTACCTCTCATTGGTCAGCACACAAAGCAGTTTGACTAGGCCTACCTCTCATTGGTCAGCACACGAAGCAGTTTGACTAGGCCTACCTCTCATTGGTCAGCACACAAAGCAGTTTGACTAGGCCTACCTCTCATTGGTCAGCACACAAAGCTGTTTGACTAGGCCTACCTCTCATTGGTCAGCACACGAAGCAGTTTGACTAGGCCTACCTCTCATTGGTCAGCACACAAAGCTGTTTGACTAGGCCTACCTCTCATTGGTCAGCACGCGAAGCAGTTTGACTAGGTCTACCTCTCATTGGTCAGCACACGAAGCAGTTTGACTAGGCCAGGAGGAACGCCCAATAAAAATGTGATTCACTTCATTTTTAAATGTAGTTAAATTCTTCACATATTCAAACAGTCCATTTATATTTTCCAACAGGGTAATATATTTGGGTTTTTGTTCTCACCTGAGAAGCCTCGTTTCACTGCCAAAAAATAAAATTAAACCATCTAGTGTTCAGAGAAATAACAACACAATGTCAAATACAGGGAGCCTAGTCAAATAATTAACATCCAATCACATTAACCGTTACTCATCCAATCACATTAACCGTTACTCATCCAATCACATTAACCGCTACTCATCCAATCACATTAACCGCTACTCATCCAATCACATTAACCGGTACTCATCCAATCACATTAACCGGTACTCATCCAATCACATTAACCGTACTCATCCAATCACATTAACCGGTACTCATCCAATCACATTAACCGGTACTCATCCAATCACATTAACCGGTACTCATCCAATCACATTAACCGGTACTCATCCAATCACATTAACCGGTACTCATCCAATCACATTAACCGGTACTCATCCAATCACATTAACCGGTACTCATCCAATCACATTAACCGGTACTCATCCAATCACATTAACCGGTACTCATCCAATCACATTAACCGGTACTCATCCAATCACATTAACCGGTACTCATCCAATCACATTAACCGTTACTCATCCAATCACATTAACCGGTACTCTCTCGCGGGAATTCCACTAACGGTCTGTATGGAGCCTAACGTAGCTGCTGCTCATTCTGTTCGCTAGAAAATGGATAAATGTTTATAAAAAAAAAAAAAGTAGGGCCCTCGTCCATAGAGACACTACCAGCTCTACTGGTAGTACTGCTACTACCACCAGGACATCATACTGCTACTACCACTAGGACCTCATACTGCTACTACCAGCAGGACATCATACTGCTACTACCAGCAGTACTACACCTGCACCTGTCGACAACACAAGTTGTTCTGCTTCCACGAGCACATCCAATGCTAGCATCAGTAATTCTACATTTGTTGTTAGCCCAACTAGCATGGACACTGACAGTTGTGAATCTGATGCAGCCGAAGAGCTACTGCCCCCTTACCCGGGAAAGCATCGAACAACAGACAGGGACGGTGGACCATCGAAGAGGTGCAAATATGATGAGAACAACACTGATTAGTGCCTTTCCTCAGCCACAGTGTGTTATATACTACTCTTCAAAAGTTTGAGGTCACTTAGAAACGTCCTTGTTTTTTTTGTCCATTTAAAATAACAGCAAATTGATCAGCAATACAGTGTAGACATTGTTAATGTTGTAAATGACTATTGTAGCTGGAAACGGCAGATTTTTTTTTAATGGAATATCTACATAGGTGACATTTAGAAACAAAACATGCCCATTTGAAAAAAATAAGCCACAGAAGTTTGAGCGAGAATTAAGACGACTTTCGAGTAGGAAGACATGCATAAAAATCAACAGATACCATTAATAAGAAGGGGCTAGAAGGATCGTATATGGTGAGCTACCAAGTGGCTTGGACATGAAAGCCCCACACTATTGTGAAGTTCTTGATTCTTCCTGCTGCTGAGGAAATGGCTGGGACAATGCTGGGGGAAAGGCCCCCCCCCCCAAAAAAAAAAATATATATACAGACAATATCTTCATCAAACAACAATGTTTCACAACGCATCATAGAACATGGCAGGAGATGTTTTGAAACAATTACAGATTCGCATACATTTATGGTCAATTAAGGAAGACATCCTCTTCTGCAAACCACTGGAAACCAGGACAACAGGAGAGGATATTTAGTACTGAACAGCTTTGTGACATCAGATGGACTTTGGTGGTCAAGATGTGTTGGAGTCTGTACTGATGGTGTAAAAGCCATGTCAGGGAGACATGGTGGAGCGGTAACACGTGTGCAAGCAGTTGCTCCCGACGCAACTTGGGTCACTGCAGCATCCACCTAGAGGCTCTTGGGTACACTGCAGCATCCACCTAGAGGCTCTTGGGTACACTGCAGCATCCACCTAGAGGCTCTTGGGTACACTGCATCATCCACCTAGAGGCTCTTGGGTACACTGCAGCATCCACCTAGAGGCTCTTGGGTACACTACAGCATCCACCTAGAGGCTCTTGGGCACACTGCAGCATCCACCTAGAGGCTCTTGGGTACACTGCCGCATCCACCTAGAGGCTCTTGGGCACACTACAGCATCCACCTAGAGGCTCTTGGGCACACTACAGCATCCACCTAGAGGCTCTTGGGTACACTGCTACATCCACCTAGAGGCTCTTGGGTACACTGCAGCATCCACCTAGAGGCTCTTGGGTACACTGCTACATCCACCTAGAGGCTCTTGGGTACACTGCAGCATCCACCTAGAGGCTCTTGGGTACACTGCAGCATCCACCTAGAGGCTCTTGGGCACACTGCAGCATCCACCTAGAGGCTCTTGGGTACACTGCAGCATCCACCTAGAGGCTCTTGGGTACACTGCAGCATCCACCTAGAGGCTCTTGGGTACACTGCAGCATCCACCTAGAGGCTCTTGGGTACACTGCTACATCCACCTAGAGGCTCTTGGGTACACTGCTACATCCACCTAGAGGCTCTTGGGTACACTGCTACATCCACCTAGAGGCTCTTGGGTACACTGCAGCATCCACCCAGAGGCTCTTGGGTACACTGCAGCATCCACCTAGAGGCTCTTGGGTACACTACAGCATCCACCTAGAGGCTCTTGGGTACACTGCAGCATCCACCCAGAGGCTCTTGGGTACACTGCAGCATCCACCCAGAGGCTCTTGGGTACACTGCAGCATCCACCTAGAGGCTCTTGGGTACACTACAGCATCCACCTAGAGGCTCTTGGGTACACTGCAGCATCCACCTAGAGGCTCTTGGGTACACTACAGCATCCACCTAGAGGCTCTTGGGTACACTACAGCATCCACCCAGAGGCTCTTGGGTACACTGCAGCATCCACCTAGAGGCTCTTGGGTACACTTGGTCAGCTTGAAAAGACATTTCGGACACTACAGTGATGCCACTAAAGCCCCTGAACTCTCGTGTATTTTCTGCACTATGCAATGATGTGGGCAACGACCATGTAACGCTTTTACAACATACAGAAGTGTGCTGGTTATAAATGGACAAAGTATTGACACATTTGTTTTTTTTTTAATTGAGAGACGAGCTTAAAAGTTGACTTTACTGACCATTTTCACTTGTCTGATCGCTTGCTTGATGACGAGTTTCTCACACGACTGGTCTATCTGGGTGATGTTTTTTCTCACCTGAATGATCTGAATCTATAGTTGCGGAGAGTCCCTGTAATCTTATTCAATGCGCGGGACAGAATTGAGGCTATGATTCAGAAGCTGGAGCTCTTCTCTGTCTGCATTAACAAGGACAACACACAGGTCTTTCCATCACTGTATGATTTTTTTTCTGTGCAAATGAACTCAAGCTTAATGTCAATGTCAAATGTGATATAGAGAAGCAGCGAAGTCAGCTATGTGCGCAATTACGCAATTAGTACTTTCCCGAAACGGATGACAAAAACAACTGGATTCGTTATCCCTTTCATGCCCTGCCTCCAGTACCGATATCTGAACAAGAGAGCCTCATTGAAATTGCAACAAGCGGTTCTGTGAAAATTGAATTTATTCAGAAGCCACTGCCAGATTTCTGGATAGGGCTGCGCTCAGAGTATCCTGCCTTGGCAAATCAGCTGTTAAGACACTGATGCCCTTTGCAACCACTTACCTATATGAGATTCTCGGCCCTCACTAGCATGAAAACTAAATACAGGCACAGACTGTGTGTGGAAAATGATTTAAGACTGAGACTCTCTCCAATACAACCCAACATTGCAGAGTTATGTGGATCTTTTCAAGCACACCCTTCTCATTCACCTGTGGTGAGATATTCAACATTTTTGATGAACAAATAACGTTTAATATGTAAGACGACTAAATAAGGAGCAAAATTATGTATTATTTATTATACACTGCTTCAAAAAAATAAAGGGAACACTAAAATAATGATTGGTTGTTTTGGTTGTGCCCGGAACTAAACGACAGGCGGAAAACTGTTTTCATGAACGGAGGAGTTTCAAGCAAACATCTGCTCCTCACCCGATTGGTTAACAGCTGCGGTGGCCGGGTGAAAATTTGCATAAAGTATCGCCGAGTTGAACTTTTTCTACCACTCTGCAAGCAAGGGTTCTCGCCTTCCCACAATCCCCTTCTTCCAACAGACAGCGTTCATCCCCTTGTCTCCTCCTCTCCTCTCCCTCTCTCCTGCAGATAGAAACTCGGTCATTACCCCCACGGCTCATCCCTCACGCCCACCGAGGGCCTGTCACCAAGCCGTTACCGTGACAACACAGCACACAGAACGACTGGAGATAGAGGTCTATTAGATAGAGGGGGAGGGGTTAGTCATGTGTCGTGTCAATAATACAGGCAACTACTGGGCATTTGTCCGCTGTGCACGGCGGCTGCATCCCATTTCCTATGTAGTGCACTTATTTTGACCAGGGCCCATAGGGCAACAGTAGTGCACTAAATAGGGAATAGGGTGTCATTTGGTTCACAAACAAACAATTGAGTGAGTGGAGCCGCTGTCTGCTGGTCTCCTTTGACACCGCTTTTGAAAGAGCCGGCGTAGAGTGGGGACACACGCGAACGCTAGTGCTGAGCAATTAACCGACATTTCAGTTATTTTTTTTATAAAAAATAAAAAAAAACTACTAATTGACCAACATTGGTTCAATTATTTGAATTCCATTTTATTATAATTGTTCTTTGAGCTCAATGCCACATCGCAGTTTCTCAGATCCAGATAAATCAGATCCAGATAAATCAGATCCAGATAAATCAGATCCAGCCTGAACTGTGCGATGTAGTAGGGAGATCTAGTCTATTTACCACCACAGACCGATGCTGGCACAAAGACAGCACTCAACCAACTCTATAAGGCCATAAGCAAAGAAGACAATGCTCACCCAGAAGCGGTGCTCCTAGTGGCCGGGGACTTTAATGCAGGCAAACTTAAATCAGTTTTACCACGTCACGTGTGTAACTAGAAAGAAAAAAACTATAGACCACCATGATTCCACGCGCAGAGATGCGTACGAAGCTCTCCCTTGCCCACCATTTGACATAATTCTATCCTCCTGATACCAGCTGACAATCTAAAGCAGGAAGTACCAGTGACTCGCTCAATAAGAAAGTGGTCAGATGAAAATGATGCTAAGCTACCGGACAGTTTTGCTACCAAAGACTGGAATATGTTCCGGGACTCATCCAATGGCATTGAGGAGTACACTACATCAGTCACTGTCTTCATCAAAAATTGCATCGATGACGTTGTCGCCACAGGGACCGTACGTACATATCCCAACCAGAAGCCATGGATTACAGGCAACATCCATTTCATATGAAATGGATATATATATATTTTAATAATAAAAAACAATTGTCCGATTAATCGGTATCGGCTTTTTTTTGGTCCTCCAATAATCGGAATCGGCGTTGAAAAATAATAAATCGGTCAACCTCTAGTACTTACGGCCCAGTACATCACTGGGGCCACGCTTCCTGTCATCCAGGACCTCTACACCAGGCGGTGTCAGAGGAAGGCCCATAAAATTGTCAGAGACTCCAGTCAACCAAGACATAGACTGTTCTCTCTACTACCGCATGGCAAGCGGTACCAGAGTGCCAAGTCTAGGGCCAAAAGGCTCCTTAACAGCTTCTACCCCCAAGACATTAGACTGCAGGACAATTCATCAAACGGCCAACCAAACTATTTACATTGACCACCCCCCCCACCCCCCCATTTGTTTTGTACACTGCTGCTACTCGCTGTCTATTATCTATGCATAGTCACTTCACCCTTACCTACATGTACAAATGACCTCAACTAACTCGGTACCGGTACCCCCTTTATAAAGCCTCCACATTGACTCTGTACAGGTACCCCCTGTATATAGCCTCCACATTGACTCTGTACTGGTAACCCCTGTATATAGCCTCCACATTGACTCTGTACCGGTACCCCCTGTATATAGCCTCCACATTGACTCTGTACCAGTACCCCCTGTATATAGCCTCCACATTGACTCAGTACCGGTACCCCCTGTATATAGCCTCCACATTGACTCTGTACCGGTACCCCCTGTATATAGCCTCCACATTGACTCTGTACCTGTACCCCCTGTATATAGCCTCCACATTGACTCTGTACAGGTACCCCCTGTATATAGCCTCCACATTGACTCTGTACCGGTACACACAGGATATAGTCTCCACATTGACTCTGTACCAGTACACCCTGTATATAGCCTCCACATTGACTCTGTACCGGTACCCCCTGTATATAGCCTCCACATTGACTCTGTACCGTAATACTCTGTATATAGCCTCCACATTGACTCTGTACCGGTACCCCCTGTATATAGCCTCAACATTGACTCTGTACCGTAATACCCTGTATATAGTCTCCACATTGACTCTGTACCGTAATACCCTGTATATAGTCTCCACAGTGACTCTGTACCGTAATACCCTGTATATAGCCTCCACATTGACTCTGTACCGTAATACCCTGTATATAGCCTCCACATTGTACCGTAATACCCTGTATATAGTCTCGTTATTTATTGTGTTACTTTCTTTTCTTTTTTTACTTCAGTTTATTTGGTACATTTTTTCGTAACTCTTCTTGAACTGCATCTTTGGTTCAGGGCTTGTAAGTAAAGCATTTCACGGTAAGGTCTACACTTCTTGTATTCGGCACATGTGACAAATAAAGTTTGGTTCCATAGGGCTCTGGTCTAAAGTAGTAAACTCTATAGGGAATAGGGTGCCATAGGGTTCTGGTCTAAAGTAGTGGACTATATAGGGAATAGGGTGCCATAGGGTTCTGGTCTAAAGTAGTGTACTATATAGGGAATAGGGCCCCATAGGGCTCTGGTCTAAAGTAGTGTACTATATAGGGAATAGGGTGCCATTTGGGATGTGATGATGTACTAGTGGTAGTCAGTCAATGTGAGGCAACACAGCCATCAATTATAGGTCAAAAGGTCAACAATTACCAGGATGAGGACATGGCCTGTAGCAAAGATGAACTTTTATATTGACAAGATAGTCAAGTGACAGCTCCAACAATGGAAGGCAGATTGGAGGAGGTGAGATCAGGTGGGACCATTCTAGCCAATGAAAGAGCAGATACACGGGTATACAGGCCATAGAGATAGATAGAGTACTCATCGTTGTATCTGTGCCATTATAGCATCTGTGAGAACTAGAGGTCGACCGATTAACCTCTTGATGCTCTGGGGGCGCTATTTCATTTTTGGATGAAAAACGTTCCCGTTTTAAACAAGATATTTTGTCACAAAAAGATGCTTGACCATATAATTGGTAGCTTTCGAAAGAAAACACTCTGACGTGTCCAGAACTACCAAGATCTTTTCTGTGCATGTCCTAGAACGTGAGCTTCAGGAAAAACCAAGATGAGACGGCATCCAGGAAATGAGCAGGATTTTTGAGGCTCTGTTTTCCATGGTCTCCTTATATGGCTGTGAATGCGAGAGGAGTAAGTCTGCCCTTTCTGTCGTTTCCCCAAGGTGTCTGCAGCATTGTGACGTATTTGTAGGCAGATCATTGGAAGATTGACCATAAGAGACCACATTTACCAGGTGTCCGCCCGGTGTCCTGCGCCGAAATTGGTGCGCAAAAGTCAGCTGCCAGTATTTTTCCATGGGATTCAGAGAGGAAAGCAAGCTTCCACGAACGATATATCAATGAAGAGATATGTGAAAAAACACCTTGAGGATTGATTCCAAACAACGTTTGCCATGTTTCGGTCGATATTATGTAGTTAATTCGGAAAAAGTTTGACGTTGTAGGTGACGTGAATTTTCGGTTCGTTTCGGTAGCCAGATGCGATGTAGAAAACGGAACGATTTCTCCTACACACAGACGCTTTCAGGAAAAACTGCGCATTTGGTATGTAACTGAGAGTCTCCTCATTGAAAACATCCGAAGCTCTTCAAAAGGTAAATGATTTTATTTATTTGGTTATCTGGTTTTTGTGAAAATGTTGCATGCTAAATGCTACTCAAAATGCTATGCTAGCTTTGCATACTCTTACACAAATTAGTCAATTTCTATGGTTCAAAAGCATATTTTGAAAATCTGAGATGACAGTGTTGTTAAGAAAAGGCTAAGCTTGAGAGCAGACGCATTATTTTCATTTTATTTGCGATTTTCAGAAATCGTTAACGTTGCGTTATGCTAATGAGCCTGAGGCTTTAGTCACGATCCCGGATCCGGGATGGGGAGTTTCAACAGGTTAATCGGAATGGCCGATTAATTAGGACCGATTTTAAGTTTCCATAAATCAGCATTTTTGGACACCGATCATGGCCGATTACATTGCACTCCACGAGGAGACTGTGTGGCAGGCTGACTACCTGTTATGCAAGAGCAGCAAGGAGCCAAGGTAAGGTGCTAGCTAGCATTAAACGTATCTTATAAAAAATCAATCAATCATAACATAATCACTAGTTAACTACACATGGTTGATCATATTAGCTCCCTGGTACACAGAAAATACCCGAGCTCTGAAGCAAGCTTCAAGAAAATTGGAACGGAAATGGTGCCACACCAAACTGGAAGTCTTCCGACAAGCTTGGAAAGACAGTACCGTGCAGTATCGAAGAGCCCTTACTGCTGCTTGATCATCCAATTTTTCCAACTTAATTGAGGAAAATAAGAACAATCCGAAATTCCTTTTTTGATTACTGTCGCAAAGCTAACGAAAAAGCAGCATTCCCCAAGAGAGGATGGCTTTCACTTCAGCAGTGATAAATTCATGCACTTCTTTGAGGAAAAGATCACGATTATTAGAAAGTAAATTACGGACTCTTTAAATCTGCATATTCCTTCAAAGCTCAGTTGTCCTGAGTCTGTACAACTCTGCCAGGACCTAGGATCAAGAGAGATGCTCAAGTGTTTTAGTACTATATCTCTTGACACAATGATGAAAATAATCATGGCCTCTAAACCTTCAAGCTGCATACTGGACCCTATTCCAACTAAACTACTGAAAGAGCTGCTTCCTGTGCTTGGCCCTCCTATGTTGAACATAATAAACGGCTCTCTATCCACCGGATATGTACCAAACTCACTAAAAATGGCAGTAACAAAGCCTCTCTAATTTGCCAGAATTTTACATAATTATGACATAACATTGAAGGTTGTGCAATGTAACAGGAATATTTAGACTTATGGATGCCACCCGTTAGATAAAATACGGAATGGTTCCATATTTCACTGAAAGAATAAACATTTTATTTACAAAATTATAGTTTCTGGATTTTACCATAATTATGACCTAAGGCTCGTACTTCTGTGTGTTAAGTTATAATTAAGTCTATGATTTGATAGAGCAGTCTGACTGAGCGATGGCAGGCAGCAGCAGGCTCGTAAGCATTCTTTCAAACATTATTTTCATGCGTTTGCCAGCAGCTTTTCGCATTGCGCTGTTTATGACTTCAAGCCTATCAACTCCCGAGATTAGGCTGGTGTAACCGATGTGAAATGGCTAGCGGGGTGCACGCTAATAGCGTTTCAAACGTCAATTGTTCTGAGACTTGGAGTATTTGTAAGGGCTATTATTTATTAAATTGGCTGATTAAATCGGTATCGGCTTTTTTTGGTCCTGTAATAAATCGGTATCGGTGTTGAAAAATCATAGTCGGTCGACCTCTAGTGACATCTCCATTTTCTTCTTAATTGGCTGATTGCTGCCAACTCACAGGAATCCCCACCCAACTGACTACTTTAAAATGGTGGAAGCCCTCAATTGCAATGTTCATGCTAAAACAGGTTAAAAAATATATATATATATTTTTTTTTTCCACCTTTATTTAACCAGGTAGGCCAGTTGAGAACAAGTTCTCATTTCCAACTGCAACCTGGCCAAGATAAAGCAAAGCAGTGGGACACAAACAACAACACAGAATTATATGGAATAAACAAACATACAGTCAATAACACGAAAGAAAAAAAGTCTATATATATTGTGTGCAAATTAGGTAAGATAAGGGAGGTAAAGGCAATAAATAGGCCATAGTGGAAAAATAATTACAATTTAGCAATTAAACACTGGAGTGATAGATGTGCAGAAGATGAATGTGCAAATAGAGATACTGAGGTGCAAAGGAGCAAAACAAATATATAACAATATGGGGATGAGGTAGTTGGATGGGCTGTTTACAGATGGGCTATGTACAGTTGCAGTGATCTGTGAGCTGCTCTGACAGCTGGTGCTTAAAGTTAGAGAGGGAGACATGAGTCTCCAGCTTCAGTGATTTTTGCAATTCGTTCCAGTCACTGGCAGCAGAGAACTGGAAGGAAAGGTGGCCAAAGCAGATGTTGGCTTTGGGGAAGACCAGTGAAATATGCTACGGGTGGCCACGGAAGGTGAGCTCTATGGCATTGAAGCTCGTCTGGAGGTTAGTTAGAGGTGGATCAGAGAATCACCAGCAGCAAGAGTGACATCATTGATGTATACAGAGAAAAGAGTCGGGCCGAGAATTGAACCCTGTGGCACCCCCATAGAGACTGCCAGAGGTCCAGACAACAGGCCCTCCGATTTGACACACTGAACTCTGTCTGCGAAGTAGTTGGTGAAACAGGCGAGGCAGTCATTTGAGAAGCCAAGGCTGTTGAGTCTGCCGATAAGAAAAAAAATCTATGCTGAGTCCTCTATCACAACTGGCACAATTCCGATATTAAAGTATTTGTTTTCTCCCCACACCTGACCCCATCCGTAACCTGGAGCAGGGTCATTTAACACCTGACCCCTTCCGTAACCTGGAGCAGGGTCATTTAACACCTGACCCCACCCGTAACCTGGAGCAGGGTCATTTAACACCGACCCCATCCGTAACCTGGAGCAGGGTCATTTAACACCGACCCCATCCGTAACCTGAAAGGACTGGTGGAGCAGGGGTCATTACCATACCACCACCCCCCCCATGACTCCAGTCGACTAACATAAGGTCACACAGAGTACCAAGCGCCAATCTTGATATCCTTTTCTTACACTTCGTCTGTGTGTAGTGCTCTCTTTCACACACTATCATATTGAACACACACACACACACCCCAATAGGTCTCCATTACACCCCGGTCTGTAGGGAGTGGAGGTTGACTTGTTCTGTATCTTACACCACAGACAGCCCAAGACAGTTCACACACACCAGTCAGACACCAAGGTCATTCAGTTCAATGAGGAGTATTGCGATCTATAAATAGAGACACAATATACAGAGGGGGGAGGGGGGAGGGGGGAGTGGCCATATGAAATAAACTAACAGTGATTAGCCTGCTCTTCCACTCTGATTTCACTCTTTCCTGATTGGAAGAAAAACAACAATGCACCTTTCAGCCCGGGGAAAGAGAGAAAATAATCTCTCCCTCAAAACATATGTTCACAATGCCAAAGCAAGGGAAATAGATCATCAACAGAAGTTAAATAACAACCCCCCCCCCTCTCCGTCTACTTCATGTAGACTACTGCTAAATACAGTGGGCCTACTTCATCATGTAGACTACTACTAAATACAGTAAACCTAGTCTCCTTCATCATGTAGACTACTACTAAATACAGTAAACCTAGTCTCCTTCATCATGTAGACTACTACTAAATACAGTAAACCTAGTCTCCTTCATCGTGTAGACTACTACTAAATACAGTAAACCTAGTCTCCTTCATCATGTAGACTACTACTAAATACAGTGGGTCTACTTCATCATGTAGACTACTACTAAATACGGTAAACCTAGTCTACTTCATCATGTAGACTACTACTAAATACAGTAAACCTAGTCTCCTTCATGGTGTAGACTACTACTAAATACAGTACATCTAGTCTACTTCATCGTGTAGACTACTACTAAATACAGTAAACCTAGTCTACTTCATGTAGACTACTACTAAATACAGTACATCTAGTCTACTTCATCGTGTAGACTACTACTAAATACAGTAAACCTAGTCTCCTTCATGGTGTAGACTACTACTAAATACAGTAAACCTAGTCTCCTTCATCGTGTAGACTACTACTAAATACAGTAAACCTAGTCTCCTTCATGGTGTAGACTACTACTAAATACAGTAAACCTAGTCTACTTCATCATGTAGACTACTACTAAATACAGTACACCTAGTCTCCTTCATGGTGTAGACTACTACTAAATACAGTAAACCTAGTCTACTTCATCATGTAGACTACTACTAAATACAGTAAACCTAGTCTCCTTCATCGTGTAGACTACTACTAAATACAGTAAACCTAGTCTCCTTCATGGTGTAGACTACTACTAAATACAGTAAACCTAGTCTACTTCATCGTGTAGACTACTACTAAATACAGTAAACCTAGTCTCCTTCATCATGTAGACTACTACTAAATACAGTGGGTCTACTTCATCATGTAGACTACTAAATACAGTAAACAGTCTACTTCATCATGTAGACTACTACTAAATACAGTAAACCTAGTCTCCTTCATCATGTAGACTACTACTAAATACAGTAAACCTAGTCTCCTTCATCATGTAGACTACTACTAAATACAGTAAACCTAGTCTACTTCATCATGTAGACTACTACTAAATACAGTAAACCTAGTCTCCTTCATCGTGTAGGTGACTACTAAATACAGTAAACCTAGTCTACTTCATGTAGACTACTACTAAATACGGTAAACCTAGTCTCCTTCATGGTGTAGACTACTACTAAATACAGTAAACCTAGTCTACTTCATGTAGACTACTACTAAATACGGTAAACCTAGTCTCCTTCATCGTGTAGACTACTACTAAATACAGTAAACCTAGTCTCCTTCATCGTGTAGGTGACTACTAAATACAGTAAACCTAGTCTACTTCATGTAGACTACTACTAAATACGGTAAACCTAGTCTCCTTCATGGTGTAGACTACTACTAAATACGGTAAACCTAGTCTCCTTCATCGTGTAGGTGACTACTTGTGTGGTGTTTACTCTGAAACAATAACCCTGCCTCCCGGGTTGACTTTCCATTGTTTAACAAGTTGACATCCTGCTTGCTTAAGAGCTGAAATGTGTTGGCCTAGAAGCCGTTGACCGTTTGGCGAGCACTCGGTCATGTTAGGCCGCGGGCGTTGAATGTGGCGCACGCGTCTGGTGTGACGAGAGAGAGAGAGAGAGAGAGAGAGAGAGAGAGAGAGAGAGAGAGAGAGAGAGAGAGAGAGAGAGAGAGAGAGAGAGAGAGAGAGAGAGAGAGAGAGACAGAGAGAGAGAGAGAGAGAGAGAGAGAGAGAGAGAGAGAGAGAGAGAGAGAGAGTGATCGAACAGAGAGACCGAGTTAGTCTGTGTGTTTCCACAGACAGGCGGTGCTCCGTGTGTGTGTGTGTGTGTGTGTGTGTGTGTGTGTGTGTGTGTGTGTGTGTGTGTGTGTGTGTGTGTGTGTGTGTGTGTGTGTAGTTACGGAGATCCTAGAGGAGTACTGCATGTCTGATACACACATCTGTCACCGACGGGTCTGTCAGAGCTTTAAAGTCCCTGAGTCCTGGGTCTCCATGAAGCATCGGGAGAAAACCTACTGAAACAGGCAGTTGATTCCTGAAATTGTCCAATTTAAGAACACCGATTTCTGTATTCCCGTTGCGAAACGTTTCGCTACGGTGTGTGCACTAATGAACACGACCCAGGGTCAAGCAGACAACAAACAAAAAAACGCTCTCAGAAAACAGAAATGACAACAACAAAAAAAAGATCACAAAAAAAAAAAACACAAGGACCCTTAAATATGGCAGAGAGTTTTGTTAGATTAGTCTCTCAAACCTCATAGGCTACCGCCACCACACAACCAACTAGCTAGCTACTACACCTTGGTCAAGAGCTATAATGTAGTGATACGAAACCATGACGACAGCTTTCCCTGTACCTGCACAACTAAGCCCTCATCGCTTTCCTGTCGAGCCAATCAGAAGGCAGAGTCCCAAAGGGCACCCTATTCCCTACAGCCCCTGGTCTACAGTAATACACTATAAAGCAGGGGTGGTCCACCTCATCCCCCCCCCCCCAAAGAAGTCATTAACTTCTTCAATGTGTTACATTTCCTTGCTGTCAAAAAAAGTCCACTACCCAATTTCCGATGCTCTCCGACTGTCTAGTGATCATTAGTGAAGCTGGACAGTCAATAAACTATATGAATGTAGGTCCATTGTCATTCATACAAAGTTTCCAATTTGGGTTTTAGTCATTTTGAAGTATATTGATTTTGTTGCATCCGGGGTTCACAATTCTTTCAACAACTGTTCATCCATAGTATTAAATCAAATGGAATTTCTCACGATCGATCGATAGATCGAAAGATCGAAAGATCGATAGATCGATAGATCGATAGATACAGCAGTATGCTGTAGGTAGGGGTAAAGGATAGATAAATAGACAGTAACAGCAGTATACTGTAGGTAGGGGTAAAGGATAGATAGACAGTAACAGCAGTATACTGTAGGTAGGGGTAAAGGATAGATAATAGACAATAACAGCAGTATACTGTAGGTAGGGGTAAAGGATAGATAATAGACAGTAACAGCAGTATACTGTAGGTAGGGGTAAAGGATAGATAATAGACAATAACAGCAGTATACTGTAGGTAGGGGTAAAGGATAGATAATAGACAGTAACAGCAGTATACTGTAGGTAGGGGTAAAGGATAGATAATAGACAGTAACAGCAGTATACTGTAGGTAGGGGTAAAGGATAGATAATAGACAGTAACAGCAGTATACTGTAGGTAGGGCTAAAGGATAGATAGACAGTAACAGCAGTATACTGTAGGGGTAAAGGATAGATAATAGACAGTAAAAGCAGTATACTGTAGGTAGGGGTAAAGGATAGATAATAGACAGTAACAGCAGTATACTGTAGGGGTAAAGGATAGATAATAGACAGTAAAAGCAGTATACTGTAGGTAGGGGTAAAGGATAGATAATAGACAGTAAAAGCAGTATACTGTAGGTAGGGGTAAAGGATAGATAGACAGTAACAGCAGTATACTGTAGGGGTAAAGGATAGATAATAGACAGTAACAGCAGTATACTGTAGGGGTAAAGGATAGATAATAGACAGTAAAAGCAGTATACTGTAGGTAGGGGTAAAGGATAGATAATAGACAGTAAAAGCAGTATACTGTAGGTAGGGGTAAAGGATAGATAGACAGTAAAAGCAGTATACTGTAGGTAGGGGTAAAGGATAGATAGGATAAGTAATCCTTCTCACCCCCCCTTAATGATTTAGATGCACTATTGTAAAGTGGCTGTTCCACTGGATGTCAGAAGGTGAATTCACCAATTTGTAAGTCGCTCTGGATAAGAGCGTCTGCTAAATGACTTAAATGTAATGTAAATGTAATAGATAATAGACAGTAACAGCAGTATACTGTAGGTAGGGGTAATGGATAGATAAGACAGTAACAGCAGTATACTGTAGGGGTAAAGGATAGATAATAGACAGTAAAAGCAGTATACTGTAGGTAGGGGTAAGGGATAGATAATAGACAGTAAAAGCAGTATACTGTAGGTAGGGCTAAAGGATAGATAATAGACAGTAACAGCAGTATACTGTAGGTAGGGGTAAAGGATAGATAGACAGTAACAGCAGTATACTGTAGGTAGGGGTAAAGGATAGATAATAGACAGTAACAGCAGTATACTGTAGGGGTAAAGGATAGATAATAGACAGTAACAGCAGTATACTGTAGGTAGGGGTAAAGGATAGATACTAGACAGTAACAGCAGTATACTGTAGGTAGGGGTAAAGGATAGATAATAGACAGTAACAGCAGTATACTGTAGGTAGGGGTAAAGGATAGATAAGACAGTAACAGCAGTATACTGTAGGTAGGGGTAAAGGATAGATAATAGATAATAGACAGTAACAGCAGTATACTGTAGGTAGGGGTAAAGGATAGATAATAGACAGTAACAGCAGTATACTGTAGGTAGGGGTAAAGGATAGATAATAGACAGTAACAGCAGTATACTGTAGGTAGGGGTAAAGGATAGATAGACAGTAACAGCAGTATACTGTAGGTAGGGGTAAAGGATAGATAATAGACAGTAACAGCAGTATACTGTAGGTAGGGGTAAAGGATAGATAGACAGTAACAGCAGTATACTGTAGGGGTAAAGGATAGATAATAGACAGTAAAAGCAGTATACTGTAGGTAGGGGTAAAGGATAGATAATAGACAGTAACAGCAGTATACTGTAGGTAGGGGTAAAGGATAGATAATAGACAGTAACAGCAGTATACTGTAGGGGTAAAGGATAGATAATAGACAGTAAAAGCAGTATACTGTAGGTAGGGGTAAAGGATAGATAGACAGTAACAGCAGTATACTGTAGGTAGGGGTAAAGGATAGATAATAGACAGTAACAGCAGTATACTGTAGGTAGGGGTAAAGGATAGATAATAGACAGTAACAGCAGTACACTGTAGGTAGGGGTAAAGGATAGATAATAGACAGTAACAGCAGTATACTGTAGGTAGGGGTAAAGGATAGATAATAGACAGTAACAGCAGTATACTGTAGGTAGGGGTAAAGGATAGATAATAGACAGTAACAGCAGTATACTGTAGGTAGGGGTAAAGGATAGATAATAGACAGTAACAGCAGTATACTGTAGGTAGGGGTAAAGGATAGATAATAGACAGTAACAGCAGTATACTGTAGGTAGGGGTAAAGGATAGATAATAGACAGTAACAGCAGTATACTGTAGGTAGGGGTAAAGGATAGATAATAGACAGTAACAGCAGTATACTGTAGGTAGGGGTAAAAGATAGATAATAGACAGTAACAGCAGTATACTGTAGGTAGGGGTAAAGTGACTAGACAACAGGATAGATAATAGACAGTAACAGCAGTATACTGTAGGTAGGGGTAAAGGATAGATAATAGACAGTAACAGCAGTATACTGTAGGTAGGGGTAAAGGATAGATAATAGACAGTAACAGCAGTATACTGTAGGTAGGGGTAAAGGATAGATAATAGACAGTAACAGCAGTATACTGTAGGTAGGGGTAAAGGATAGATAATAGACAGTAACAGCAGTATACTGTAGGTAGGGGTAAAAGATAGATAATAGACAGTAACAGCAGTATACTGTAGGTAGGGGTAAAGTGACTAGACAACAGGATAGATAATAGACAGTAACAGCAGTATACTGTAGGTAGGGGTAAAGGATAGATAATAGACAGTAACAGCAGTATACTGTAGGTAGGGGTAAAGGGTAGATAATAGACAGTAACAGCAGTATACTGTAGGTAGGGGTAAAGGATAGATAATAGACAGTAACAGCAGTATACTGTAGGTAGGGGTAAAGTGACTAGACAACAGGATAGATAATAGACAGTAACAGCAGTATACTGTAGGTAGGGGTAAAGGATAGATAATAGACAGTAACAGCAGTATACTGTAGGTAGGGGTAAAGGATAGATAATAGACAGTAACAGCAGTATACTGTAGGTAGGGGTAAAGGATAGATAAGACAGTAACAGCAGTATACTGTAGGTAGGGGTAAAGGATAGATAGACAGTAACAGCAGTATACTGTAGGTAGGGGTAAAGGATAGATACTAGACAGTAACAGCAGTATACTGTAGGTAGGGGTAAAGGATAGATAATAGACAGTAACAGCAGTATACTGTAGGTAGGGGTAAAGGATAGATAATAGACAGTAACAGCAGTATACTGTAGGTAGGGGTAAAGGATAGATAATAGACAGTAACAGCAGTATACTGTAGGTAGGGGTAAAGGATAGATAATAGACAGTAAGAGCAGTATACTGTAGGGGTAGAGGATAGATAATAGACAGTAACAGCAGTATACTGTAGGTAGGGGTAAAGGATAGATAAGACAGTAACAGCAGTATACTGTAGGTAGGGGTAAAGTGACCAGACAACAGGATAGATAATGAACAGTAGCAGGGTCGTTTGAAAGGGTCGATGACGATAGTCCAGGCAGCGATTTGATTAAATATGTATCCGCAATTATTTAGGACGTACAAGAGAAATGATTAATAGGCTAAACTCAAATAAACAAATTATTTTAACAATGGGAAGATAAAAATGTTGTTTCATAGAAAATCCATTTTCCGCCATAGCCAGGATTCGATCTTGTGCCTACGCTGCTGTCCGATCCCAAATCCCCTGTCCTCATCTGCTGAGCTACAGTTCAGGAGCCTATTAAACCCAACAACAACTAAAAAAATCTAAGCTAATTGGTATTCGGCAGGGTAGCCTAGTGGTCAGAGCGTTGGACTAGTAACCGGAAGGTTGCAAGTTCAAATCCCCGAGCTGACAAGGTACAAATCTGTCGTTCTGCCCCTGAACAGGCAGTTAACCCACTGATCCTAGGCCATCAATGAAAATAAGAATTTGTTCTTAACTGACTTACCTAGCTAAATAAAGGTAAAATAAATAAATAAAAATACAAGGTGTCCAGTCGAGGTCAGTGTTTCAAAGCCACTTTGCGTTGAAGAAAGCACCACGGCAAAAGATATCGAATTTTGCAACAAACAGTTCGGAAAAAAATTAGAATAATAAACGACTTGACCAAAAGAAGAGTCGGACGTCATTGATCGCGTGGTTCTTACTTGGAAACGAGAAATCGAGTTTAAAAAAAATATGTTATTATATATTTACAAAAGATGGTGGCTTCATTGTATGATTTAGGATATTAAGTACAAACAGAACAAGTTCAAAACACAAAGAAAACTATTTTACAAATTAATGTAATTATAATTATTTTTTTGTATTATCTATATGGGAATGAGACACTGTGCCTCCATAAAGACGAGACTTAGCTGCTGCTCTACAGACAGAGACACCTGTCAGGTGAGAAATGGAACAGAATATTTACACCAGTGGTCACCAACCTTTGAGATCAGAGTCAAAATGCAACCTGAGATCTACCGGTCAGATTATAATCCATTTTTATTTTTTACATGACTTAAAAAGCATAAGTCTACACAAAGCCTATTAAGCCTATTAGAAACAGTACTGTCGTAATGAGGTTTTTGACGTAGGCTATAGGCCCAAAACATTATCACTGCAAAAATGATATAGAGATCAGTTGTTTAACTTACATTTGAATAATTAGCTTATTTTTTATTTTTTTCTCCCCTGGGCCGATGGAGATCTGATGGTCAGACTCAGAGGAGGAAGAGGGCAGCAGACTGAGTAACCAATCAACATCCTCTCGTTCCTCCTTTCCCTCCAATGACAGTGACCAAAAAGGGACACAGTCTTTCCAGCTGATGGGAAGAAAAAAAACTTGAGTCCGCACCGCATTATTCCCGCCTCATGCACAAATTCATGCTGTTACTCCTATGGACCAGAGAAAGTGAAGCATTCCTCCATATTAAATACAACTCAAACCACTAATACTAAAGGAAGTGTATCAATACCTACTCATTCATTACAGCCGGAGTGTTGTCTGGTGAGTAGAAGTAGGGATTTACATGCATTTAGTTGGCTTTAAAAAAAAGTGTTGAATACAAAGTGTTGACAGTACTGAGTAAGTACTGGAAGTCCCTCTCTAGTCATGGTTTTAAACATTTAGAAACCTCACTGTATCAACTATACTGTATTTGTTGACAGTCTCCCTCTCTAGTCATGTTTTCAAATGTTTAGAAACCTCACCGTATCAACTATAGTGTATTTGTTGACAGTCTCTCTCTCTAGTCATGGTTTTAAACATTTAGAAACCTCACTGTATCAACTATACTGTATTCGTTGACAGTCTCTCTCTCTAGTCATGGTTTTAAACGTTTAGAAACCTCACTGTATCAACTATACTGTATTTGTTGACAGTCTCTCTCTCTAGTCATGGTTTTAAACGTTTAGAAACCTCACCGTATCAACTATACTGTATTTGTTGACAGTCTCTCTCTTTAGTCATTTTTTCAAACGTTTAGAAACCTCACCGTATCAACTATACTGTATTTGTTGACAGTCTCTCTCTTTAGTCATTTTTTCAAACGTTTAGAAACCTCACCGTATCAACTATACTGTATTTGTTGACAGTCTCTCTCTCTAGTCATGTTTTCAAATGTTTAGAAACCTCAACACCCCCCTATCCACATCGATGGAACAGTAGTGGAGAGAGTAGCAAGTTTTAAGTTCCTCGGCATACACATCATCACAGACAAACTGAATTGGTCCACCCACACAGACAGCATCGTGAAGAAGGCGCAGCAGCGCCTCTTCAACCTCAGGAGGCTGAAGAAATTCGGCTTGTCACCAAAAGCACTCACAAACTTTTACAGATGCACAATCGAGAGCATCCTGGCGGGCTGTATCACTGCCTGGTACGGCAACTGCTCCGCCCTCAACCGTAAGGCTCTCCAGAGGGTAGTGAGGTCTGCACAACGCATCACCGGGGGCAAACTACCTGCCCTCCAGGACACCTACACCACCCGATGTTACAGGAAGGCCATAAAGATCATCAAGAACATCAACCACCCGAGCCACTGCCTGTTCACCCCGCTATCATCCAGAAAGCGAGGTCAGTACAGGTGCATCAAAGCTGGGACCGAGAGACTGAAAAACAGCTTCTATCTCAAGGCCATCAGACTGTTAAACAGCCACCACTAACATTGAGTGGCTGCTGCCAACACACTGACACTGACTCAACTCCAGCCACTTTAATAATGGGAATTGATGGGAAATTATTTAAATACATCACTAGCCACTTTAAACAATGCTACCTTATATAATGTTACTTACCCTACATTATTCATCTCATATGCATACGTATATACTGCACTCTATCATCGACTGCATCCTTATGTAATACATGTATCACTAGCCACTTTGTTTACATACTCATCTCATATGTATATACTGTACTCGATACCATCTACTGTATCTTGCCTATGCTGCTCTGTACCATCACTCATTCATATATCCTTATGTACATATTCTTTATCCCCTTACACTGTGTATAAGACAGTAGTTTAGGAATTGTTAGTTAGATTACTTGTTATATATTACTGCATTGTCGGAACTAGAAGCACAAGCATTTCGCTACACTCGCATTAACATCTGCTAACCATGTGTATGTGACAAATAAAATTTGATTTGATACTGTAGCTTTCTTTTACACCTGCTACATTACTGCAGACACTAATCTGAGCCATCCGATTGGCCAGTGGTAAGCCTATAGTGCACTTGATTTGCTCCCCCTGGGCCCGCGGGAAGGCAGAGTTTGTACCTTCTGAAATGATTCAAAATGGGAATATGTCACCTACCCGGTGAGCAGGACGGCTGAATCGAGCGTACCCAAACCAACAGACCGAGATAAATACATTTTAAAAAAAATAGGAACGCAAGACTTATTGTTGTGTTGTTGTTGTTGTTTACAGAAATGTTCGGTGATCGACTAGGAATGCCTTGCAGATCACTGTTCTAGTCTAAGTAATGTCTAGAGAGGTTGATGTTTTGGAAGCCACAGCGGGATCCACTGACTGAGAGATCAAACAAAGCTTTGTACATCATTTATCACGTGGTAACTGCTTGTAAACTTTACTTGGGGTTTGAATTAAACTTTTAACTCACTCTTACATATTAACAAAAGAACTTTGGATCCTTAATTTGATAGTTAGCCAATAACTAGAGCGGTTTTTATTTACAATCACTGCTTGAGAAATACAAAAATTGTCTAAAATAGAATCGCTCAAAATTCGATACTAGTGTGCTACGATTTCAGGAGAGAGTCCTCTGGCGTGTTACGTTCCCCAGCAAGAAAGACAAAACTGTTGCTCAAACAACTGGGAACTAACAAAGAGTCACTGACAACAACCAAAACTAAACATGGGGTGGGGGGGGGTGGAAAGACACTCATGGGGGTGTCCACTGAAAGTTGCCTAGCAACAACAACTGAGATCTAAAAGACCCCCGCCACGAGGAGCCCACTAAATTTGCCAACTAAGAGGCAAAACAAAATAAAAACCCACACCAAACGTAAAAGACAGGAATTAAAAAAAAGGTGGTGCAAAAAAAATAAAAATAAAATCAGATAAAGGATTTGTTTGTCAAGAAATAAAAACAGGGAGTGCCAACTAAAAGGGTGTTTAAACCTCCACACCTCCAAATCTACACAGACAACTGGAGCACTGGGCCACTAGTGTGGGAGCTCCGGTATCAATGGTTGTCACTGGTTACCACAGCGTCAGCCATCATTATGACTTTGTGGCTGTGGTAATTAGCGACAAACCTGTACGGTAACAATCGTTCCATCACTATGCCAGTGTAACAGTATAACTTTAAACCGTACCCTCGCCCATACCCGGGCGCGAACCAGCAACCACGAAGCATCGTTACCCATCGCTCCACAAAAGCCGCGGCCCTTGCAGAGCAAAGGGGAACCACGACTTCAAGGTCTCAGAGCAAGTGACGTCACCGATTGAACCGCTGTTTAGCGCGCACCGCTAACTAAGCTAGCCGTTTCACACATCCGTTACACCAGGGCTGCCAACTTTTGAAGAAAGTTTGGAGTGAGATTTGCTATGTGAATTTCATTGCCACCTGGCCCAACCCTCAGATGGTGGGTTCCCCGTATAACAGTGTTTCTGTTTTAAAGCTCATTTCCTGCCATGGCTTAGTTCTATGACCAGGGTGTAATTGTTTTTTTTTATTCATTTAAAAATTAAAAATAAACACAGGTCAAGTGTATTCGGGGTGGTTTGAACATGAAATGAAAACTCTCAAATTCGACACCTTTGTTACCGTGAGATGTTTTTGGGAATTATGTTTAATTCTAAGTATGCTAATATTTTTTATATACATTTTTGAGGTGGTTTGACACATTATTCAGACAGCAATGAAACGAGATGGGGAAATGGGGAGGCCGGGAAAATGACGGTGGGGGGGGGGGATTCCGGGGGAAAAAAACAATGGGGTGGTTGGAAGCAGCCTTATCCTTGTCACAGCCTAAATGCCAATCACCAAACAAGGGGACTAATGCGAGTGGGGACTAAATCAACTTTCGTGCATGCTGTCAAAAGGCTGCATTCTGCAATAGGGGCAGGAGTAACAGCGACGTTTGTTTTACAACATTGTACATAAAATAGCGCTACCTTGCGTTTTATTTTACAGCTGTATAAACTCCGCGGAGAACGTTCTTTCTCTCTCTCTCTCTCTCCATTCAGCGCCACTCTAATCTTGAGGGGCGTTTCTTTAAAACGCCATCCAATCCCCTTGATCGTTTACATAACTAGACCAATCATATGCTTCAATGTGCCAGAGTTCAAAGTGCTGTGGCAAGACCGGACAGAGGTTCCCCTCGTGCAACCTGGTCTCATAGACGAGAGGTAACATAGTAAATGTAAATCTGGAACCTCAAATGAGTATGATACAATATGTTAATGTTTAGTATGGTTACAGAAAGTTACTTAAGGCAAAAATTAAAGCAGGTTGGTTGTAGTGGACGGGCGTTTAACGCAAATGTCTAACAACCCAAAGGTTGCATGTTCGGCTCTAATCCCAGACAACTATAGCATTTGCACTATTTAGCAACTACTAAGCATGTTTTTAGCTACTTTACAACTACTTAGCGTGTTAGCTAACCCTTCACCTAATATTAACCCTTTTAGCTAACCCTAGCCATTTTAGCTAACCATTCCCCTAACCTTAAGCCTTTAACCTAAGTCCCAACCTTAACACCTAGCCTAGGGATAATGTTAGCATTAGCCACCTAGCTAACATTAGCGAAAACAAATTGGAATTCGTAACATATCTTATGTTTTGCAAATTCGTAACATTTGTATATTTTACAAACCCATAACATGTTGCACAACCTGAAATGCATATCATATCAAATGATTGCTGGACATCCACTAATTAATACAAATCATCTGAACTTAACATAAACGAAATATCTACATTTTACATACACAATAATACGAAATTCTCTGAGACCAGGGTGGCTCGTGATGTTTAAATGCAAGCGCAGATGCTCCGATTTCAAAACGATGTGGAGGACAGCTGAAAAGATAAAACGCACTGACTGTACAATTGACTAATTCGAAAAAAAAAACCTGTACTTTTCAATGCTTTTAAGATTTAAGAGGTGTGGCGTGAGAAGAGGATCAAATGCATGAGAGCTCGGCAGCTCTGTTCCGCACGTCATCACACTACGCAACCTCGCCTGCGTAGATTGTAAATAGGTCATTAAAACCCACTTTCTAAAAAATAAATTACATGTAGGCTACCCACTCCCTTTCTACCCGGGTGGAGAGAGAGAAACGCAGAAGGAACGTTCCCTTAAAGGGGGTGGCGGAACAGTCCTGGGGGGTGGGGGGCGGAACAGTCCTGGGGGTGGTGGAACAGTCCTGGGGGGTGGTGGAACAGTCCTGGGGGTGGTGGAACAGTCCTGGGGGTGGTGGAACAGTCCTGGGGGTGGTGGAACAGTCCTGGGGGTGGTGGAACAGTCCTGGGGGGGGGTGGGGGGGGGTGGAACAGTCCTGGGGGGGGGGGGGTGGAACAGTCCTGGGGGGGGGGGGGTGGAACAGTCCTGGGGGTGGGGGGGGGGGGGGGTGGAACAGTCCTGGGGGGTGGGTGGGGGTGGTGGAACAGTCCTGGGGGGTGGGTGGGGGTGGTGGAACAGTCCTGGGGGGGGGGGGGGGGGTGGAACAGTCCTGGGGGTGGGGGGTGGAACAGTCCTGGGGGTGGGGGGGGGGCGGTGGAACAGTCCTGGGAGGTGGGGGGGGGTGAACAGTCCTGGGGGGGGGGGGGGGGCGGCGGTGGAACAGTCCTGGGGGGTGGGGGGTGGAACAGTCCTGGGGGGGGGTCCGACATCATCACTAGACTGACTTGGTGAGATTCCACTGGAACTCTGCACCACTTCGTGGCCCATTCAGTTTCACACCCCTATTGAGAAATACCACTGGTGTAACGTTGCAACTTTTCCACATTGTAGCGAAGCAAGCTTTGCACGACGCAGAAAGAAAGCTGACTCACTAAAGTCACTGATATGGGGAGCATTACGTAAACAAAGTTGTTTACCTTTTTATTTATATTTACGCTAAGGGTGATTCGTGGATATGAGCAATCCGATCCCTGCTCTGGATTTAAAAGCCCGTTCTAAACACTAAAGTTAAATAGCCGAGGAGAGAGAGGGTCTCTGAAAACATTCACAATGTCCACTGTTGTAACTAGCTAATGGCTGGCTAGCGCTATTGGGATCCGTGAACTTCAGTCACTGACAACAAGCACACTCAGAAAGATAAAAGTATTCCCCGGTGCACGAAATACATGCATGCAAAAGCACTGCCAATCACGGAAACGAGTAGTGAAAATGGATCAAGTGCGGCAAGGTAAAGGAATATAAAATTGTAAAAACATGTCTGTTTAGTGATCGAGCTTCCCCGGTGGTAGCCGACGCTAGCAGTCAGCGCTGCCTTGCTCAGCAAGCTAACGTACCAACACTGTTTCAGATATTAAATCCCTCGCAAAAAAAATTAGGACACGGAATTGCACACCAAAAAACAGCGAATCAAACAAAACAACAAAAGCCCACATGCGTACTTACGATGTGAAACTTTCCGTCGCTCGTGCTCTTGTTAAATCCTGTATGTTTAATCAACCCGGTCTGACCTTCGGTTGGGAGGAACAGCTATAGCGCGAGCGAAATGTGCTGCGGCCATGTTCCTCTCTGACTGCTCTGTGCTGGCTGAAACCCCGATGCTGACTGGCTGCTTGTTTATCTCGCTAGAAAGCCTCCCCCACACATCACATCACGGCACCACGGAGAGGAGCCAGTCGGTTAGCAGGGGGATGGTCTCTCTCCGGTATGGAAGACAGCGAACAAACAGCAACAACCCATCATAGTGATGATATAGCACGGAGAGACAGCGGAGAGAAACACCCGTGATTTAGCTAGTTAATCAAAGAGGATAGAATACGAAATGCATAGTTATTCAAGATGACTTGACAGCATAGATAGACTACAGCCCTAACACATTGCTTTAGCCATAACCTATTGAACCTACTTACGGCAACATGTAGGCTAAATGCAACTATTCAGTTATATATTTATTATTAAGTATCCCCCAGATATATTCCTAGCAAGTAATATCACGTGTAGTTATTACACAAATAGGAAACATATGAGACATGACCATTGCTGCAGATGAACTAGTCATGTCAAATGGCACCCTATATTCCCTCTATAGTTGCACGAGATTTCACAAAGACCCCTATAGGTTCCTGGTCCAAGTAGTGCACTAAAAGGAATCAGTTGTCATTTGGGATGCAAAGGAAGGAAATTGATGAGCAAAGCAGAAAGAACCAGAGAGGATTCTAGAGTCTGACTCAGGTCTTGTGCAGAGAGGACTGCATGCTCAGGTCGCAGAGTTGCGTGAACACCCACACACACACACACATTTTAAAAACTGTTTTTGAATCCACAAATCACACTGCTGTAATGAATGATTCACACACACACACACACACACACAGAAACACACATACACGCACACACTGAAACCAAAGACGCAAATTTGTCTGATACTCAATAATCAACACGTCCTCCTACAAGTAGTCACGAATTAAAGGCTCACGTGGGCAACAGGGCATGAATGCAGCTCTTCTCAGTGAATGAAGATACCACAGTCGTCATCACAGAGCAGACTAGACCTTGGACAGGAGACAGCGAAACAGTCCTCCTCCTCGTCTCGCTTGATAGCAAGAGCGTAATAACAAACGTCTCCTTAAATATCTGGGCCTGCGTCCCGTACGCCTCCCTATACCCTTCACAGTGCGCTACTTTTGACCAGGGCCCATATGGTTGTGCACTCTATAGGGATTAGGGTTCCATTTTGGACACACAGGTTTCTATAATTCTTCTGTTTATTTTTGCAACGTCACTTTGGTCTGCTGGGGAGATTCGTAGAAATGAGGTTAAAGTGACAATTGTCTGTGGATAAACATGTGGCTTAAGTACCTCTCCTTCAAGTCCTTATCTACTACAACAATTCTAGCTGAATCAGCTTATCTACTTACAACCGCTAAATGGAATTATTTCAACACATAGGTCTCCCAAATAGCATCACCAGTATCAAAACCACTGCTATTACATAATATTAAGATATTAGGCCACCTTGATTCCTGTGATAATGGTCTACTGACCAATTAAATATAGGCCACATTTGCATAAACTGAAGATTTTCCAATTAAATTGTCTAAATTGTGCTGGTTATCTTAGGACTTTATATTTAAATGTTTTAACCTAAACACTTGATTTGGCAATTATACACCGAACAAAAATATAAACGCAACATGTAAAGTGTTGGTCCCATGTTTCATGAGCTGAAATAAAAGATCCCAGAAATGTTACGCACAAAAAGCTTATTCGTGAGACATTCTCATATACCAAGATAATCCATCCACCTGACAGGTGTGGCATATCAAGAATCGTATTAAACAGCAGGATCATTACACAGGTGCACCTTGTGCTGGGGAACAATCAATGGCCACATGGAAATGTGCAGTTTTGTCACACAACACAATGCCACAGATGTCTGAAGTTTTGAGGGAGTGTGTAATTGGCATGCTGACTGCAGGAATGTCCACCAGAGCTGTTGCCAGAGAATTGAATGTTCATTTCTCTACCATAAGCCACCTCCAACATGGTTTTAGAGAATTTGGCAGTACGTCCAACTGGCCTCACAACCACAGACCACGTGTAACCACGCCAACCCAGGACAACCACAGACCACGTGTAACCACGCCAACCCAGGACAACCACAGACCACGTGTAACCACGCCAACCCAGGACAACCACAGACCACGTGTAACCACGCAAACCCAGGACAACCAGACGGTCCACGCAAACCCAGTAACCACGACCCAACGCCAACCCAGGACAACCACAGACCACGTGTAACCACGCCAACCACGGACCACGTGTAACCACGCCAACCCAGGACAACCACAGACCACGTGTAACCACGCCAACCCAGGACAACCACAGACCACGTGTAACCACGCCAACCCAGGACAACCACAGACCACATGTAACCACGCCAACCCAGGACAACCACGGTCCACGTGTAACCACGCCAACCCAGGACAACCACAGACCACGTGTAACCACGCCAACCCAGGACAACCACAGACCACGTGTAACCACGCCAACCCAGGACCACGTGTAACCACGCCAACCCAGGACAACCACGGACCACGTGTAACCACGCCAACCCAGGACAACCACAGACCACGTGTAACCACGCCAACCCAGGACAACCACGGACCACGTGTAACCACGCCAAACCAGGACAACCACAGACCACGTGTAAGGCGCCGTGTGGGTGAGCGGTATTGCTGATGTCAACGTTGTGAACAGAGTGCCCCACGATGAAGGTGGGGTGATGGTATGGGCAGGTATAAGCTACGGACAATGAACATAATTACATTTTATCGATGGCAATTTGAATGCACAGAGATACCGTGACGAGACCCTGAGGTCCATTGTGGTGCCATTCATCCACTGCCATCACCTCATGTTTCAGCATGATAATGCACGGCCCCATGTCGCAAGGACCTGTAACACAATTCCTGGAAGCTGAAAATATCCCAGTTCTTCCATAACCTGCATACTCACCTGACATGTCACCCATTGAGCATGTTTGCTCTGGATCGACGTGTACGACAGCGTGTTCCAGTTCCCGCCAATATCCAGCAACTTCACACAACCATTGAAGAGGAGTTGGACAACATTCCACAGGCCTCAATCAACAGCCTGATCAACTCTTTGAGAAGGAGATGTGTCGCGCAGCATGAGGCAAATGGAGGTCACACCAGATACTGGTTTTCTGATCCACAGCCCTACTTTAAAAAGAAACGGTATCTCTAATCTAATGTTATTTGAGGCGAATAAATGGAGACCTTCACACCAGTGAAATGCTGAATACAATGGGTGATACAATGGGTTTTCAGTGAAATCCACAGCCCTACTTTGAAACAATGGGTGTAGACCTTACAGTGAAATGCTATCTCTAATCTAATGTTATTTGTCCAATGGGTGTAGACCTTACATGAAATGCATGACCTTACAGTGAAATGCTGAATACAATGGGTGTAGACCTTACAGTGAAATGCTGAATACAATGGGTGTAGACCTTACAGTGAAATGCTGAATACAATGGGTGTAGACCTTACAGTGAAATGCTGAATACAATGGGTGTAGACCTTACAGTGAAATGCTTACTTACAAGCCCTTAACACTTATTTTTCTTAAAACTGCATTGTTGGTTAAGTAAAAAATAGCAAAATAACAAATAATTAAGGAGCAGCAGTAAAATAACAGTAGCGAGGCTATATACAGGGGGTACCGGTACAGAGTCAATGTGGAGGCTATATACAGGGGGTACCGGTACAGAGTCAATGTGGAGGCTATATACAGGGGGTACCGGGGTACTAGTACAGAGTCAATGTGCTATATACAGGGGGCTATATACAGGGGTTACGGTCAGAGTCAGGTGGAGGCTATATGAGGTACAGAGTATGTGGAGAGTTAAAGTGACTCTGAATAGATAATAACCAGAGAGAAGCAGCAGGATAAAAGAAGAAGTTCAGAAGTCTTAAGGCTTGGGGGGAAGAAGCTGTTGAGAAGCCTTTTGGTCCTGGACTTGGTGCTCCGGTACCGCTTGCCGTGGGGTAGCAGAGAGAACAGTCTTATGGCCTGGTGGTAGAAGCTGTTGAGAAGCCTCTTGGTCCTAGACTTGGTGCTCCGGTACCGCTTGCCGTGGGGTAGCAGAGAGAACAGTCTTAAGGCTTGGGGGAAGAAGCTGTTTAGAAGCCTTTTGGACCTGGACTTGGTGCTCCAGTACCGCTTGCCATGGGGTAGCAGAGAGAACAGTCTATGACTAGGGTAGCTGGAGTCTTTGACCATTTTTAGGGCCTTCCTCTGACGCCGCCTGGTATAGAGGTCCTGGATGGCAGGAAGCTTGGCCCCGGTGATGTACTGGTCGTACGCACTACCCTCTGTAGTGCCTTGCAGTCGGAGACCAAGCAGTTGCCGTACCAGGCAGTGATGCAACCGTCAGGATGCTCTCGATGGTGCAGCTGTAGAACCTTTTGAGGATCTGGGGACCCATGCCAAATCTTTTCATACTCCTGAGTGGGAATAGGTTTTATCGTGCCCTCTTCACAACTGTCATGGTGTGTTTGGACCATGTTAGTTGGTTGGTGATGTGGACACCAAGGAACTTGAAGCGCTCGACCCGCTCCACTACAGCCCCGTCGATGAGAATGGGGACATGTTCTGTCCTCCTTTTCCTGTTGTCCACAATCATCTCCTTTGTCTTGATCACGTTGAGGGAGAGGTTGTTGTCCTGGCAGCAACGTGCAGGTCTCTGACCTCCTCCCTATAGGTTGTCTTGTCGTTGTCAGTGATCTTGATCTATCACTGTTGTCGTCTTCAAATGTAATGGTGGTGTTGGAGTCGTGCCTGGCCGTACAGTCATGGGTGAACATGGAGTACAGGAGGAGACTGAGCACGCACCCCTGAGGGGCCCCCGTGTTGAGGATCAGCGTGGCATATGCATTGTTACCTACCCTTACCACCTGGGGGTGGCCCGTCAGCAAGTCCAGGATCCATTTGTAGAGGGAGGTGTTTAGTCCTAGGGTCCTTAGCATCGTGATGAACTTTGTGCGCACTATGGTGTTGAACGCTGAGCTGTAGTCAATGAACAGTATTTTCACATAGGTGTTCCTTTTGTCCAGGTGTGAAAGGGCAGTGTGGAGTGCAATAGAGATTGCATCATCTGTGGTGTGGTATGCAAATTAGAGTGGCTCTAGGGTTTCTGGGAGAATGGTGTTGATGTGAGCCATGCCTTTCGAAGCACTTCATGGCTACAGACGTGAGTGCTACAGGTTGGTAGTCATTTAGACAGGTTACCTAATTGTTCTTGGGAACAGGGACTTTTTACCTTTATTTAACTAGGCAAGTCAGTTAAGAACAAATTCTTATTTTCATTGATGGCCTAGGAACAGCCTATTCAGGGGCAGAACGACAGATTTGTACCTTGTCAGCTCGGGGGTTTGAACTTGCAACCTTCCGGCTACTAGTCCAACGCTCTAACCACTAGGCTACACTGCCGCCCCATGTGACGAACAAATACCTATCCTTATCCCTGAACAGTTAACCCACTGTTCTCTGGGCGTCGATGACATGGATGTCGATTAGCAGCCCACAGCACCTCCTCTGAATCAGAGGGGTTGGGTTAAATGCAGAAGACATTTCAGTTGAATGCATTCAGTTGTACAACTGACTTGGCATCAAGCTTTCCTGGTCATGAAATCTGTAGATTAGGGCCTAATTAATTTTTCTCAGTTAACCAATTTCCTAATATGTACTGTAACTCAGTAAAGGCTATAAAAATGTTCCATATTGCATTTATATTTTTGTTCAGAGAGAGATATATATATATATATATATATTTCAGTTCACAACCAAATTGCATGTCTTTGATAGCAGGTTGTGTGAACCGTAGCTCCACCGTGTGGTTGGCAGTGGTACAGCAGGGATTTAGTTTGTTTCAACTAATGATTTATGTATGCACACTAGATGACTTACAGTGGGCACTGTTTTGAAGTCGTGGCACCTCCATCTTTGTACTCCCCCACTGTTGTAAAACATATTTGAAGCTGTAGAAATGCATGTCAACTTTATTTTTTTTACATCTATTAGACACCTGAATGTGTAACCTTAAATTATATTATACGAGCTAAATGTAAAAAATAAAAAGTTCTAATGTCCCCACAACAACAAATTTACTTTTGATGTAATTTTGGCCTTGAAACATTTAATTGCATGACTGTAGAATTCCATTCATTTCTATGGAGGACTGCTCCTTCTGGGGAGTTCCAATATGGCCGACCAGTGGCTTCCAAGCCTCTCATTGGCCAATACATAACATTAGCATTCCAGGGTTTATATACATCATTAGTTTCAGCTCATGAACTTTGACCTCTAGTTAAAGTTTATTCATTGGCGTTTGCGTTCATTCCAAAAGATGATAGTTTCTCATAATATAGTTTACATATAAATAAAATTATAGTTGTGTTCTTAAAAAACTGAGGTAGTTAAGTGATTAATTGATATGATTTACAACATGAATAAACATTCCATTTAACATTTTGGTAATTTAGCATCCATCTTATACCAGGCAGTGCATTCAAAAAGGTAGGTAACAACCACATATCACCGTCAAACATTACACAACGTCACTACATCAGCATATTTCTACCAAAATACCATCTCAGTTCAATAAAATTGGACACATTTCTTTCCGTGTAAATTATTTAATGGCAACGAGTGAGCATGTTAAAGGAAAGAAAGATCCCGTCATGGTGAGAGCTCTGATTTGGCACGTTCAGTTAAAGTAAAATAGAGGGATAAAATCGAAAAACACAACATTTCCTCATTCATAACATCAAATTATATTCCCATGAACATGTTCAAAAGGAGACACAAAAATACAGTTCCAAATGGCACCCTATTCCCTATATAGTGCACTACTTTAGACCAGAGCCAAATGGCACCCTATTCCCTATATAGTACACTACTTTAGACCAGAGCCAAATGGCACCCTATTCCCTATATAGTACACTACTTTAGACCAGAGCCAAATGGCACCCTATTCCTTATATAGTGCACTACTTAGGCCGAGCCAAATGGCACCCTATTCCCTATATAGTGCACTACTTTAGACCAGAGCCCTATGGCACCCTATTCCTTATATAGTGCACTACTTTAGACCAGAGCCCTATGGCACCCTATTCCTTATATAGTGCACTACTTTAGACCAGAGCCCTATTGCACCCTATTCCTTATATAGTAAAAAAACTACAGATTTTGGCTTTGAGCCAAATGGCACCCTATTCCTTATATAGTGCAACCATGTACTTTAGACCAGAGCCCTATGGCACCCTATTCCCTGTATAGTGCACTACTTTTGACCAGAGCCCTAGTGGCCCTATTCCTTATATAGTGCACTACTTTAGACCAGAGCCCTATTGCACCCTATTCCTTATATAGTGCACTACTTTGACCAGAGCCCTATTGCACCCTATTCCTTATATAGTGCACTACTTTAGACCAGGGCCCTTCGGTACTCTACTGGACACAGGACAACATTATAAAGAGAATAGGTTGCCATTTGAAACAGACAATGACAAACACAAACCACTCAAGGGTTTGTTGACCAAAAAGTAGGCCTCAATGCCATATTCTCCAACAAAGAAAACAACACTAATATTAATAACACTAAATATGTCCTCTAATAACCTCTGTGATAGGATCCTCATCACTTATATTAAAAAAACTACAGATTTTGGCTTTGCAGGCTCTCGAATGAAGGCAGCCAATCGCCAATGGCAACCATGTTTTCACTAGGGTTGTGCATCCGAAAGTGGCACCCTATTCCCTATGTAGTGCACTACTTTTGACCTGATTCCATAGTGGCTCTTGTGCACTATATAGGGAATAGGGTGCCATTTGGGATGCAGGACCAATAATTATTTTCTCCCTTCACAGTGACCACTGATCCTGCCATTGACTGGGTTTGGGGGGGGGGGGGGCCTTATCCAATCTTGTTAGATCAGTGGTTACTTCAGCAAAGGAAAGGCCACAGGATACATTAACAGAACTCAACAGGGGTCAGGCCTTTTTTTTACAGCACCAAAGCAAAAGGCTTGAAAAGCAACAACAACAACAACAAAAAGTCCAAATACACTAGAATGGCTTCCTATCCTCGTTCCCGTTCCTTCATCCTCACCGCCAGTGTCCTGAAAGAATGCTTGCGACTCAAATGGGACCCTATTCCCTATGTAGTAGCTCTAAGTTTGACCAAGGCCATTACACCTCTGGTCAATAGTGGAGCACAATGTAGGGAATAGGGTGCCATTTGAGAAGCACACAAACTGGTAGGTTAAAGCAATACAGTGGAACCAATTACACCCATCCATTCCAAATGAACCAATTACACCCATCCATTCCAAATGAACCAATTACACCCATCCATTCCAAATGAACCAATTACACCCATCCATTCCAAATGAACCAATTACACCCATCCATTCTAGAAACCTGTCTGTGTTGATGAAAAAAAAAACCCCCCCCCAAAAAAAAAAAACAAAAAAACAAACAGGAAATGAGGTCATTTAAAAAATAGGTCAGCAGGTGCATTTTTCCTCAGGTGGTTCCAAATAAATGGGACTGAATCCAGAAGACCTTTTGTTAAACAAACAGAACATGTCACAGGATACAGTCTGATAAATAACTGGCTTGGGGGGGTGGGGCGTGTTTACTGAAATACTGAGCTCATATCTTTCCTGACATTTTAAAATCTGCACATCCTGTACAGTCTATGAATAGGCACTTTTAAATAAGTTCTTTGTTCTTTCATGGTTTTCTCTCGCTGTAATAATGACACAGCAGTGTCACAACGATTCTGGGAATGGTCAGCACTGGAGATTGGCAACAAGCAGATGAAGCCAAGATGCATTCTGGATCTTGTAGTCCTGTTGGAAGGAGTTATCCTCCTTTAGCTGTTGTAGATGAACAGTCCCAAATGAAACCCCCTTGAGGGGATCTGAGATGATATGACAGGTGTAATCAATATGGGCTTAGTACAACTCGGCTCTCTGATATTCTAGGTGAAAGTTTCACCATGTTGCTTGAATCAATCATTTCCTCTTAGATCTCCACAAGGGTCTAGGGATGGATTTGGGATTGGGCCATAGACAGCATACAGAGCAGTGGAATGAGAAGGCTGGATGCTGCCTGAAGGGGGCCGGAGGAGACACGGGGTTTGGTTGGAGGAACTGCGAAGGGGGGGGGTAGTTTACGAAGACTTCTCTTTCTTTGCTCTCGGCGAATCGGCTCCGTTGGAACTCACTCCGTTCACCCCATTGGCTGCCAAGGACAGAGGATGAAGTCAATGTTCTTGGCGCAAACAACAGATGAAGAAAAGCCAAACTATCCAGCTCTACGTTTTAACCCTAATGAACATATTCAAGGGGTGGCAGGTAGCCTAGTGGTTAGAGCTTTGGACTAGTAACCGAAAGGTTGCTAGATTGGATCCCCAGAGCTGACAAGGTAAAAATCTGTCGTTCTGCCACTGAACAAGCAGTTAACCCACTGTTCCCCGGTTGGCTGTCATTGTAAATAAGAATTTGTTCTTAACTGACTTGACTGATTAAATAAAAATTCTAGATGGATCCCGATTAAAAAGCAGACAACTTAAAAGCAGAGAAAGAACAAGACGTGTTTTAACTTCGACAACATCGTGACTCACCTTTGTCTTTCTTGGACTTGGTCTTGGGAGCTTGGAGCTTCCTGGGTTTCACGGGCTGGACCTGGGCCTGCTCTCTCCACCTCCTCAGCTGGAAGTTGATGAATTTCCACATCATGAAGGCTTGAGTCACACAGATGGTAGCCAGCACAGTGATCCTGTGGACAGAAGACTGTAGTTAGACACAGCGATCCTGGGAAGAGAAGAGACAGTAGTTAGACACCAAATATTACATTTGAGGTAATAGCCAAACTGGGTCCAGACTGTGAGAACACAGTTCCAGTCGAAGTGGCTCATTTCTTTACTAGACTGTGTTCCTAATCCTCTTTTCTCTACCATCTGAAAGAACTTTCTACCTACTACAACTAGTTAATTGTCTTTAGTTAAGTTTCACCCCAGCCAAGCCACCCCATCACACGCTCTCTCTCACCGAACTATGAGCACATTGAAGTTCCCGTTAGGCAGGTCCAGTCCCTGTTGATCAGCGTTGGACAGGCCGAAGCCCACAGTCAGGACAGACAGGGACAGGGTGAGCAGCCGTCCAAGGACAAACAGCACCGCCCAGATGGAGAACCTTGTGGAGAGACAGACACGTGTTACATTACCATTCTTCATCAACACCATCATAACAAGACCTGTAGTAAACCGCCTGTCTAATAGATAAACACAAGACCTGTAGTAGACTGTCTAATAGATAAACACAAGACCTGTAGACCGACTGTCTAATAGATAAACACAAGACCTGTAGACCGACTGTCTAATAGATAAACACAAGACCTGTAGTAGACCGCCTGACTAATAGATAAACACTATCATCAAATCAAATGCAACAGGTATAGTAGACCTCACAGTGAAATGCTGAATACAACAGGTGTAGTAGACCTCACAGTGAAATGCTGAATACAACAGGTGTAGTAGACCTCACAGTGAAATGCTGAATACAACAGGTGTAGTAGACCTCACAGTGAAATGCTGAATACAACAGGTGTAGTAGACCTCACAGTGAAATGCTGAATGCAACAGGTATAGTAGACCTCACAGTGAAATGCTGAATACAACAGGTGTAGACCTCACAGTGAAATGCTGAATACAACAGGTGTAGTAGACCTCACAGTGAAATGCTGAATACAACAGGTGTAGTAGACCTCACAGTGAAATGCCGAATACAACAGGTGTAGTAGACCTCACAGTGAAATGCCGAATACAACAGGTGTAGTAGACCTCACAGTGAAATGCCGAATACAACAGGTGTAGTAGACCTCACAGTGAAATGCCGAATACAACAGGTGTAGTAGACCTCACAGTGAAATGCCGACTCTCTACTAATACAACAGGTGTAGTAGACCTCACAGTGAAATGCCGAATACAACAGGTGTAGTAGACCTCACAGTGAAATGCCGAATACAACAGGTGTAGTAGACCTCACAGTGAAATGCCAAATACAACAGGTGTAGTAGACCTCACAGTGAAATGCCAAATACAACAGGTGTAGTAGACCTCACAGTGAAATGCCGAATACAACAGGTGTAGTAGACCTCACAGTGAAATGCCAAATACAACAGGTGTAGTAGACCTCACAGTGAAATGCCGAATACAACAGGTGTAGTAGACCTCACAGTGAAATGCCAAATACAACAGGTGTAGTAGACCTCACAGTGAAATGCCAAATACAACAGGTGTAGTAGACCTCACAGTGAAATGCCGACTACAACAGGTGTAGTAGACCTCACAGTGAAATGCCGACTACAACAGGTGTAGTAGACCTCACAGTGAAATGCTGACTACAACAGGTGTAGTAGACCTCACAGTGAAATGCTGAATACAACAGGTGTAGTAGACCTCACAGTGAAATGCTGAATACAACAGGTGTAGTAGGTGGGTGGCGGGACACAATGTAGATAGCCCGGTTAGACAATGTGCAGGAGCACTGGTTGGTCGGGCCAATTGATGTAGTATGTACATGAATGTATAGTTAAAGTGACTATGCAAATATGATAAACAGAGAGTAGCAGCAATGTAAATAGAGGGGTTGTGGGGGGGGGTCACACAATGCAAATAGTAACCATATAGTCAGGAGTCTGGGGTAGCAGAGAGAACAGTCTTATGTCTTGGGGGTAAAAACTGTTGAGAAGCCTTTTTGTCCTAGACTTGGCACTCCGGTACCACTTGCCATGTGGTAGTAGAGAGAACAGTCTGTGACTAGGGTGGCTGGGGTCTTTGACAATTTTCAGGGCCTTCCTCTGACACCGCCTGGTGTAGAGGTGCTGGATGGCAGGAAGCTTTGCCCCAGTGATGTACTGGGCCGTACACACTACCCTCTGAAGTGCCTTCCAGTCGGAGGCCGAGACGTTGCCATACCAGGCAGTGATGCAACCAGTGGTTGCAGCTGATGGTGCAGCTGTATAACCTTTTGAGGATCTGAGCCAAATCCTTTTAGTTTCCGGAGGGGGAATAGGCTTTGCTGTGCCCTCTTCACGACTGTCTTGGTGTGTTTGGACCATGATAATTTGTTGATGTGGACGCCAAGGAATTTGAAGCTCTCAATCTGCTCTACAGCCCCGTCAATGAGAATGGGGACGTACTCGATCCTCCTTTTCCTGTAGTCCACAACCATCTCCTTAGTCTTGGTTACGTTGAGGGATAGGTTGTTATTCTGGCACCACCCGGCCAGGTCTCTGACCACCTCCCTATAGGCTGTCTCGTCGTTGTCGGGGATCATGAGCTTCCACTGTTGTTGTCGTCTGCAAACTTAATGATGGTGTTGGAGTCGTGCCTAGCCATGCAGTCATGAGTGAACAGGGAGTACAGGAGGGCCTGAGCACGACCTGTAGTAGACCGCCTGTCTAATAGATAAACACACCCCTGGGGGCCCCGTGTTGAGGATCAGCGTGGCAGATGGATTGTTACCTATCCTTACCACCTGGGGGCGGCCCGGCAGGAAGTCCAGGATCCAGTTGCAGAGGGAGGTTGCAGAGGGAGCTAAGTCCCAGGGTCCTTAGCTTAGTGCCGAGTTTTGAGGGCAATATGGTGTTGAGCGCTGAGCCGTAGTCAACAAGTAGCATTCTCACATAGGTGTTCCTCTTGTCCAGGTGGGAAAGGGCAGTGTGGAGTGCAATAGAGATTGCATCATTTGTGGATCTGTTGGGGAGGTATGCAAATTGGAGTGGGTCTAGGGTTTCTGGGATAATGGTGTTGATGTGAGCCATGACCAGCCTTTCAAAGCACTTCATTGCTACGGACTTGAGAGCTACGGGTCTGTAGTCATTTAGGCAGGTTGCCTGTGTGTTCTTGGTCTCAGGGACTATGGTGGTCTGCTTGAAACATGTTGGTATTACAGACTTAATCAGGGACATGTTGAAAATGTCAGTGAAGACACCTGCCAGTTGGTCAGCACACGGATCACACGTCCTGGTAGTCCGTCTGGCCCCGCTGCCTTGTGTATGTTGACCTGTTTAAAGGTCTTACTCACATCGGCTTCGCAGAGAGTGATCACACAGTCGTCCAGAACAGCTGTCTTAATAGATAAACACAATCATAACACCTGTCTACTGACTAACATCCTGGGCTAAAATGCCAAGTTGGCTTTATAGGGATATTTTGTTGTAGGGCTTTGAAGTGTGCTGTGTAACCTCAACTCACCCAGTCTCTGTGTGTGAGTGTGTGTTCACCCAGTCTCTGTGTGTGAGTGTGTGTTCACCCAGTCTCTGTGTGTGAGTGTGTGTTCACCCAGTCTCTGTGTGTGAGTGTGTGTTCACCCAGTCTCTGTGTGTGAGTGTGTGTTCACCCAGTCTCTGTGTGTGAGTGTGTGTTCACCCAGTCTCTGTGTGTGAGTGTGTGTTCACCCAGTCTCTGTGTGTGAGTGTGTGTTCACCCAGTCTCTGTGTGTGAGTGTGTGTTCACCCAGTCTCTGTGTGTGAGTGTGTGTTCACCCAGTCTCTGTGTGTGAGTGTGTGTTCACCCAGTCTCTGTGTGTGAGTGTGTGTTCACCCAGTCTCTGTGTGTGAGTGTGTGTTCACCCAGTCTCTGTGTGTGAGTGTGTGTTCACCCAGTCTCTGTGTGTGAGTGTGTGTTCACCCAGTCTCTGTGTGTGAGTGTGTGTTCACCCAGTCTCTGTGTGTGAGTGTGTGTTCACCCAGTCTCTGTGTGTGAGTGTGTGTTCACCCAGTCTCTGTGTGTGAGTGTGTGTTCACCCAGTCTCTGTGTGTGAGTGTGTGTTCACCCAGTCTCTGTGTGTGAGTGTGTGTTCACCCAGTCTCTGTGTGTGAGTGTGTGTTCACCCAGTCTCTGTGTGTGAGTGTGTGTTCACCCAGTCTCTGTGTGTGAGTGTGTGTTCACCCAGTCTCTGTGTGTGAGTGTGTGTTCACCCAGTCTCTGTGTGTGAGTGTGTGTTCACCCAGTCTCTGTGTGTGAGTGTGTGTTCACCCAGTCTCTGTGTGTGAGTGTGTGTTCACCCAGTCTCTGTGTGTGAGTGTGTGTTCACCCAGTCTCTGTGTGTGAGTGTGTGTTCACCCAGTCTCTGTGTGTGAGTGTGTGTTCACCCAGTCTCTGTGTGTGAGTGTGTGTTCACCCAGTCTCTGTGTGTGAGTGTGTGTTCACCCAGTCTCTGTGTGTGAGTGTGTGTTCACCCAGTCTCTGTGTGAGTGTGTGTTCACCCAGTCTCTGTGTGTGAGTGTGTGTTCACCCAGTCTCTGTGTGAGTGTGTGTTCACCCAGTCTCTGTGTGAGTGTGTGTTCACCCAGTCTCTGTGTGAGTGTGTGTTCACCCAGTCTCTGTGTGAGTGTGTGTTCACCCAGTCTCTGTGTGAGTGTGTGTTCACCCAGTCTCTGTGTGAGTGTGTGTTCACCCAGTCTCTGTGTGAGTGTGTGTTCACCCAGTCTCTGTGTGAGTGTGTGTTCACCCAGTCTCTGTGTGAGTGTGTGTTCACCCAGTCTCTGTGTGAGTGTGTGTTCACCCAGTCTCTGTGTGAGTGTGTGTTCACCCAGTCTCTGTGTGAGTGTGTGTTCACCCAGTCTCTGTGTGAGTGTGTGTTCACCCAGTCTGTGTGAGTGTGTGTTCACCCAGTCTCTGTGTGAGTGTGTGTTCACCCAGTCTCTGTGTGAGTGTGTGTTCACCCAGTCTCTGTGTGAGTGTGTGTTCACCCAGTCTCTGTGTGTGTTCACCCAGTCTCTGTGTGTGTTCACCCAGTCTCTGTGTGTGTGTGAGTGTGTGTTCACCCAGTCTCTGTGTGTGTGTGAGTGTGTTCACCCAGTCTCTGTGTGTGTGTGAGTGTGTTCACCCAGTCTCTGTGTGTGTGTGAGTGTGTTCACCCAGTCTCTGTGTGTGTGTGAGTGTGTTCACCCAGTCTCTGTGTGTGTGTGTGTGTTCACCCAGTCTCTGTGTGTGTGTGTGTGTGTTCACCCAGTCTCTGTGTGTGTGTGTGTGTGTTCACCCAGTCTCTGTGTGTGTGTGTGTGTGTTCACCCAGTCTCTGTGTGTGTGTGTGTGTGTTCACCCAGTCTCTGTGTGTGTGTGTGTGTGTTCACCCAGTCTCTGTGTGTGTGTTCACCCAGTCTCTGTGTGTGTGTTCACCCAGTCTCTGTGTGTTCACCCAGTCTCTGTCTCTGTGTGTGTGTGTGTGTTCACCCAGTCTGTGTGTTCACCCAGTCTCTGTCTCTGTCTCTCTGTGTGTGTGTGTGTGTGTGTGTGTGTGTGTGTGTGTGTGTGTGTGTGTGTGTGTGTGTGTGTGTGTGTGTGTGTGTGTGTGTTCACCCAGTCTGCCTCTTCTCGTTGCTGAAGTAGACCAGGCGGGACACGTGGAAGAGAAGCTCTACGAAGCAGTGCAACACCAGCAGGACCAGAGCCAGACGATTCAGACTGGAAGACACAAAATGGACGCCGTTAGATCCCTCTGTTACCACAGTAATGACAACTAATTAGAAGGTTCGAGCCTCACAGAGAGGTAAGGAAATACTTCGCCTTTCTTTGGCTAGAAAAGTGCCATTTTAACCATGAACCCGAGCCTTGCTATGGTGTGTTAATTTCCAACCATCTAATTGTCATATCAAAAAAGAGGAGCCGTGGACAGAGTAAAAATGTAGTTAGCCCCCTGATCCAACCGCCCTGCTGTAGTCTACCCTCTGATCTAAACTCCCTGCTGTAGTCTACCCTCTGATCCAACCGCCCGGCTGTAGTCAGCCCTCTGATCCAACCGCCCTGCTGTAGTCAGCCCTCTGATCCAACCGCCCTGCTGTAGTCAGCCCTCTGATCCAACCGCCCTGCTGTAGTCAGCCCTCTGATCCAACCACCCTGCTGTAGTCAGCCCTCTGATCCAACCACCCTGCTGTAGTCAGCCCTCTGATCCAACCACCCTGCTGTAGTCAGCCCTCTGATCCAACCACCCTGCTGTAGTCAGCCCTCTGATCCAACCACCCTGCTGTAGTCAGCCCTCTGATCCAACCACCCTGCTGTAGTCAGCCCTCTGATCCAACCACCCTGCTGTAGTCAGCCCTCTGATCCAACCACCCTGCTGTAGTCAGCCCTCTGATCCAACCGCCCGGCTGTAGTCTACCCTCTGATCCAACCACCCTGGTGTCGTCAGCCCTCTGATCCAACCGCCCGGCTGTAGTCTACCCTCTGATCCAACCGCCCTGCTGTCGTCAGCCCTCTGATCCAACCGCCCGGCTGTAGTCAGCCCTCTGATCCAACCACCCTGGTGTAGTCAGCCCTCTGATCCAACCACCCTGGTGTTGTCTACCCTCTGATCCAACCACCCTGCTGTAGTCAGCCCTCTGATCCAACCGCCCTGCTGTAGTCAGCCCTCTGATCCAACCGCCCGGCTGTAGTCTACCCTCTGATCCAACCGCCCTGCTGTAGTCAGCCCTCTGATCCAACCACCCTGGTGTAGTCAGCCCTCTGATCCAACCACCCTGGTGTAGTCTACCCTCTGATCCAACCACCCGGCTGTAGTCAGCCCTCTGATCCAACCGCCCGGCTGTAGTCAGCCCTCTGATCCAACCGCCCTGCTGTAGTCAGCCCTCTGATCCAACCACCCTGGTGTAGTCAGCCCTCTGATCCAACCACCCTGGTGTAGTCAGCCCTCTGATCCAACCACCCTGGTGTAGTCTACCCTCTGATCCAACCACCCGGCTGTAGTCAGCCCTCTGATCCAACCGCCCGGCTGTAGTCAGCCCTCTGATCCAACCGCCCTGCTGTAGTCTACCCTCTGATCCAACCGCCCGGCTGTAGTCTACCCTCTGATCCAACCACCCGGCTGTAGTCAGCCCTCTGATCCAACCGCCCGGCTGTAGTCAGCCCTCTGATCCAACCGCCCGGCTGTCGTCAGCCCTCTGATCCAACCACCCTGGTGTCGTCAGCCCTCTGATCCAACCGCCCTGCTGTCGTCAGCCCCCTGATCCAGCCTCAAGCCTCTGTGTGTAAAGCATCTTTCAGAGAGATTTTCCACTGGCCTTGTGTACAATTGGACAAAACAATAATGTTCGAGTGTTGTTGATGTGAACCGGTCTTACTTGAGAACGTAAGCTCCTGCGATGTGAACTAAGTACAGAGAGATATACACCAACTGACGGGGAACATCCTCCTGCAAGCGAACAGCAAAAGAGATTTCAGGAAAACAAACTGCTTGGGACACAGCCAACATTTAACTCTGTAATGACGACAAGTCAAATTGGTGATCAAAATGTTTCGACTTCTTTTGAAACACAAGTAGTACATCAGCAAGGAACTAACACTTGTGAGTTCAGTCAATTCAATCAGTACACATACACAGAGTACACATAGTACTCCAACAGACCAAGTGCTCACCTTCTTGGTCTTCTGGAAGTAGATCTCAGGCAGAGCGTGAAGCCAGTAGCCCATCTGACTGATAAAATAGAATTTCATCTGGAACCTACAAACAGGACAAACAAAAACACCAAGTCCATTCTATCACTACCTTATATTCTTAGTTCATTTAGCAGACACTTCGAGAGCGACTTAAAACAAAATAAATAAAGTGAATTCAACTAAGGTAGGTAAGGCAATGTTATAGTAGCATTTTGCACATACAAAAAGAAAAAAAAGCAGTTACAATTTGCTATTAAATAGCACTAGACGGGTTACACACAGAGGTACCTAGGAGAAGTCATGCTGAGTGATATGATTCACTCATTCCACAGAGGAGGGTTTGAAGAGAACACCTCACAACTCCCATTTAAAAAGAAACGCCCCCAAATCCTATTTAAAAAGAAACGCCCCCAAATCCTATTTAAAAAGAAACGCCCCCAAATCCTATTTAAAAAGAAACGCCCCCAAATCCTATTTAAAAAGAAACGCCCCCAAATCCTATTTAAAAAGAAACGCCCCCAAATCCTATTTAAAATAATCATAATAATTTACACACTTGCAACTCCGCTTACGATACGGCATATGAAAGGAGAGAGCACCTCAAGCAGTATCATCATCATGTCACTGTGATGTTCTCAGATGGGTTTAGAGCTTTCAACATGAAAGAATACTAAATCATTTTGTGGAATAGAAACAAGACCAGTGTCCTCTCGGTCACAGGTGGACAGATATCACGCGGTGTTTTAAAGCTGACGCTGTAACGAGTAGCGCATGCGTTTGATATGGTCAGAGGATGCTGGGCTGAGAATTATCTGGTAGATATACGAAACGGTCCCAAGCCTGTCATTAAGTACGATCACATGTATTTAGTTAGAAGGTGAAATACTATAGTATGACGTTGAAAAAATATATCTCCACTGATTTGTCATTTGTACGGTGTACTTGAGTTGGTGCCCTCAAATGACTCCTCCTCAGCCAAATATAACTACGTTGACTAGAAAGGTGAGGTTGTAATCTTTGTCAGTATAAGCATTACTAGGTATTGTTTATGGCTCTCGTGATAAATAATTACTTTTTGTTTGTTGGTATGTCTATATTAGGCAGAAATCTACTTTGACACTTAACTATGGAAATCCTGTGACTAACACAACCATTACTCGCCATCTCATTAACCCTTACTAACGCTAACTAACCCTTACTAACCATCTTATTAACCCTTACTAACCCTAACTAACCATCTTATTAACCCTTACTAACCATCTTATTAACCCTTACTAACCCTAACTAACCATCTTATTAACCCTTACTAACCATCTTATTAACCCTTACTAACCCTAACTAACCATCTCATTAACCCTTACTAACGCTAACTAACCCTTACTAACCATCTTATTAACCCTTACTAACCCTAACTAACCATCTTATTAACCCTAACTAACGCTAACTAACCCTTACTAACCATCTTATTAACCCTAACTAACCATCTTATTAACCCTAACTAACCCTAACTAACCCTTACTAACCATCTTATTAACCATCTTATTAACCCTAACTAACCATCTTATTAACCCTAACTAACCCTAACTAACCCTTACTAACCATCTTATTAACCCTAACTAACCATCTTATTAACCCTAACTAACCATCTTATTAACCCTAACTAACCCTTACTAACCATCTTATTAACCCTAACTAAACCTAACTAACCATCTTATTAACCCTAACTAACCCTTACTAACCATCTTACTAACCCTTACTAACCATCTTACTAACCCTTACTAACCATCTTACTAACCCTAACTAACCATCTTACTAACCCTAACTAACCCTTACTAACCATCTTATTAACCCTAACTAACCCTTACTAACCATCTTATTAACCCTAACTAACCCTTACTAACCATCTTATTAACCCTAACTAACCCTTACTAACCATCTTATTAACCCTTACTAACCCTAACGAACCCTTACTAACCATCTTATTAACCCTTACTAACCATCTTATTAACCTAACTAACCATCTTAACCCTAACTAACCATCTTATTAACCCTTACTAATCCTAACTAACCATCTTACTAATCCTAACTAACCCTTACTAACCATCTTATTAACCATTACTAGCCATCTTATTAACCCTAACTAACCCTAACTAACCGTCTTATTAACCCTAACTAACCATCTTATTAACCCTAACTAACCCTAACTAACCATCTTATTAACCCTAACTAACCATCTTATTAACCCTAACTAGCCATCTTATTAACCCTAACTAACCATCTTATTAACCCTAACTAACCATCTTATTAACCCTAACTAACCATTACTAACCATCTTATTAACCCTAACTAACCCTAACCATCTTATTAACCCTAACTAACCATCTTATTAACCCTAACTAACCATCTTATTAACCCTAACTAACCCTTACTAACCATCTTATTAACCCTAACTAAACCTAACTAACCATCTTATTAACCCTAACTAACCCTTACTAACCATCTTACTAACCCTTACTAACCATCTTACTAACCCTTACTAACCATCTTACTAACCCTAACTAACCATCTTACTAACCCTAACTAACCCTTACTAACCATCTTATTAACCCTAACTAACCCTAACTAACCATCTTATTAACCCTAACTAACCCTTACTAACCATCGTATTAACCCTTACTAACCATCTTATTAACCCTTACTAACCATCTTATTAACCCAACTAACCATCTTATTAACCCTAACTAACCATTACTAACCATCTTATTAACCCTAACTAACCATTACTAACCATCTTATTAACCCTAACTAACCCTAACCATCTTATTAACCCTAACTAACCATCTTATTAACCCTAACTAACCCTAACTAACCATCTTATTAACCCTAACTAACCCTAACTAACCATCTTATTAACCCTAACTAACCCTAACTAACCATCTTATTAACCCTAACTAACCCTAACCAACCATCTTATTAACCCTAACTAACCCTAACCCTATTAACCCTAACTAACCATCTTATTAACCCTAACTAACCCTAACTAACCATCTTATTAACCCTAACTAACCCTAACTAACCATCTTATTAACCCTTACTAACCATCTTATTAACCCTTACTAACCATCTTATTAACCCAACTAACCATCTTATTAACCCTAACTAACCATTACTAACCATCTTATTAACCCTAACTAACCCTAACCATCTTATTAACCCTAACTAACCATCTTATTAACCCTAACTAACCCTAACTAACCATCTTACTAATCCTAACTAACCCTTACTAACCATCTTATTAACCATTACTAGCCATCTTATTAACCCTAACTAACCCTAACTAACCATCTTATTAACCCTAACTAACCCTAACTAACCATCTTATTAACCCTAACTAACCATCTTATTAACCCTAACTAACCATTACTAACTATCTTATTAACCCTAACTAACCCTTACTAACCATCTTAACCCTTACTAACCATCTTATTAACCCTAACTAACCCTTACTAACCATCTTAACCATTACTAGCCATCTTATTAACCCTAACTAACCCTAACTAACCATCTTATTAACCCTAACTAACCATCTTATTAACCCTAACTAACCATTACTAACTATCTTATTAACCCTAACTAACCCTTACTAACCATCTTAACCCTTACTAACCATCTTATTAACCCTAACTAACCCTAACTAGCCATCTTATTAACCCTAACTAACCCTAACTAACCATCTTATTAACCCTAACTAACCCTTACTAACCATCTTAACCATTACTAGCCATCTTATTAACCCTAACTAACCCTAACTAACCATCTTATTAACCCTAACTAACCATCTTATTAACCCTAACTAACCATTACTAACTATCTTATTAACCCTAACTAACCCTTACTAACCATCTTAACCCTTACTAACCATCTTATTAACCCTAACTAACCCTAACTAGCCATCTTATTAACCCTAACTAACCCTAACTAACCATCTTATTAACCCTAACTAACCCTAACTAACCATCTTATTAACCCTAACTAACCCTAACTAACCATCTTAACCCTTATTAACAGGAACACACCACTGCCCAGTAAACAAAACATCTTATTAACCCTAACTAACCATTACTAACCATCTTATTAACCCTAACTAACCCTTACTAACCATCTTATTAACCCTAACTAACCACCTTTCCAACCTGAAATCCTGTGACTAACAAAGAACACATCTGAAGCTAGAATAAGCAGAACGGTTTCCACAGAGATACTTAAGGGAACTAATGCTCTCTAAGTACAAACACTCTGTCTGTGTGTTTAAACAAAGCCACCCACTCCTATGCAAATATCCCACCAGTTGACATTAGGGAACTGAGGAGTACTGTGAATGATGAGCGTTGGCCATTACAAGGAAACAACTACAAAGATGATATGTAAAACAGTCAGATGTTTGGGTTTGCATAGAAAAAGGGTTCAGGACTTACGGCATCAGGGTATGAGGGTATCCATCCCACAGACTCACTGGGTTGGACAGGAAGTTCTCCTGGAAGAGAAACAAAGTCACACACACACCAATCAGATGGTCTTAAACAAACACAGGAACACACCACTAGCCCAGTAAACAAAACAGCCCAGAATGTAGACCATTTAAAACCACCGACATCTTGCAACACCCGACAATACAGTAAACATTATAGTTTAAAAGCACATACAGAAATGAGGATGCTGGTTCCCCACCCGAAGGAGAACAGGTAGAAGGCAGAGAGCTGGCCTGACTCGTTGAACTTGCTGTGCTTGGTCTTAGAGAAGTGCATCTTTCGGTTGATTTTCTGCATAACAAATAGAGAGAGAGGTTAGAGGTGGCGGTGGTGTATAGAGAGAGAGAGAGAGAGAGAGGTTAGAGGTGGCGGTGGTGTATAGAGAGAGAGAGAGAGGTTAGAGGTGGCGGTGCTGTATAGAGAGAGAGAGAGGTTAGAGGTGGCGGTGGTGTATAGAGAGAGAGAGAGAGAGAGGTTAGAGGTGGCGGTGGTGTATAGAGAGAGAGAGAGAGAGAGAGAGAGGGGTTAGAGGTGGCGGTGCTGTATAGAGAGAGAGAGGTTAGAGGTGGCGGTGGTGTATAGAGAGAGAGAGAGAGAGGTTAGAGGTGGCGGTGGTGTATAGAGAGAGAGGTTAGAGGTGGTGGTGTATAGAGAGAGAGAGGTTAGAGGTGGTGGTGTATAGAGAGAGAGAGGTTAGAGGTGGTGGTGTATAGAGAGAGAGAGAGGTTAGAGGTGGTGGTGTATAGATAGAGAGAGGTTAGAGGTGGTGGTGTATAGAGAGAGAGAGAGGTTAGAGGTGGTGGTGTATAGAGAGAGAGAGGTTAGAGGTGGTGGTGTATAGAGAGAGGTTAGAGGTGGTGGTGTATAGAGAGAGAGAGGTTAGAGGTGGTGGTGTATAGAGAGAGAGAGGTTAGAGGTGGTGGTGTATAGAGAGAGAGAGGTTAGAGGTGGTGGTGTATAGAGAGAGTTAGAGGTTAGAGGTGGTGGTGTATAGAGAGAGAGAGGTTAGAGGTGGTGGTGTATAGATAGAGAGAGGTTAGAGGTGGTGTATAGATAGAGAGAGGTTAGAAGATAGTATAGAGAGGTTAGAGGTAATTAATTATCCAATTTTATTAGAAGAATACATAGTACATCAACCTGTCAAGTGGCTGATGTTTGCAAAAGAGCTGATTACTGAAATTACTATTAAACACAAAACTACTATTCAAAGGTTTGGGGTCACGTAGAAACGTCCTTGTTTTTGAAAGAAAAGCACATTTTTTGTCCATTAAAATAACATCAAATTGATCAGAAAAACACTGTAGACATTGTTAATGTTGTAAATGACTATTGTAGCTGGAAACTGAAGATTTTTAATGGAATATCTACATAGACGTACAGAGGCCCATTATCAGCAACCATCACTCCTGTGTTCCAATGACACGTTGTGTTAGCAAATCCAAGCTGATCATTTTAAAAGGCTAATTGATCATTAGAAAACCCTTCTGCAATTATGTTAGCACAGCTGAAAACTGTTGTTCTGATTACAGAAGCAATAAAACTGGCCTTCTTTAGACTAGTTGAGTATCTGGAGCATCAGCATTCGTGGGTTTGATTACAGGCTCAAAATGGCCAGAAACAAACACTTCCTTCTGAAACTCATCAGTCTATTCTTGTTCTGAGAAATGAAGGCTATTCCATGTGAGAAATTGAAGATCCCGTACAACACTGTGTACTACTCCCTTCACAGAACTGGCTCTAACCAGAATAGAAAGAGGAGTGGGAGGCCCCGGTGCACAACTGAGCAAGAGGACAAGTACATTATAGGGTCTAGTTTGAGAAACAGCCTCCTCACAAGTCCTCAACTGGCAGCTTCATTAAATAGTACCCACAAAACACTGCACTGCAACAGTGAAGAGGCGACTCCGGGATGCTGGCCTTTTAGGCAGAGTTGAAAAGAAAAAGTCATATCTCAAACTGACCAATAAAAAGAAAATACTAAGATGGGCAAAATAACACAGACACTGGACAGAGGAACTCTGCCTCGAAGGCCAGCATCCCGGAGTCACTGTGTGTGTGTGTGCCTCTTCACTGTGTGTGTGTGTGTGTGTGTGTGTGTGTGTCTGAGTGTGTCCTTACGTCCAGTACATACTCCTGGATGATAGCGTGGATGATGATGGCCACCAGCATGTAGAAGAAGATGGTGGCCACATCCTTCAGCCCGTGGTGGAAGTGGTTCACCACGCTCTCCTCTGATAGGCCCTCTGATAGGGAGACAAAGCATTTCGCCTTAATTAACCCTTTATTCCCTACTGTCTCTGCTGGACCATCTGATGGGAGTATTTTGCATGTGAAATGGACAGATTGGAGACAGGGGGAAATATAAATCGATAAGAGAGTACATGTCAAACGGTATTGGACAAGATTGAACCGGCCCTATAACCACACCGAGGTCCCACTGTCGGAGCCGGCCCTATAACCACACCGAGGTCCCACTGTCGGAGCCGGCCCTATAACCACACCGAGGTCCCACTGTCGGAGCCGGCACTATAACCACACCGAGGTCCCACTGTCGGAGCCGGCCCTATAACCACACCAAGGTCCCACTGTCGGAGCCGGCCCTATAACCACCAGACCACACCGAGGTCTCACTGTCGGAGCCGGCCCTATAACTACACAGAGGTCCCACTGTCGGAGCCGGCCCTATAACCACACCGAGGTCCCACTGTCGGAGCCGGCCCTATAACCACACCGAGGTCCCACTGTCGGAGCCGGCACTATAACCACACCGAGGTCCCACTGTCGGAGCCGGCCCTATAACCACCAGACCACACCGAGGTCTCACTGTCGGAGCCGGCCCTATAACTACACAGAGGTCCCACTGTCGGAGCCGACCCTATAACCACACCGAGGTCTCACTGTCGGAGCCGGCCCTATAACTACACCGAGGTCCCACTGTCGGAGCCGACCCTATAACCACACCGAGGTCCCACTGTCGGAGCCGACCCTATAACCACACCGAGGTCCCACTGTCGGAGCCGACCCTATAACCACACCGAGGTCCCACTGTCGGAGCCGGCCCTATAACCACACCGAGGTCCCACTGTCGGAGCCGGCCCTATAACCACACCGAGGTCCCACTGTCGGAGCCGGCCCTATAACCACACCGAGGTCCCACTGTCGGAGCCGGCCCTATAACCACACCGAGGTCCCACTGTCGGAGCCGGCCCTATAACCACACCGAGGTCCCACTGTCGGAGCCGGCCCTATAACCACACCGAGGTCCCACTGTCGGAGCCGGCCCTATAACCACACCGAGGTCCCACTGTCGGAGCCGACCCTATAACCACACCGAGGTCCCACTGTCGGAGCCGGCCCTATAACCACCAGACCACACCGAGGTCTCACTGTTGGAGCCGGCCCTATAACCACACCGAGGTCCCACTGTCGGAGCCGACCCTATAACCACCAGACCACACCGAGGTCCCACTGTAGGAGCCGGCCCTATAACCACACCGAGGTCCCACTGTCGGAGCCGACCCTATAACCACACCGAGGTCCCACTGTCGGAGCCGGCCCTATAACCACCAGACCACACCGAGGTCTCACTGTCGGAGCCGGCCCTATAACCACACCGAGGTCCCACTGTCGGAGCCGACCCTATAACCACCAGACCACACCGAGGTCCCACTGTCGGAGCCGGCCCTTTAACCACACCGAGGTCCCACTGTAGGAGCCGGCCCTATAACCACACCGAGGTCCCACTGTCGGAGCCGGCCCTATAACCACCAGACCACACCGAGGTCCCACTGTTGGAGCCGACCCTATAACCACACCGAGGTCCCACTGTCGGAGCCGACCCTATAACCACACCGAGGTCCCACTGTCGGAGCCGACCCTATAACCACACCGAGGTCCCACTGTCGGAGCCGACCCTATAACCACACCGAGGTCCCACTGTCGGAGCCGACCCTATAACCACACCGAGGTCCCACTGTCGGAGCCGACCCTATAACCACACCGAGGTCCCACTGTCGGAGCCGACCCTATAACCACACCGAGGTCCCACTGTCGGAGCCGACCCTATAACCACACCGAGGTCCCACTTCAGACAAACATACACGTAGCATTTATTAAGGTTTCAAAGCCTTTACAAAGGCCTTCAAGGATGCTTTAAGAACCACATACTATATATAACAAGTGAGGAAAAGGTTTACTGAAGCCGAAAAGGCAACTTGACTAGGAAATACCTGCCTGACCTGCTACTCAAGTAATTTAGCTGAAAACACCAGCCTGTTAATGAATGACAGAGGGCTTATGAGCACCGTAAACTGAATATATGTCCCTATGGCACCCTATTCCCTATGTAGTGCACTACTTTAGACCAGAGCCCTATGACACCCTATTCCCTATGTAGTGCACTACTTTAGACCAGGGCCCTATTCCCTATGTAGTGCACTACTTTAGACCAGGGCCCTATGACACCCTATTCCCTATATAGTGCACTACTTTAGACCAGGGCCCTATTCCCTATGTAGTGCACTACTTTAGACCAGAGCCCTATTCCCTATGTAGTGCACTACTTTAGACCAGAGCCCTATTCCCAATGTAGTGCACTACTTTAGACCAGAGCCCTATGACACCCTATTCCCTATGTAGTGCACTACTTTAGACCAGAGCCCTATGACACCCTATTCCCTATGTAGTGCACTACTTTAGACCAGAGCCCTATTCCCTATGTAGTGCACTACTTTAGACCAGGGCCCTATGACACCCTATTCCCTATGTAGTGCACTACTTTAGACCAGAGCCCTATGACACCCTATTCCCTATGTAGTGCACTACTTTAGACCAGAGCCCTATGACACCCTATTCCATATGTAGTGCACTACTTTAGACCAGAGCCCTATGACATCCTATTCCCTATGTAGTGCACTACTTTAGACCAGAGCCCTATGACACCCTATTCCCTATGTAGTGCACTACTTTAGACCAGGGTCCTATGACACCCTATTCCCTATGTAGTGCACTACTTTAGACCAGAGCCCTATGACACCCTATTCCCTATATAGTGCACTACTTTAGACCAGAGCCCTATTCCCTATACATTGCACTACTTTAGACCAGGGCCCTATGACACCCTACTCCCTATGTAGTGCACTACTTTAGACCAGAGCCCTATGACACCCTATTCCCTATGTAGTGCACTACTTTAGACCAGAGCCCTATGACACCCTATTCCCTATGTAGTGCACTACTTTAGACCAGAGCCCTATGACATCCTATTCCCTATGTAGAGCACTACTTTAGACCAGAGCCCTATGACACCCTATTCCCTATGTAGTGCACTACTTTAGACCAGGGTCCATAGGGCTCTGTAATGTAATGCACCGTGTCAGGAATAGGGGGCCATTTGGGAAGCGGCCCAGAATATCTGCTCTTCAAATGAAATCTGACATCACGAAACACATTCCACCAGCACCTCGCACATGACTTTAAATAAGGCAAAGTAGAGTAGGAAGTAGAACTGCTAGGTTTAAGTAGTACAGGAAGTAGAATGGCTAGAATAAATGAGTTCGGAGCTCCACTGTTATAGAATGAGTGTTACAAGGAGGAGTTTGTAGAAAAACATTCATTCAACTTTTTACCTATATAGCGCACTACCCAATAGGCCCTGGCCAAAAGCAGAGCACCACATATGGAATAGGGTGCCATTTGGGACACAACCGAGGCTGTGATGCTGTAGCCTGTAGTAAACCCTAGCCCCAATTCTTCAAGGACAACCAAACAGGAGAACATTATAAATCAGGAAGACTAAATGTAGCATCACAGGGGGGAAAAAAAGAGTGTTCTAGAAGTGGAAACAGTGTTCTAGAAGTGGAAACAGTGTTCTAGAAGTGCAAGGCCAGTAGAGTAGAGTTCTATTCTGTAACCCCATAGGAGAATCCTTCTGATTCTAGAACTACAAGTAGATTCTAGTTATAGGCTGCCGAGTTAAGTTTCTACACTGACAGGATAACAGGCAAAGTAGGTCCAGACACACTGACAAATAGGTGGGTAAGAAATGAGGATGTCACAGGGAATTTTTTGCTTTGTCATTCATTCAAAATAAAATGTCATGAATTTTGTTTTATGAAAGCAAAAGAGGAAGTCGATATAACCTCCATACCAGAGCATACAGTTGACCAAGTAAAATTAAATTAAAAATATATTACAAATATATAAATTGCTAAAAGTTAATATGGGGAACAATATAAAAGTTAAACTCACCATTTGCAGAGATGGTAACGTTGTATTGGACAGTGATGAACAGCACTGCAACCTTCGAGGTGACCTGGATCACAGAGGGGCCAAGGGAGATGATTGTTTAGACATAAAACACAGGATTAGCCCCGCCTAACCCCCACCTGCCTAACCCCCAGTACGGCCCCACCCGCCTAACCCCCAGTACGGCCCCGCCTAACCCCCACCTGCCTAACCCCCAGTACGGCCCCGCCTAACCTCCACCTGCCTAACCCCCAGTACGGCCCCGCCTAACCCCCCACCTGCCTAACCCCCAGTACGGCCCCGCCTAACCCCCACCTGCCTAACCCCCAGTACGGCCCGCCTAACCCCCACCTGCCTAACCCCCAGTACGGCCCCGCCTAACCCCAGTACGGCCCCGCCTAACCCCCACCTGCCTAACCCCCAGTACGGCCCCGCCTAACCCCCAGTACGGCCCCGCCTAACCCCCACCTGCCTAACCCCCAGTACGGCCCCGCCTAACCCCAGTACGGCCCCGCCTAACCCCCAGTACGGCCCCGCCTAACCCCCCAGTACGGCCCCGCCTAACCCCCAGTACGGCCCCGCCTAACCCCCACCTGCCTAACCCCCAGTACGGCCCCGCCTAACCCCCAGTACGGCCCCGCCTAACCCCCAGTACGGCCCCGCCTAACGCCCAGTACAGGGGATCCCTACTGTAAACTGGATCTCGTTCCTCTATGGGACAAACCGATAAGCTTCTCCTAGCTATGGTTGGTTAATTTAAGCAGGACAACAAAAACTATTTACAAAACAAACATAATTTTGGAAACTTTAAAAATATATATTTTGATGCGCTAATACTTTGTATGTACATTTACGTCACAATTCTACCCAGTGCGTTATTTATGTCAGGTTTATAACGTTAACAACAAACGTAAACAAAGCTACGTCACGGATCTGAGTCGCAGGGTGAGCTAGCCGTTAGAAGCTTGCGCTGTCCTCCTCTATGTCACATCAATACATCGACGCGTTATTCATCATGAGGTTTCTCTGCATGGGCTTAGGTAACACAAGGTTTGGTTCTCTCTTGTTGGACCAAGAAATAAAAAACGCATAAAATATTAAGCTGTCCCTGTTCCCCTTTTTCTTAGTTGACCCCAGTAAACATGAAGCAAAAAAAAAATACAACTGTGTAAACCAACAATACATTTAAAAAAAAACACTAATTGTTTTAAAACGTAAGCTGTTCACTTTGTAAAATGAATTGCGATTCTTGGGACTTTTACAGAATCTTTTTTAATCTTTAATTTTTTTTTTTATGAATTGGGGGGATACCCACAAACGATGACAGCGCTCACAGTCGCCCAGTGATTGCCACGTAACACTTGATCTGCGCACAGGAAGAATCATCCCCGTTCTCCTCGCAGCAGGATGTTATGCTGGCAGGACGAGCTAGGATTTTTCTCCCTTCAGAATAAGAGTCCCTTTGCAAAGATATGCTAAACTTTGGGAATGAATGTTCACAAATATTGGTATGTTGAAAGCTATGGTCTAGGCTGTATTTAAATAAATATACTTTTAATAAAATGTTGATTCTGAATTACTCAATAGTCTGCTAAACTTAAATGTGTCTCTTGTGCTAGGTTTAATACAGGTTTAATACAGCAATACAGCAACTGCAATGTAATAGACTGTATATTGACTTGTGGAGAGAGAGGTTTTCTTCCCGTCTCAATTAAAGTGAGGCGGAGAAGTACACAGTAGGGTCTCTACTAAGCAAATATGTGTAGTTGGAGGGGGACTGCGTTGTTCATATCCAGCATCACTTTGTTCTACCCCCCACCCCCACTCCCATAGCAATATGCTAATAGAATGAACACAGGATACAGATTTGTTTGTAGAGAACTTTTTTTTTTTTTTTTATATACCTGAAATATGACTTGGTTCAACTATTAGTCTTTTACATGGCTTTCTTGCACTGACTGAATTTGACATTTTATGAATGAATGAAATTTTATTTTAGTGTCAAATCACTAGTTGGCAAACCATCCCTTATGGGATTAATTGGCACATAAACAAACATAATAATTCACATTTCTTCATCCGGTGTCCTCTGCATCACATATAGAGTGAAAAAAATGTAAGGAGAAAAATAAACACGTAATAGCAAATAAGGTTATCCAAACAATAATTATATCCCTAGAGCAGTAAAATAATGTACATACAGTTGAGGTCTGAAGTTTACATCCACCTTAGCCAAATACATGTAAACTACAAGTTTCACAATTCCTGACAAAATTCCCGTCTTCGGTCAGTTAGGATCATCACTTTATTTTAAGAATGTGAAATGTCAGAATAATAGTAGAGAGAATGATTTATTTCAGCTTTTATTTCTTTCATCACATTCCCAGTGGGTCAGAAGTTTACATACCCTCAATTAGTATTTGATAGCATTGCCTTTTAAATTGTTTAACTTGGGTCAAACGTTTCAGGTAGCCTTCCACAAGCTTCCCACAATAAGTTGGGTGGATTTTGGCCCATTCCTCCTGACAGAGCTGGTGTAACTGAGTCAGGTTTGTAGGCCTCCTTGCTTGCTTTTTCAGTTCTGCCCAAATTTTCTATAAGGGTCCCCAGCCTGTCCAACAGTCTATTCCATAGTCTCACCATACAGGCCTTCCATCTCCCCAGCCCGTCCAACAGTCTATTCCATAGTCTCACCATACAGGCCTTGTTCCCAGCCCGTCCAACAGTCTATTCCATAGTCTCACCATACAGGCCTTGTTCCCAGCCCGTCCAACAGTCTATTCCATAGTCTCACCATACAGGCCTTGTTCCCAGCCCGTCCAGTTTAGGACAGTCTATTCCATAGTCTCACCATACAGGCCTTCCATCTCCCCTCACAGGGTCCCCAGCCTGTCCAACAGTCTATTCCATAGTCTCACCATACAGGCCTTGTTCCCAGCCCGTCCAACAGTCTATTCCATAGTCTCACCATACAGGCCTTGTTCCCAGCCCGTCCAACAGTCTATTCCATAGTCTCACCATACAGGCCTTCCATCTCCCCTCACAGGGTCCCCAGCCTGTCCAACAGTCTATTCCATAGTCTCACCATACAGGCCTTCCATCTCCCCTCACAGGGTTCCCAGCCTGTCCAACAGTCTATTCCATAGTCTCACCATACAGGCCTTGTTCCCAGCCCGTCCAACAGTCTATTCCATAGTCTCACCATACAGGCCTTGATCCCAGCCCATGTCCCTTGTGATTGCAAGTATAGGTGCAAACTTGTGAACACCTTAAAAAGTAAGGTACTGCTCTGTTATGGACATGTTCGCCTTTTAAAATACCTCTTAGCACCACACACTCCTGCTGAATAGTCCCGAACAGGAACACGCATGTCTGATGCAGTTTAGAATACGTGGCATAACCAATATCTTAGCGTTTGTTTTTATAACCAATATCTTAGCGTTTGTTTTTATAACCAATATCTTAGCGTTTGTTTTTATAACCAATATCTTAGCGTTTGTTTTTATAACTCCCCCAAGAGCTCTACTTCCTGAGTTGGCCAGGGCAGATGTTCCGTTTAGAAAAGGTAATATGTTCATCAATAAAAAAAAGACACAAATGTTTATAATTGCTTGTAAACTCAAGAATGTCTTCACCAAAACAAAACTGATAAACACTTCTTAGTACCTGTTTTTCAAAAATACATTATCTGTGTTTTAGTCTGGTTGATCACGAGTCTCCATCTTTAACACCAGGACATTGTCTGTGTGTTGTCTGGTTGAACACCAGTCTGCATCCTTCACACCAACTGTACAGACCGAAAAGATATGATCTGTACAGGCTCTGGATTTATGAAAAACATTTTGTTCTTCCACCAGAATGTTTTGATCCTCAAAAGCCTATTGAGGATGGATGAAAATGGATAAATATAATTTATAGATCGTACGTATGCCGCTATAGTTCAGTGGTACTCTCGGGTCATTAGTTCGAGATTTGGGAATGGAATTCACTATAGACTCATACCCAGTGGATGGCAGTATGGTGTACTCATTCACTATAGACTCATACCCAGTGGATGGCAGTATGGTGTACTCATACACTATAGACTCATACCCAGTGGATGGCAGTATGGTGTACTCATACACTATAGACTCATACCCAGTGGATGGCAGTATGGTGTACTCATACACTATAGACTCATACCCAGTGGATGGCAGTAGACTGAACTCATACACTATAGACTCATACCCAGTGGATGGCAGTATGGTGTACTCATACACTATAGACTCATACCCAGTGGATGGCAGTAGACTGTACTCATTCACTATAGACTCATACCCAGTGGATGGCAGTCCCAGAGACTGTACTCATTCACTATAGACTCATACCCAGTGGATGGCAGTATGGTGTACTCATTCACTATAGACTCATACCCAGTGGATGGCAGTATGGTGTACTCATACACTATAGACTCATACCCAGTGGATGGCAGTAGACTGTACTCATACACTATAGACTCATACCCAGTGGATGGCAGTAGACTGAACTCATACACTATAGACTCATACCCAGTGGATGGCAGTATGGTGTACTCATACACTATAGACTCATACCCAGTGGATGGCAGTAGACTGAACTCATTCACTATAGACTCATACCCAGTGGATGGCAGTAGACTGTACTCATTCACTATAGACTCATACCCAGTGGATGGCAGTATGGTGTACTCATTCACTATAGACTCATACCCAGTGGATGGCAGTATGGTGTACTCATACACTATAGACTCATACCCAGTGGATGGCAGTATGGTGTACTCATTCACTATAGACTCATACCCAGTGGATGGCAGTATGGTGTACTCATACACTATAGACTCATACCCAGTGGATGGCAGTAGACTGAACTCATTCACTATAGACTCATACCCAGTGGATGGCAGTAGACTGTACTCATTCACTATAGACTCATACCCAGTGGATGGCAGTATGGTGTACTCATACACTATAGACTCATACCCAGTGGATGGCAGTAGACTGTACTCATACACTATAGACTCATACCCAGTGGATGGCAGTATGGTGTAATCATACACTATGGCAGTAGACTGAACTCATTCACTATAGACTCATACCCAGTGGATGGCAGTAGACTGTACTCATACACTATAGACTCATACCCAGTGGATGGCAGTAGACTGAACTCATTCACTATAGACTCATACCCAGTGGATGGCAGTATGGTGTACTCATTCACTATAGACTCATACCCAGTGGATGGCAGTAGACTGAACTCATTCACTATAGACTCATACCCAGTGGATGGCAGTATGGTGTACTCATTCACTATAGACTCATACCCAGTGGATGGCAGTAGACTGAACTCATTCACTATAGACTCATACCCAGTGGATGGCAGTATGGTGTACTCATTCACTATAGACTCATACCCAGTGGATGGCAGTATGGTGTACTCATACACTATAGACTCATACCCAGTGGATGGCAGTAGACTGTACTCATACACTATAGACTCATACCCAGTGGATGGCAGTATGGTGTAATCATACACTATAGACTCATACCCAGTGGATGGCAGTAGACTGAACTCATTCACTATAGACTCATACCCAGTGGATGGCAGTAGACTGTACTCATACACTATAGACTCATACCCAGTGGATGGCAGTAGACTGAACTCATTCACTATAGACTCATACCCAGTGGATGGCAGTATGGTGTACTCATTCACTATAGACTCATACCCAGTGGATGGCAGTAGACTGAACTCATTCACTATAGACTCATACCCAGTGGATGGCAGTATGGTGTACTCATTCACTATAGACTCATACCCAGTGGATGGCAGTAGACTGAACTCATTCACTATAGACTCATACCCAGTGGATGGCAGTATGGTGTACTCATTCACTATAGACTCATACCCAGTGGATGGCAGTATGGTGTACTCATACACTATAGACTCATACCCAGTGGATGGCAGTAGACTGAACTCAAAAACACATTTGAAGAAAATCATATAGGAGGTCAATTAATTTAGTGGATTTTAAAACTTCATTCGGCAGCCCATAAACGCCACACACTCTCCCATTTTTTCGCAGCGTCAATCACCTTAACCTCTTGGTGTTAGATGATAACGGTCCCGTTCACGGGCCGGGCGTCACTACAGGTTAACCTCTGCCGCAGACAGCTCCTCATTAAAAGTACAGGATACATGTATAAAAGAGAACTCCATTTTAGTCCTCAGGGAACATATGTCTTTATCAAATTCTTCCTCAAAATATGCCACCTTTTTCATTTCCCGAGAACAAACTGGCAAACTCCTTAAGTACCGATGTAATATCAGATTTCACCCTCCCCCCCAGCTCTTCCATTGGAATTTTCTTATGTCGTTTGGGTCCTAACTTGTTTATTTGGCTCCAAAACGGTTGAGGATATCTTGTCTGTATCTCCTCAAGGTGTAAAACTGAAGGTCCTAGGCGTTACACTGGACCCTGATCTCTCTTTTGACGAACATATCAAGATTGTTTCAAGGACAGCTTTTTTTCCATCTGCGTAACATTGCAAAGATCAGACATTTTCTGTCCAAAATTGATGCAGAAAAATGTATCCATGCTTTTTGTTACTTCTAGGTTAGACTACTGCAATGCTCTACTTTCCGGCTAACCGGATAAAGCACTAAATAAACTTCAGTTAGTGCTAAACAAAGCTGCTAGAATCCTGACTAGAACACCAAAATTTTATCATAATACTCCAGTGCTAGCCTCTCTACACTGGCTTCCTGTTAAGGCTAGGGCTGACTTCAAGGTTTTACTGCTAACCTACAAAGCATTACATGGGCTTGCTCCTACCTATCTTTCTGATTTGGTCCTGCCGTACATACCTACACGTACGCTACGGTCACAAGACACAGGCCTCCTAATTGTCCCTAGAATTTCTAAGCAAACAGCTGGAGGCAGGGCTTTCTCCTGTAGACCTCCATTTTTATGGAATGGTCTGCCTACCCATGTCAGAGACGCAAACTCGGTCTCAACTCAGTATTTACTGAAGACTCATCTCTTCAGTGGGTCAAATGATTGCGTGTAGTCTGGCCCAGGAGTGTGAAGGTGAACGGAAAGGCTCTGGAGCAACGAACCGTCCTTGCTGTCTCTGCCTGGCCGGTTCCCCTCTTTCCACTGGGATTCTCTGCCTCTAACCCTATTACAGGGGCTGAGTCACTGGCTTACTGGTGCTCTTCCATGCCGTCCCTAGGAGGGGTGTGAGTGGGTTGAGTCGCTGACGTGATCTTCCTGTCTTGGTTGGCGCCCCCCCCTTGGGTTGTGCTGTGGCGGAGATCTTTGTGGGCTATACTCGGCCTTGTCTCAGGATGGTAAGTTGGTGGTTGAAGATATCCCTCTAGTGGTGTGGGGGCTGTGCTTTGGCAAAGTGGGTGGGGTTATATCCTGCCTGTTTGGCTCGGTCAGAGGGTATCGTTGGATGGGGCCACAGTGTCTCCTGACCCCTCCTGCCTCAGCCTCCAGTATTTATGCTGCAGTAGTTTCAGGGTCAGTCTTTTCTATCTGGAGTATTTCTCGAGTGTGAATTTAAGTATGCTCTCTCTAATTCTCTCTCTCGGGGGCCCTGAGCCCTAGAAACATGCCTCAGGACTACCTGGCATGATGACTCCTTGCTGTCCCCAGTCCACCTGGTCGTGCTTCTGCTCCAGTTTCAACTGTTCTGCCTGCGGCTATGGAACCCTGACCTGTTCACCGGACGTGCTACCTGTCCCAGACCTGCTGTTTTCAACTCTCTAGAGACAGCAGGAGCAGTAGAGATACTCTGAATGATTGGCTATGAAAAGCCAACTGACATGTACTCCTGAGGTGCTGACCTGCTGCACCCTCTACAACCACTATGATTATTATTATTTGACCCTGCTGGTCATCTATGAACATTTGAACATCTTGGCCATGTTCTGTTATAATCTCCACCCGGCACAGCCAGAAGAGGACTGGCCACCCCACATAGGCTGGTTCCTCTCTAGGTTTCTTCCTAGGGTTTGGCCTTTCTAGGGAGTTTTTCCTAGCCACCGTGCTTCTACATCTGCATTGTTTGCTGTTTGGGGTTTTAGGCTGAGTTTCTGTACTTTGAGATATCCATCAGCTGATGTAAGAAGGGCTTTATAAATGAATTTGATTTGATCACACATATCGCTGTTTTGAAGCCTCTGTTGAAGCAATGCTGTGTTTTCACTGCCTTTTATGTACTCAAACTACACATTAGGTTAGTAAGACCTTGCAGAGTATGTTCCACCAGACAGTTAGAAAAGGTCTCTCTGCAAGCCAATATTCTCATTTCACTGCCAACATTTCCTTTCAATATTAGTCAGATAAAAAAAATGTTAAAACCATATATGTTTTCAAAAATGACCAATTGTCTTTTCTTGTTGGCACACACACACATATATATATATATATATTAAAGTGTCCATCTTTTGAATTGTTGCCAACGTTTCGAAAGGTGGGCTTTTATTTTGAAGGTTCTCTCATTACCAGACATACGTGACGTCGTTATTTGTGCTGCTGGCAGAACACTAGTAAAAGTATCCACGCTGGACTGTCTTTCTTGCACAATATTGTATCCAGCGAAACTGCAACATTGTAACGTTAGCCGCTTAAATGTCACAATCTCAGAATCTATTTAGCATTCCAGTTGGTACCACAAAGATTGCAATGCGAGGTATACCAAATTATTCTAATTTTACAAGTGGCTCCTAGACTAGTAAAGGAACCATGTGGAAATGGTGGTCAGTTGTACAGCTATAATAACAGTAGGCCACTACACGCCTTTTCAACTCAAAGACACGACAATAGAGACACTATGGATTCATCACTAGAGGAAGAGGCATAGCGGAGTTGAGCCGCCATGACCACTTTCTATAGGCTGACGTGACGGTTCAGCATCTTCTCTCCCCAGTTGAGTTGACACATCGTAGCTTTACGAGTCACATTATTTGGAAAGCTTAGTTCTTATTGCACCCCAGACCCCTCGAACATGTGGACGAGACCTACCTCAAACATCAACCCGAGGAGGAACACCATAGCAACACAGGAAACAATATCTGCATGGTTCTGGATGATAAACTCGTGGCTCAACACCGGCGGGTTCTTGTTGGTCTTTTTGCGGAAACCCATTTTGGACGGCTTCCAAAACGGGAACTTTTAGCGACCGGCGCAACTCAAAAGCAGAGTGAATATATATGACCAAGTATTCGGTATTGTTATCTGTCCGTCTTCGTCCTGCTCCTCACTCAAACACGGACCAGCAAATGACTAGCGAGCTGCTCTTCTTCTTGTGGGAGGATCCCAGCCGACGCGCGTCGTCGGTAGAGCGGAGCGGTTTACCGCCCCCTAAATGTCTGGAGTGCAGAGACCGTTGGTTTTACGTGTCTTCCTCTTCACAACCCCGAAAGGTGATAGTCAATCGAAACGATTTTTTAAGATCGACTGGATAAGAGATATTAAATCGAAACCGTTAACAGGATTTTCTGGATAAGTGATAAAAAAACAACCAATGCATGTTATTTTGCGTGCATTGTCAACTGGAGACAGACACAATGTATGGATGTGTGCTAAACTGCTACAGGAAGTGTATATTTTTCTATTTGAAAGATTGTCTTTTGTTTTGCTGATTTGAAAGTTAAGGGGCATATCAGCATATGTTGTTTTTTTAAACGTTTCACAAGCGATGATTATTGAGAAACCATTGTTTATTTTTTAAATGGATATATCTGCCTCTTTCCTGTTTTCTACCTGACTGTGACCATATAAATGGACCTAGAACTTATGGTTCTAATACGTGTTAAAATACTGAACGGAGTCTTCTGTGTGACCCAGAAAACGGTGCGTTTGAGTAGATTAGAACAACCCACATTTCAATAAAGTTGCCGTTGAGTTGTGCAGTACTTTAGATTTGCTCTTTCATTTCCTTCAAACTAATTAGGGTCAGAATCCTTGGAGAATAATATCTCAGAAATGAACTGTGTTAAGAGACAGACCAGAGACAGACAGACAGAGGAACAGACAGACAGATGAACAGACAGACGGGCAGACAGACAGACAGACAGACCAGACAGACAGACAAACAGACCAGATCAGACAGACAGACAGACAGACACTGACCAGACTGACAGACCAGAGACAGACAGACGGGCAGACAGACAGACGGACGGACAGACAAACAGACAAACAGACACTGACCAGACTGACAGACCAGAGACAGACAGACAGACCAGACAGACAGACAGACAGACAGACAGACAGACAGACAGACAAACCTCAAAAAGCACAAATCGCTCAGCACTAAGTCTTGGTGAACCCTGGTGGACCCTGTGATTTTACTACACTCCATTTATGTACTTCTTTGACTCCCTTTGTACGCAAAAAGTACACACACACACACACCCCAAACACACACACACACACACACACACACACACACACACACACACACACACACACACACACACACACACACACACACACACACACACACACACACACACACACACACACACAGACCCAAACATACACCTGCACAAACTCTCTCACACTCAGCGCTGCATTCACACAGTTATCAGAGCGTGTGATGAGTGATGACATCATTGGCACACCTAAAACCTGAAACGGAATCTGAACAATTTTGAGAATGTGTGCTTCCCTTTGTGGTATTTCCAGTAGACCCGTGCCTTGAGTTGACTCACGTGTGTCTGTCTGTGTGTGTACATTTGTAGAGAAATTGGCTAATTGAGACATTACCTCACACACACACACACACACACACACACACACACACATCAACTCACATGTCAGTGGTCTACACACACACACACACACACACACACACACACACACACACACACACACACACACACACACACACACACACACACACACACACACACACACACGCACACACACACAGCCCAGGCGTTGAATCTATAATGACGTATGATTGTCGGTGTTGGTTACGGTTGTCACCGCTAGGGTGGAGCTCCAGAAGAGAGACGGACTTTGGAGCAGCGTGCCTGGTCATTTGGTTCACTGACAGGACGAGTGAAGACACACCGGTGAGTACCGCTATGCTTCACTTCTAGAAAATATTGAACAATCTATTTTTGTTGTTGTTGTTGTTGTCTTTTATCAATCTTTGTCTATTACATTACCTCTCACTATTAGTCTATTACATTACCTGTCTCTACTACCCCTCTCACTATTAGTCTATTACATTACCTCTCACTATTAGTCTACTACACTACCTCTCACTCTTAGTCTATTACATTACCTGTCTCTACTACCCCTCTCACTATTAGTCTATTACATTACCCATCTCTATTAGTCTATTACATTACCCATCTCTATTAGTCTATTACATTACCCATATCTATTAGTCTACTACATTACCCATCTCTATTAGTCTACTACATTACCCATCTCTATTAGTCTATTACATTACCTCTCACTATTAGTCTATTACATTACCTCTCACTGTTAGTCTATTACATTACCTCTCTCTATTAGTCTATTATATTACCTGTGTATATTAGTCTACTACATTACCCATCTCTATTAGTCTATTACATTACCTCTCACTGTTAGTCTATTACATTACCCATCTCTATTAGTCTACTACATTACCCATCTCTATTAGTCTATTACATTACCTCTCACTGTTAGTATATTACATTACCTCTCACTATTAGTCTATTACATTACCTCTCACTATTAGTCTATTACATTACCTGTCTCTACTACCCCTCTCTCTATTAGTCTACTACATTACCCATCTCTATTAGTCTACTACATTACCCATCTCTATTAGTCTACTACATTACCCATCTCTATTAGTCTACTACATTACCCATCTATATTAGTATATTATATTACCCATCTCTATTAGTCTATTACATTACCTCTCACTATTAGTCTACTACATTACCCATCTCTATTAGTCTATTAACTTACCCATCTCTATTAGTCTACTACATTACCCATATCTATTAGTCTATTACATTACCCATATCTATTAGTCTACTACATTACCCATCTCTATTAGTCTATTATATTACCCATCTCTATTAGTCTATTATATTACCCATCTATATTAGTCTACTACATTACCCATCTCTATTAGTCTACTACATTACCTATCTCTATTCGTCTATTACATTACCTCTCCCTATTAGTCTATTATATTACCCGTGTCTATATTAGTCTACTACATTACCCATCTCTATTAGTCTACTACATTACCCATCTCTATTAGTATACTACATTACCCATCTCTATTAGTCTACTACATTACCCATCTCTATTAGTCTATTACATTATCCATCTCTATTAATCTACTACATTACCCATCTCTATTAGTCTACTACATTACCCATCTCTATTAGTCTACTACATTGCCCATCTCTATTAGTCTACTACATTACCCATCTCTATTAGTCTATTATGTTACCTGTCTCTACTTATCTGTTCCCTTTCCTCTCTCTTCATGATGAGAAAAGTGCAGGCAAATGCCAAAGTTCAATCAGGGAAGCAGGCCACATCATCTGAATAAATATACAGTCACGGCCATGTATGGATTTGAACGTTTAAATGTTTATTTATCTGTTTCACAAATATGCATGTGACCAGATTATACTAATACTTTGTCCTAATAATATTCTATACTTTGTCCTAATAATTTTCTGTACTTTGTTCTAATAATATTCTATACTTTGTCCTAATAATATTCTATACTTTGTCCTAATAATTTTCTGTACTTTGTCCTAATAATATTATATACTTTGTCCTAATAATATTCTATACTTTGTCCTAATAATATTCTGTACTTCGTATACATTTACAGGGCATGAAGATCTTGTCATTTCAAACATTATTGGGGACAGAATAGTCTCGGGAAATCTCGGATCAGTCGGAACATTGTCAATTGAGGCAAACCTGTCCAGAACCACCAACTCCCAAAAACAAACTCAGCCAGTATTGCCCAGCCACAGCATCTAACTAAAGAATTTCCACTTCCTCGTGCATTGAAGTCACTGGGAGGCGAAGTGAACATTTGATTTAAGTGGGAATTAGGATTTGCCGTTAAGTGAAAACCTGAGCAGCAAAACATGCTTCAAACAGACTCGGAGTTCACTAGAACTCGATGGATCTGTACCGTCATTGGACTGGGCTTTTACCTGGTGGACATTGTGACAGACGTTGGACTAGCGGTGAAGTACTTCCTGGTTGGAGACCTGGTTTGGGCTGGGCTGACTTTACTGTTTGTGGTGGTTGGCTCAGCAGCCACACAGGTCTTCAGCTACACCTGGTACAGAGATGACATGAGGAACCCACTGGTTAATCCTGGTGGAGACAAGCTAATATCTGGGATGAACAGAGGAAGACTGATTGGACTCCATGTTTTGCATCTGGGTATCTTCACCAGGTATGTGATGATGTGAGGTTGAAATGTGATCACTATATCTGTTATCAACTTTATAGTGACGTTAGCTGGAGATGTTCACAAGATTAGGGGTACAAACGAACGGTATATTACTGGAAACTTACAAAGTTTACCATTAAACTACCAGAATTTGGGAAACTTTCAAGGATTTTATGTAAACTCTAACAAGACATATAGTGGCAGTTTATTATTATTATTATTATTTAACGAGGCATGTCAGTTAAGAACAAATTCTTATTTTCAATGGCGGCCGAGGAACAGTGGGTTAACTGCCTGTTCGGGGGCAGAACGGCAGATTTTGTACCTTGTCAGCTCGGTTATTAGTCCAACGCTCTAACCACTGGGCTACCCTGCCGCCTCTACACTCTAACCACTAGGCTACCCTGCCACCCCGATCACTGGTGTCTGTAATTATCTCTGCCACTCTGTGTGGCCTTATCACATATAGGAAATATAGGAAATAATAAAAAATAAATAAGAGGATTTAAAAACCATGGATTGCCATAGATGACCTGGTAAATTAGTAATTAACACATTAACATATATTAACATATATTAACATATACTAACACATTAACATATATTAACATATTAACATATAAGATATGGCTGAGTAGCCATACAACACACCTTTATTGTCATCCTGTGATTGTGCCACCGGTAACTTAGTAGATTACAACCCGTGGATGGGTTTGTACACCAAACATTCTCCATTCAGCCTGAAAATGTCTTCCTTAACTCGATTTAATGTCGAGAAGGCAAGGAGAATACGCATACGGTGTGTTTTATGAAACATAATTTTCACCCACAATGCAACAGTGGCTAATAATTGTCTCGGATGTTTACGTATCGCCTTCAGCCAATCAGGTTGCGGCAGTCTGTTTATCTCTATACCGACACACATCTCTCTCTCTCTCTCTCTCTCTCTCCCTCTCTCTCTCTCTCTCTCTCTCTCTCTCTCAGGTACTACCACCTGTTGAAGACAGGATACATGGTGGTGTGGTTCAAGTCACCTGGGACTGCTGAATTCTCCAGAGAGACCCACTTGGTCCTGTTTGGTCGGGCGACCGATCTGAGCATGCTCAAACTGTTTGAGACGTTCCTGGAGAGTGTCCCTCAGCTCCTCTTCCAGATGTATATCCTGCTGGGCCATGGACACAAGTCCACAATACAATGTGAGTTGTGTGTGTGTATGTGAGAGAGAGAGAGAGAGAGAGAGGGGGGAGAGAGGAAAGAGAGAGAGAGAGGGGGGAGAGAGAGGAGAGAGAGAGAGGGTGGAGAGAGAGGGAGGGGAGAGAGAGGAGAGAGAGAGGGGGAGAGAGGAAAGAGAGAGAGAGGGGAGAAAGAGGAGAGGGAGGAGAGGGGAGAGAGAGAGAGGGGAGAGTGAGGAGAGAGAGAGGGGGAGAGAGGAGAGAGAGAGAGAGAGAGGGAGAGAGAGCGGGAGGAGAGGGGAGAGAGAGGATAGAGAGAGAGAGAGAGAGAGAGGGAGAGAGAGCGGGAGGAGAGGGGAGAGAGAGGATAGAGAGAGAGAGAGAGAGGAGGGAGAGGGGAGGGAGAAGGAGGGAGAGGGAGAGAGAGAGGGGAGAGAGAGAGAGGGGAGAGTGAGGAGAGAGAGAGGGGGGAGAGAGGAGAAAGAGAGAGAGAGAGAGAGGAGAGAGAGAGCGGGAGGAGAGGGGAGAGAGAGGATAGAGAGAGGGGGAGAGAGGAGAAAGAGAGAGAGAGAGAGAGGAGAGAGAGAGCGGGAGGAGAGGGGAGAGAGAGGATAGAGAGAGAGAGAGAGAGAGAGGAGAGAGAGGAGGGAGAGGGGAGGGAGAAAGAGGAGGGAGAGAGAGAGGAGGGAGACAGAGAGAGAGGATAGAGAGAGGGGGGAGAGAGAGAAAGAGAGGAGGGGGGTGTGAGAATCTGCAGCCACTGCCACAACTTTTGTTCTCCATTTCTCTCCACACGATAACCAGACTAGACCCTCTGGTCTGCTGCTCTCCTTGTGAGTGAATGTCTACCACAACCTCAAATATGTCACATGCTTGTCTCTCACATGCTTGTCTCTCACATGCTTGTCTCTCACATGCCTGTCTCTCACAAGCCTGTCTCTCACACATGCCTGTCTCTCACATGCCTGTCTCTCACATGCCTGTTTCTCACACATGCCAGTATTGTAAGATCCTTCTCTACTGTGTGTCTCGTCTCCCCCTGTCCAGGCATCTGCATGGTGGGCTCATTCATCAACATCGCCTGGGCTATAGTGGACTACCGTCGGTGTCTCCGTCGATCCTTACCCCAGGTAATATAATAATAATATATAATATAATAATATATAATAACATAATCAATTTATCATATATATATATAATAATGAATATAACATCCCCAGGTCCGAGAGATGCCTTCTGGCCTTCCTACATTCGTCTACCTCCTGTACAAGCTGTTGACCATCACCGCTCACATCCTCAGCCTCAGCCTCTTCCTCGTCCTCAGCCCCTACAGTACCCTGGGAATGGCTGTCGTCTGGCTGGCCGGAACCCTCTGGGCCCATTGGGTCCGTACTGACTTCTGCACGTCTAAAGGTCTAGAGAGGCTCTATCGGATAATCGTGGGAGTCGTCCTCATATTCACCTTCTTTAACGTGAAAGGACAGGATACCAGATGGCAGATGGCTGTGTACTACGTTCTCTTTGCGTTTGTGAACCTCTCTGGTCCTTTGCTGCTGGTTCTGGTGAGGCCAGAGGTTAACGCTACTGAGTACTTTTGGCCGGTGACTCTGCTGATATTTGGAGGGACCGTTCTAGGGCTGGCCTATCTGCTTCTGTATTATACTGTCTATCACCCCAGAGGGAGGAGTCTACAGGCAGATGAGGTGGATGGACACACGGGACAGGAGAGAGAACCAGATACAATGCTGAGAATGAGGAACTTCCTACAACTCTGAGGCCCACCTTCCTATTTACCACATATTCAATGGAGGAGTTAAAAGGACAATCAGGCATTTGAAAAACAACAAAGGTGTCACCCAGACACGTTGTTTTGTTAAACAGCTAAGGGGGGTGGGTTGGAGAAATGTAACTGCTAAGACAAACTCTGGTTGGTGGACTGTCTGGTTGGTAGAATGTCTGGTTGGTAGACAGTCTAGTTGGTGGACTGTCTGGTTGGTAGACAGTCTAGTTGGTGAACAGTCTAGTTGGTAGACAGTCTGGTTGGTAGACTGTCTGGTTGGTGGACTGTCTGGTTGGTGGACTGTCTGGTTGGTAGACAGTATGGTTGGTAGACAGTCTAGTTGGTAGACAGTCTAGTTGGTAGACAGTCTGGTTGATAGACAGTCTAGTTGGTGGACTGTCTGGTTGGTAGACAGTCTAGTTGGTAGACAGTCTAGTTGGTAGACAGTCTGGTTGGTAGACAGTCTAGTTGGTAGACAGTCTGGTTGGTAGACTGTCTATTTGGTGGACAGTCTAGTTGGTGGACTGTCTGGTTGGTGGACTGTCTAGTTGGTAGACAGTCTAGTTGGTAGACAGTCTGGTTGGTAGACAGTCTAGTTGGTGGACAGTCTAGTTGGTAGACAGTCTATTTGGTGGACAGTCTAGTTGGTGGACAGTATGGTTGGTGGACTGTCTGGTGGGGGACTGTCTAGTTGGTAGACAGTCTGGTTGGTAGACAGTCTATTTGGTGGACAGTCTAGTTGGTGGACAGTCTATTTGGTGGACAGTCTAGTTGGTGGACTGTCTAGTTGGTGGACTGTCTATTTGGTGGACAGTCTATTTGGTGGACTGTCTATTTGGTGGACTGTCTAGTTGTGGACTGTCTAGTTGTGGACTGTCTATTTGGTGGACAGTCTAGTTGGTAGACAGTCTAGTTGGTAGACAGTCTAGTTGGTGGACTGTCTATTTGGTGGACTGTCTATTTGGTAGACAGTCTAGTTGGTGGACTGTCTGGTTGGTAGACAGTCTAATTGGTAGACAGTCTAGTTGGTAGACAGTCTAGTTGGTGGACAGTCTAGTTGGTGGACTGTCTATTTGGTGGACTGTCTATTTGGTAGACAGTCTAGTTGGTGGACTGTCTATTTGGTGGACTGTCTATTTGGTGGACAGTCTAGTTGGTGGACTGTCTATTTGGTGGACAGTCTAGTTGGTGGACTGTCTATTTGGTGGACTGTCTATTTGGTGGACTGTCTATTTGGTGGACAGTCTAGTTGGTGGACTGTCTATTTGGTGGACTGTCTATTTGGTGGACTGTCTAGTTGGTGGACTGTCTAGTTGGTGGACAGTCTAGTTGGTGGACTGTCTATTTGGTGGACTGTCTATTTGGTAGACAGTCTAGTTGGTAGACAGTCTAGTTGGTGGACAGTCTAGTTGGTGGACTGTCTATTTGGTGGACTGTCTATTTGGTAGACAGTCTAGTTGGTGGACTGTCTATTTGGTGGACTGTCTATTTGGTGGACTGTCTATTTGGTGGACAGTCTAGTTGGTGGACTGTCTAGTTGGTGGACTGTCTATTTGGTGGACTGTCTATTTGGTGGACTGTCTATTTGGTGGACTGTCTATTTGGTGGACTGTCTAGTTGGTGGACAGTCTAGTTGGTGGACTCTGACTGTCATCCTTTTAGTTTCTATGTCACCTCAGCCTTCTTTTATCTTATCAGTTTCTGTTCCTCAGTCTTACAGCTGCTGCTCCTTTACAGTAAGCTGCAGGCTAGACAGGTTTTGTTAATTTTGTCTTGTGACATCACATCATATGATCGTTCTCACGCACCCTCAGGAGATCAAAGTCTCTTTTCCTTTTTTTTTGTTGCTGCTCTGAAAGACCGGAACAGGTTAAAATGGACTGTGATATTTGGCCACTACAATTCTGCCCACATATCTCAGGTCTGGTGTCCTCAGCTGAGATGAATGAGAGGGACATATTGAGACACACGGCCTCTTATGTGTTGATTCATGATGTCAATACGAACAGAAGGAAGACTTCTTTTTACAGGTGACGGCCACCTAACCTTTAACCTTTAAGGGTGAAGTAAGAAGATGGACTCGCGCACTGATGTGTTACAGACTCTTTTATTTATTTTTAACTTTTTATTTAACCAGGCAAGTCAGTTAAGAACAAATTCTTATTTTCAATGACGGCCTGGGAACAGTGGGTTAACTGCCTGTTCAGGGGCAGAACAACAGATTTGTACCTTGTCAGCTCGGGGGTTTGAATTTGCAACCTTCCGGTTACTAGTCCAACGCTCTAGCCACTAGGCTACCCTGCCGCCCCTCCACTCTAACCACTAGGCTACCCTGCCGCCCCTCCACTCTAACCACTAGGCTACTCTGCCACCTCTACACTCTAACCACTAGGCTACCTTGCCACCTCTACACTCTAACCACTAGGCTACCCTGCCACCTCTACACTCTAACCACTAGGCTACCCTGCCGCCTCTACACTCTAACCACTAGGCTACCCTGCCACCTCTGCACTCTAACCACTAGGCTACCCTGCCGCCTCTACACTCTAACCACTAGGCTACCCTGCCGCCTCTACACTCTAACCACTAGGCTACCCTGCCACCTCTACACTCTAACCACTAGGCTAACCTGCCACCTCTACACTCTAACCACTAGGCTACCCTGCCGCCTCTACACTCTAACCACTAGGCTACCCTGCCACCTCTACACTCTAACCACTAGGCTACCCTGCCGCCTCTACACTCTAACCACTAGGCTACCCTGCCACCTCTACACTCTAACCACTAGGCTACCCTGCCGCCTCGCCCACTCTAACCACTAGGATACCCTACCGCCTCTACACTCTAACCACTAGGCCACCCTGCCTCCTCTACACTCTAACCACTAGGCTACCCTACCGCCTCTACACTCTAATCACTAGGCTACCCTGCCTCCTCTACACTCTAACAACTAGGCTACCCTGCCGCCTCTACACTCTAACCACTAGGCTACCCTGCCTCCTCTACACTCTAACCACTAGGCTACCCTACCGCCTCTACACTCTAACCACTAGACTACCCTACCGCCTCTACACTCTAACCACTAGGCTACCTGCCGCCTCTACACTCTAACCACTAGGCTACCTGCCGCCTCTACACTCTAACCACTAGACTACCCTACCGCCTCTACACTCTAACCACTAGGCCACCTGCCGCCTCTACACTCTAACCACTAGGCCACCTGCCGCCTCTACACTCTAACCACTAGGCTACCTGCCGCCTCTACACTCTAACCACTAGGCTACCCTGCCGCCTCTACACTCTAACCACTAGGCTACCTGCCTCCTCTACACTCTAACCACTAGGCTACCTGTCACCTCTACACTCTAACCACTAGGCTACCTGCCTCCTCTACACTCTAACCACTAGGCTACCTGCCTCCTCTACACTCTAACCACTAGGCTACCTGTCACCTCTACACTCTAACCACTAGGCTACCTGCCGCCCCTCCACTCTAAACACTAGGCTACCCTGCCGCCTCTACACTCTAACCACTAGGCTACCCTGCCGCCCCTCCACTCTAACCACTAGGCTACCCTGCCGCCCCTCCACTCTAACCACTAGGCTACCTGCCCCGTTGAATGACTGATGTATTTCATCTGACATATTTTCCACAGTGTTATTCTGTCATGGGATCTGTATTAAGTACTCCAATGTTTCGTGTAGTATTTACCGTCTGTAAATGCACTTTAAAACGTAAAAATATAATGTATTACGATATGAATATAATGTATTTAACAATAAAATGTACTATAAACAATCCTCATCATTATAGTTATTAACCAGGTTGATGATGAAATACCCAACACTAGTTAGGGTTATTTCAATGCTAATGAAACGTAACAAACCAGGCTACCTTCAAATGAAAGAGCTGGGCACAATGTTTCCTTTAGGATGGGGCTGAAGGGGCTGATGGTGTTGATGGGGCTGAAGGGGCTGAAGGGGCTGATGGGGCTGATGGGGCTGATGGGGCTGAAGGGGCTGAAGGGGCTGATGGGGCTGATGGGGCTGAAGGGGCTGATGGGGCTGAAGGGGCTGATGGGGCTGAAGGGGCTGATGGGGCTGAAGGGGCTGATGGGGCTGAAGGGGCTGATGGGGCTGATGGTGTTGATGGGGCTGAAGGGGCTGATGGGGCTGAAGGGGCTGAAGGGGCTGATGGGGCTGAAGGGGCTGATGGTGCTGATGGGATCTGAAGGGGCTGATGGGACTGAAGGGGCTGATGGTGCTGATGGGATCTGAAGGGGCTGATGGGACTGAAGGGGCTGATGGGGCTGAAGGGGCTGATGGTGTTGATGGGGCTGATGGTGCTGATGGGATCTGAAGGGGCTGATGGGACTGAAGGGGCTGATGGTGTTGAAGGGGCTGATGGGGCTGATGGGGCTGATGGTGCTGATGGGATCTGAAGGGGCTGATGGGACTGAAGGGGCTGATGGGGCTGAAGGGGCTGATGGTGTTGATGGGGCTGATGGTGCTGATGGGATCTGAAGGGGCTGATGGGGCTGAAGGGGCTGATGGGGCTGAAGGGGCTGATGGGGCTGATGGGGCTGATGGGGCTGATGGGGCTGATGGTGTTGATGGGGCTGATGGGGCTGAAGGGGCTGATGGGGCTGATGGTGTTGATGGGGCTGATGGGGCTGATGGTGTTGATGGGGCTGAAGGGGCTGAAGGGGCTGAAGGGGCTGAAGGGGCTGATGGTGTTGATGGGGCTGATGGTGTTGATGGGGCTGAAGGGGCTGATGGTGTTGATGGGGCTGATGGTGTTGATGGGGCTGATGGTGTTGATGGGGCTGATGGTGTTGATGGGGCTGATGGTGTTGATGGGGCTGATGGGGCTGATGGGGCTGAAGGGGCTGAAGGGGCTGAAGGGGCTGATGGGGCTGATGGGGCTGAAGGGGCTGAAGGGGCTGAAGGGGCTGATGGGGCTGAAGGGGCTGAAGGGGCTGATGGGGCTGAAGGGGCTGAAGGGGCTGAAGGGGCTGAAGGGGCTGATGGGGCTGATGGTGTTGATGGGGCTGATGGGGCTGATGGTGTTGATGGGGCTGAAGGGGCTGAAGGGGCTGAAGGGGCTGAAGGGGCTGATGGTGTTGATGGGGCTGAAGGTGCTGAAGGGGCTGACGGGGCTGAAGGGGCTGATGGGGCTGAAGGGGCTGATGGGGCTGATGGTGTTGATGGGGCTGAAGGGGCTGAAGGGGCTGACGGGGCTGAAGGGGCTGATGGGGCTGATGGTGTTGATGGGGCTGAAGGGGCTGAAGGGGCTGACGGGGCTGAAGGGGCTGATGGGGCTGAAGGGGCTGATGGGGCTGATGGTGTTGATGGGGCTGATGGTGTTGATGGGGCTGATATAGGGAATAGGGCCCTGGTCTAAAGTAGTGCACTATATAGGGAATAGGGTTCTGGTCTAAAGTAGTGGGAATATGGGGAATAGGTGGAGCACCTTATGGCAAGGTGCTCCATCATGTTCGAAAAGGCATTGTTCGTCACCAAACTGTTCCTGGGTGGTTGGGAGAAGTTGCTCTCAGAGGATGTGTTGGTAACATTCTTTATTCATGGCTGTGTTTTTAGGCAAAATTGTGAGTGAGCCCACTCCCTTGACTGAGAAGCAACCCCACACATTAATGGCCTCGGGATGCTTTACTGTTTAGGTGCAATCTTACTGGCAGCAATATCCTTGCCTGTGAAGCCCTTTTTGTGCAAAGCAATGATGACGGCACGTGTTTCCTTGCAGGTAACCATGGTTGACAGAGGAAGAACAATGATTCCAAGCATCACCCTCCTTTTGAAGCTTCCATTCTGTTATTTGAACTCAATCAGCATGACAGAGTGATCTCCAGCCTTGTCCTCGTCAACACTCACACCTGTGTTAACGAGAGAATCACTGACATGATGTCAGCTGGTCCTTTTGTGGCAGGGCTGAAATGCAGTGGAAATGTTTTTTGGGGATTCAGTTCATTTTCATGGCAAAGAGGGACTTTGCAATTAATTGCTATTCATCTGATCACTCTTCATAACATTCTGGAGTATATGCAAATTGCCATCATACAAACTGAGGCAGCAGACTTTGTGAAAATTAATATTTGTGTCATTCTCAAAACATTTGGCCACAACTATACACTGGGTACCAGTGCAGAGTCCATGAGCAGGGGTACGAGGTAATAACCTGGCTATATACCCAGGGTACTGGAACACCTGTTACAATAATATTGCTTGTGATTCCTTTGGTCAGAGTCATATTGCTTGTGATTCCTTTGGCCAGAGTCATATTGCTTGTGATTCCTTTGGTCAGAGTCATATTGCTTGTGATTCCTTTGGTCAGAGTCATATTGCTTGTGATTCCTTTGGTCAGAGTCATATTGTTTGTGATTCCATTAGTCAGAGTCATATTGCTTGTGATTCCTTTAGTCAGAGTCATATTGCTTGTGATTCCTTTGGTCAGAGTCATATTGCTTGTGATTCCTTTGGTCAGAGTCATATTGCTTGTGATTCCTTTGGTCAGAGTCATATTGCTTGTGATTCCTTTGGTCAGTGTCATATTGCTTGTGATTCCTTTGGTCAGAGTAATTTAGCTTGTGATTCCTTTGGTCAGAGTCATATTACTTGTGATTCCTTTGGTCAGAGTCATATTGCTTGTGGTTCCTTTGCTAATAGCGCCCCCTTGTGTCCTTGTCTTCAAAATCCACTGTTGTGCTTTCCACCTCCATAGCAGTGCTTGCTGGTGTGGAGCTAAAGGTTTTAATATGCCATTATCCCAGCTCATTTGCCTAACATATGTTTACTGCGGTGTCCAAATGTAGCTCACTTTCCCGCATCAATCTTTCTCTAACTCTGGAGTGATTCATAGCAAACACAATCTGATCTCGATGCATAGATGAGGTTAGGTCTACAGAATGACACGTCTGTGCTTTTCATTTCAAATCAGTAAGAAAGACAACAAACGTTTAAACCTTGCTGTCGTCTACGATAGAGAAACATAGAAGGTTCATACGTCTCTCGTCTCTTCTTCGGTGAACAATATGCATCAAACTGATCCAGGATCTTTTTTTCGCGAACTCGTCTTGATCCGCCTCATTCGCAAACGTGAAAGTATTGAATATAATCGATCGCTTGTGGTCCCGCAATAGTAACAAATGAGAGGAACGTTCCCTCCCGCTAATTTTTTAAACTCCAATGGCAGACAATATACAACAACAACAACAAAAAACACTGCCAAAATATTATCCAATTAGCATCAACATTCTCATCGGGGCTCAAAGCCTCTGGTGGGTTGATCACATCCATCCATTCTTTTCATAATTTGGTCCGATATACTTGGATGTGTAGTGTCAGCGTTTGTTGCTGGTATGTCATCCCTAAGTTTGCTTATCTTGCCAATTAAAAAGTCTTTAAGAAGTTGGCGATATCAGTGGGTTTTCTGATGAATGAGCCATCTTATTCAATGAATGATGGAGCCGAGTTGACCTTTTATTCCCAAAATGTAATTTAAGGTGCTCCAAAGCTTTGTACTGTCATTCTTTATTTCATTAATTATTGTTTCATGGTATAGTTTATTTCATGTTGTTGATTTCATTCCTGTGCTGTTTAATATATTATATTTAATATATTATATTATTATATCTGTTGATATCACATATCTCATCAAGCATTTCACACATATTATCCAGATACTGACTGTTAGCACTTGGTGGTCTATAGCAACTTCCCGCAATAATCTGATTTAGGTGAGGCAAATGAACCTGTAGCCATATTACTTTAACAGTATTTAACATGAGATCCCCTCTAAGCTTTACATGAATGTGGTTCTGAATATAAACAGCAACACTTACACCACTGGCATTTCTGTCTTTTCTGTAGATGTTACAACCTTGTATTGCTGCCACTATATCATCAAAGGTATTGTCTAGGTGAGTTTCAGAATATGAATGTCATCTGTTACAAGCAAGTTACTGATTTCATGAACCTTGTTTCTTAGGCTATTTTTTTATAACGTTTCTGTGTTGCCTGATTGTTTTTAGTGCTTTGCTGAGAAGCTTATCAGAAGTAGACATGCTCATGTTATTTATATTGGAGCTGATAGTGCAGGCTGAGCTGCATAAAGTGGATTTCCTCCTAGTGCTCATTACCTCAGTGTTAACACTATAACTCTGGTACACAGGCACATGATTACTGCATACAAAAGCTGTAGGATCAACATGGCAGTTAGGGGCAGGTATTCATGGCAGTTAGGGGCACATACATTAAGTTACTTACATTGTGTCTGCCAACGCCCCTGGGATAATGTACATTTGACATTTGATGAAGGAGCAGGAATCTCTGGAACACTGTTGGTCAGCAGGATGGTATCCCCCAAGGCCATTATAACCCCATTCACCAAAGACCGCTGCCCTGCGCTGGGCTTACAGTGTGTGACGTGCCTCCATAACCGTGGTATCCACCAGCTCCTCATGAAGCTCCTTTATTCTCTGAGGGGGTGGAGGGGTCGGGATGGGAGGTCTGGGGAGGATGGAGAGGGCAGGTGAGATGGGAGGGGAGAGGACTTCACTAGGGATGGATCTCTGCAGGGCAGCCCTGGCCAGTCAGTCAGAGCCTGGCAACATGGTGGTGAGGCAGTGGCACGACGACCAGGCTGAGGAGTGGAAAAGGAGAAGGGGTTAGAGTGGATCCAGGATACGCTAAAATGTCTCAATTTGTTAACTCTGGACATCCAGCTCAGACATATTTTCCCTCAATAAGATGACAGTTTCCGCATTGGAAATTTGTCCGGACAAAATTAACCCAGAACTGTGAAAAGTAGGTGCAGCTCCTACAGGGGATGAAACCGTAGTCTCTGAAGGGGGTTGCTGTCAATCTGGAATAAGTCAGTTTCCCCGTATGGCACAAAGTGGTAGACGCCATTTTGGAACAGTTCTGTTAAAATCCATGCAAATAAAATAGGTTGTCAAGGAACCAGCTAAAAGTCAATCAATCCACACAGTGTGATAGTAAATTAAAATGAATCACAGTTTTGGCAGCAAGCCAGAACCCAAACCACAGACTAGCAACCAGCCAGCCTTAGGACTCAAAATAAACACAACCAAGGCACAAAACTGGCCAGCATAACAACAGCAAGGAGACGGCAGTGACTTACTCGATACGATTGAATGCTGGAGCCCATCAAAACACCGACACAACGGAGGCTGTGTCACCGGAATGATAGACAGGAGAGAAGCAGCATGGAAGGGATGTTGTTTCCAGTACAGGTCGGTGGACAGCGATACACCGGGCCGCAGGAGAGTCAAAGAGAGTCAATACAAGTTCAAGTTAGGCAATAGACCAAAAACATCCATGGCACAATGTAAAATGGAAGGTTGAAAGCAGAAGTAGACAGGTGTCTGCTCAGATAATTCCCCCTGTGCAGAGTAGGGTGCCCAGGTATATCACAGTAGGCAGGTGTCTGCTAAGATAATGCCTTGGTGCAGAGTAGGGTCCCCAGGTATATCACAGTAGGCAGGTTTCTGCTAAGATAATGCCCTGGTGCAGAATAGGGTGCCCAGGTATATCACAGTAGACAGGTGTCTGCTAAGATAATGCCTTGGTGCAGAGTAGGGTCCCCAGGTATATCACAGTAGGCAGGTGTCTGCTAAGATAATGCCCTGGTGCAGAGTAGGGTGCCCAGGTATATCACAGTAGGCAGGTGTCTGCTAAGATAATGCCCTGGTGCAGAGTAGGGTGCCCAGGTATATCACAGTAGACAGGTGTCCGCTCAGATAATGCCCCGGTGCAGAGTAGGGTGCCCAGGTATATCACAGTAGGCAGGTGTCCGCTCAGATAATGCCCCGGTGCAGAGTAGGGTGCCCAGGTATATCACAGTAGACAGGTGTCTGCTCAGATAATGCCCTGGTGCAGAGTAGGGTGCCCAGGTATATCACAGTAGGCAGGTGTCTGCTCAGATAATGCCCTGGTGCAGAGTAGGGTGCCCAGGTATATCACAGTAGGCAGGTGTCTGCTCAGATAATGCCCTGGTGCAGAGTAGGGTGCCCAGGTATATCACAGTAGGCAGGTGTCTGCTCAGATAATGCCCTGGTGCAGAGTAGGGTGCCCAGAATGGCTGGTCTCAGACGATCCTGCAGGTGAAGAAGCCAGATGTCGATGTTCTGGGCCAGCGTGTACTTATTTGTTTAACTTTTTTAAATGTAACCTTTATTTAACTCGTCAATTCAGTTATGATCAAATTCTTATTTAAAATGACGGCCGACACCGGCCAAATCTGGACGACGCGGGGCCAATTGTGGTCACCCTATGGGACTCCCAATCACAGCCAATTGTGATACAGCCTGGAATCGACCCAGGGTGTCTGTCGTGACGCCTCTAGCACTGGGATGCAGTGCCTTAGACCGCTGCGCCACTCTGGAGCCATGTTTTCCAAGTTACAAGTGGTCTGCCGGTTGGACGTACCGCCAAATTCTCTAAAATTACGTTGGAGGCGGCTTATGGTAGAGAAATTAACATTAAAGTCTCTGGCAACAGCTCTGGTGGACATTTCCTGCAGTCAGCATGCCAATTGCACTTCAAAAGCATCTGTGGCATTGAATTATGTGACAAAACTGTATATTTTAGAGTGGCCTTATATTGTCCCCAGCACAAGGTGCACCTGTGCACCTCATGCTGTTTAATCAGTTTCTTGATATGACACACCTATCAGCTGTATGGATTACCATAGTAACGGAGAAAAGCTCAATGACAGGGATGGAAAAATAATTTGTGCATATTATTTTTTTGAGAAATAAGCTTTTTTGGGCATATGGAACATTTCTGTGATATTTTATGAAACATGGGACAAACACTTTACATTTTGGATGTAAAATTCTGTTCAGTATAGTATAAATAGTGCAGTACTTTTGGCCAGGGTACATAGGAAAATGGGGGATAAGGCGCCATTTTGGAGGAAGCCTTTAGCTGTGTTTTTTTAACCTACAGTATTTGAACAGCTGTGCTGTTGCTGGCAGATAGATGTTTGAGGCAGTAGGGAAAATCAATCTGGGCTGTAGAAGAAATAGGGAGGTCAGTTATTACTAGGGACCTGACATACCTGGTCAGTTATTACTAGAGACCTGACAGAGACCTGGTCAGTTATTACTAGAGACCTGACAGACCTGGTCAGTTATTACTAGAGACCTGACAGAGACCTGGTTAGTTATTACTAGTGACCTGACAGAGACCTGGTCAGTTATTACTAGACACCTGACAGACCTGGTCAGTTATTACTAGAGACCTGACAGACCTGGTCAGTTATTACTAGAGACCTGACAGAGACCTGGTCAGTTATTACTAGAGACCTGACAGAGACCTGGTCAGTTATTACTAGAGACGTGACAGAGACCTGGTCAGTTATTACTAGACACCTGACAGAGACCTGGTCAGTTATTACTGGAGACCTGACAGACCTGGTCAGATATTACTAGAGACCTGACAGAGACCTGGTCAGTAATTACTAGAGACCTGACAGACCTGGTCAGTTATTACTAGAGACCTGACAGGCCTGGTCAGTTATTACTAGAGACCTGACAGAGACCTGGTCAGTTATTACTAGAGACCTGACAGAGACCAGGTCAGATATTACTAGAGACCTGACAGAGATCTGGTCAGTTATTACTAGAGACCTGGTCAGTTATTACTAGAGACCTGACAGAGACCTGGTCAGTTATTACTAGAGACGTGACAGAGACCTGGTCAGTTATTACTAGACACCTGACAGAGACCTGGTCAGTTATTACTGGAGACCTGACAGACCTGGTCAGATATTACTAGAGACCTGACAGAGACCTGGTCAGTAATTACTAGAGACCTGACAGACCTGGTCAGTTATTACTAGAGACCTGACAGGCCTGGTCAGTTATTACTAGAGACCTGACAGAGACCTGGTCAGTTATTACTAGAGACCTGACAGACCTGGTCAGTTATTACTAGAGACGTGACAGACCTGGTCAGTTATTACTAGGGACCTGACATACCTGGTCAGTTATTACTAGAGAGCTGACAGAGACCTGGTCAGTTATTACTAGACACCTGACAGACCTGGTCAGTTATTACTAGACACCTGACAGACCTGGTCAGTTATTACTAGAGACCTGACAGAGACCTCGTCAGTTATTACTAGAGACCTGACAGAGACCTGGTCAGTTATTACTAGACACCTGACAGACCTGGTCAGTTATTACTAGAGAGACCTGGTCAGTTATTACTAGAGACCTGACAGAGACCTGGTCAGTTATTACTAGAGACCTGACAGAGACCTGGTCAGTTATTACTAGAGACCTGACAGAGACCTGGTCAGTTATTACTAGAGACGTGACAGAGACCTGGTCAGTTATTACTAGAGACCTGACAGAGACCTGGTCAGTTATTACTAGAGACCTGACAGACCTGGTCAGTTATTACTAGACACCTGACAGACCTGGTCAGTTATTACTAGAGACCTGAGAGAGACCTGGTCAGTTATTACTAGAGACCTGACAGAGACCTGGTCAGTTATTACTAGAGACCTGACAGAGACCTGGTCAGATATTACTAGAGACCTGACAGAGATCTGGTCAGTTATTACTAGAGACCTGGTCAGTTATTACTAGAGACCTGGTCAGTTATTAGCAGGGACCTGACAGAGACCTGGTCAGTTATTACTAGAGACCTGACAGAGACCTGGTCAGTTATTACCAGGGACCTGACAGAGACCTGGTCAGTTATTTCTAGAACCCTGACAGAGACCTGGTCAGTTATTACTAGAGACCTAACAGAGACCTAGACAGTTATTACTAGGGACCTGACAGAGACCTGGTCAGTTATTACTAGAGACCTGACAGACCTTGTCAGCTATTACTAGACACCGGACAGACCTGGTCAGTTATTACTAAAGACCTGAGCAGTTACTACTAGAGACCTGGTCAGTTATTGCTAGAGACCTGACAGAGACCTGGTCAGTTATTACTAGAGACCTGACAGAGACCTGGTCAGTTATTACTAGGGACCTGACAGACCTGGTCAGTTATTACTAGAGATGTGACAGACCTGGTCAGTTATTACTAGGGACCTGACAGACCTGTTCAGTTATTACTAGAGAGACCTGGTCAGTTATTACTAGAGACCTGACAGAGACCTGGTCAGTTATTACTAGACACCTGACAGACCTGGTCAGTTATTACTAGAGAGACCTGGTCAGTTATTACTAGAGACCTGACAGAGACCTGGTCAGTTATTAATAGAGACCTGACAGACCTGGTCAGTTATTACTAGAGACCTGACAGAGACCTGGTCAGTTATTACTAGAGACCTGACAGAGACCTGGTCAGTTATTACTAGGGACCTGACAGACCTGGTCAGTTATTACTAGAGATGTGACAGACCTGGTCAGTTATTACTAGGGACCTGACAGACCTGTTCAGTTATTACTAGAGAGACCTGGTCAGTTATTACTAGAGACCTGACAGAGACCTGGTCAGTTATTACTAGACACCTGACAGACCTGGTCAGTTATTACTAGAGAGACCTGGTCAGTTATTACTAGAGACCTGACAGAGACCTGGTCAGTTATTAATAGAGACCTGACAGAACTGGTCAGTTATTACTAGAGACCTGACAGAGACCTGGTCAGTTATTACTAGAACCCTGACAGAGACCTGGTCAGTTATAACTAGAGACCGAACAGAGACCTAGACAGTTATTACTAGGGACCTGACAGAGACCTGGTCAGTTATTACTAGAGACCTGACAGACCTTGTCAGCTATTACTAGACACCGGACAGACCTGGTCAGTTATTACTAAAGACCTGAGCAGTTACTACTAGAGACCTGGTCAGTTATTACTAGAGACCTGACAGACCTTGTCAGCTATTACTAGACACCGGACAGACCTGGTCAGTTATTACTAAAGACCTGAGCAGTTACTACTAGAGACCTGGTCAGTTATTGCTAGAGACCTGACAGAGACCTGGTCAGTTATTACTAGAGACCTGACAGAGACCTGGTCAGTTATTACTAGGGACCTGACAGACCTGGTCAGTTATTACTAGAGATGTGACAGACCTGGTCAGTTATTACTAGGGACCTGACAGACCTGTTCAGTTATTACTAGAGAGACCTGGTCAGTTATTACTAGAGACCTGACAGAGACCTGGTCAGTTATTACTAGACACCTGACAGACCTGGTCAGTTATTACTAGAGAGACCTGGTCAGTTATTACTAGAGACCTGACAGAGACCTGGTCAGTTATTAATAGAGACCTGACAGACCTGGTCAGTTATTACTAGAGACCTGACAGAGACCTGGTCAGTTATTACTAGAACCCTGACAGAGACCTGGTCAGTTATTACTAGAGACCTAACAGAGACCTAGACAGTTATTACTAGGGACCTGACAGAGACCTGGTCAGTTATTACTAGAGACCTGACAGACCTTGTCAGCTATTACTAGACACCGGACAGACCTGGTCAGTTATTACTAAAGACCTGAGCAGTTACTACTAGAGACCTGGTCAGTTATTGCTAGAGACCTGACAGAGACCTGGTCAGTTATTACTAGAGACCTGACAGAGACCTGGTCAGTTATTACTAGGGACCTGACAGACCTGGTCAGTTATTACTAGAGATGTGACAGACCTGGTCAGTTATTACTAGGGACCTGACAGACCTGTTCAGTTATTACTAGAGAGACCTGGTCAGTTATTACTAGAGACCTGACAGAGACCTGGTCAGTTATTACTAGACACCTGACAGACCTGGTCAGTTATTACTAGAGAGACCTGGTCAGTTATTACTAGAGACCTGACAGAGACCTGGTCAGTTATTAATAGAGACCTGACAGACCTGGTCAGTTATTACTAGAGACCTGACAGAGACCTGGTCAGTTATTACTAGAGACCTGACAGAGACCTGGTCAGTTATTACTAGAGACGTGACAGAGACCTGGTCAGTTATTACTAGAGACCTGACAGAGACCTGGTCAGTTAGTACTAGAGACGTGACATACCTGGCCAGTTATTACTAGAGAGACCTGGTCATTTATTACTAGAGACCTGACAGAGACCTCGTCAGTTATTACTAGAGACCTGACAGAGACCTGGTCAGTTATTACTAGAACCCTGACAGAGACCTGGTCAGTTATTACTAGAGACCTGACAGAGACCTTGTCAGTTATTAACAGGGACCTGACAGAGACCTGGTCAGTTATTACTAGAGACCTGCCAGAGACCTGGTCAGTTATTTCTAGAACCCTGACAGAGACCTGGTCAGTTATTACTCGAGACCTGACAGAGCCCTGGTCAGTTATTACTAGAGACCTAACAGAGACCTAGTCAGTTATTACTAGAGACCTGAGCAGATTACTAGAGAACAGGTCAGTTAATGCTAGAGACCTGACAGAGACCTGGTCAGTTATTACTAGAGACATGACAGAGACCTGGTCAGTTATTACTAGGGACCTGACAGACCTGGTCAGTTATTACTAGAGATGTGACAGACCTGGTCAGTTATTACTAGAGAGACCTGGTCAGTTATTACTAGAGACCTGACAGAGACCTCGTCAGTTATTACTAGAGACCTGACAGAGACCTGGTCAGTTATTACTAGAACCCTGAGAGAGACCTGGTCAGTTATTACTAGAGACCTGACAGAGACCTTGTCAGTTATTAACAGGGACCTGACAGAGACCTGGTCAGTTATTACTAGAGACCTGCCAGAGACCTGGTCAGTTATTTCTAGAACCCTGACAGAGATCTGGTCAGTTATTACTAGAGACCTGACAGAGCACTGGTCAGTTATTACTAGAGACCTAACAGAGACCTAGTCAGTTATTACTAGAGACCTGAGCAGATTACTAGAGAACAGGTCAGTTAATGCTAGAGACCTGACAGAGACCTGGTCAGTTATTACTAGAGACATGACAGAGACCTGGTCAGTTATTACTAGGGACCTGACAGACCTGGTCAGTTATTACTAGAGATGTGACAGACCTGGTCAGTTATTACTAGGGACCTGACAGACCTGGTCAGATATTACTAGAGAGACCTGGTCAGTTATTACTAGAGACCTGACAGAGACCTGGTCAGTTATTACTAGAGACCTGACAGAGACCTGGTCAGTTATTACTAGAGACGTGACAGAGACCTGGTCAGTTATTACTAGAGACCTGACAGAGACCTGGTCAGTTATTACTAGGGACCTGACAGAGACCTGGTCAGTTATTACTAGAGACCTGACAGAGACCTGGTCAGTTAATACTAGAGACCTGACAGAGACCTGGTCAGTTATTACTAAAGACCTGACAGAGACCTGGTCAGTTATTACTAGAGACCTGACAGAGACCAGGTATGTTATTACTAGGGACCTGACAGAGACCTCGTCAGTTATAACTAGAGACCTGACAGAGACCTCGTCAGTTATAACTAGAGACCTGACAGAGACCTGGTCAGTTGTTACTAGAGACCTGACAGAGACCTGGCCAGTTATTACTAGCGACCTGACAGAGACCTCGTCAGTTATAAATAGAGACCTGACAGAGACCTGGTCAGTTGTTACTAGAGACCTGACAGAGACCTGGTCATTTATTACTAGAGACCTGACAGACCTGGTCAGTTATTACTAGAGACCTGACAGACCTGGTCAGTTATTACTAGACACCTGACAGACCTGGTCAGTTATTACTAGAGACCTGAGAGGGACCTGGTCAGTTATTACTAGAGACCTGACAGAGATCTGGTCAGTTATTACTAGAGACCTGGTCAGTTATTACTAGAGACCTGACAGACCTGGCCAGTTATTACTAGAGACCTGGTCAGTTATTACTAGGGACCTGACAGACCTGGTCAGTTATTACTAGAGACCTGACAGAGACCTGGTCAGTTATTACTAGAGACCGGAGAGAGACCTGGTCAGTTATTACTAGAGACGTGACAGAGACCTGGTCAGTTATTACTAGAGACCTGACAGAGACCTGGTCAGTTATTAGCAGGGACCTGACAGAGACCTGGTCAGTTATTACTAGAGACCTGACAGAGACCTGGTCAGTTATTACCAGGGACCTGACAGAGACCTGGTCAGTTATTACTAGAGACCTGACAGAGACCTGGTCAGTTATTACTAGAGACCCGACAGAGACCTGGTCAGTTATTACTAGAGACCTAACAGAGACCTAGTTAGTTATTACTAGTGACCTGACAGAGACCTGGTCAGTTATTACTAGAGACCTGACAGAGACCTTGTCAGTTATTACCAGGGACCTGACAGAGACCTGGTCAGTTATTACTAGAGACCTGCCAGAGACCTGGTCAGTTATTTCTAGAACCCTGACAGAGACCTGGTCAGTTATTACTAGAGACCTGACAGAGCCCTGGTCAGTTATTACTAGAGACCTAACAGAGACCTAGTCAGTTATTACTAGGGACCTGACAGAGACCTGGTCAGTTATTACTAGAGACCTGACAGACCTGGTCAGCTATTACTAGACACCGGACAGACCTGGTCAGTTATTACTAGAGACCTGAGCAGTTATTACTAGAGACCTGGTCAGTTATTGCTAGAGACCTGACAGAGACCTGGTCAGTTATTACTAGAGACCTGACAGAGACCTGGTCAGTTATTACCAGGGACCTGACAGACCTGGTCAGTTATTACTAGAGATGTGACAGACCTGGTCAGTTATTACTAGGGACCTGACAGACCTGGTCAGTTATTACTAGAGAGACCTGGTCAGTTATTACTAGAGACCTGACAGAGACCTGGTCAGTTATTACTAGACACCTGACAGACCTGGTCAGTTCTTACTAGAGAGACCTGGTCAGTTATTACTAGAGACCTGACAGAGACCTGGTCAGTTATTACTAGAGACCTGACAGAGACCTGGTCAGTTATTACTAGAGACCTGACAGAGACCTGGTCAGTTATTACTAGAGACGTGACAGAGACCTGGTCAGTTATTACTAGACACCTGACAGACCTGGTCAGTTCTTACTAGAGAGACCTGGTCAGTTATTACTAGAGACCTGACAGAGACCTCGTCAGTTATTACTAGAGACCTGACAGAGACCCGGTCAGTTATTACTAGAGAACAGACAGAGACCTGGTCAGTTATTACTAGAACCCTGACAGAGACCTGGTCAGTTATTACTAGAGACCTGACAGAGACCTTGTCAGTTATTAACAGGGACCTGACAGAGACCTGGTCAGTTATTACTAGAGACCTGCCAGAGACCTGGTCAGTTTTTTCTAGAACCCTGACAGAGACCTGGTCAGTTATTACTAGAGACCTGGTCAGTTATTACTAGAGACCTGGTCAGTTATTAGCAGGGACCTGACAGAGACCTGGTCAGTTATTACTAGAGACCTGACAGAGACCTGGTCAGTTATTACCAGGGACCTGACAGAGACCTGGTCAGTTATTTCTAGAACCCTGACAGAGACCTGGTCAGTTATTACTAGAGACCTAACAGAGACCTAGACAGTTATTACTAGGGACCTGACAGAGACCTGGTCAGTTATTACTAGAGACCTGACAGACCTTGTCAGCTATTACTAGACACCGGACAGACCTGGTCAGTTATTACTAAAGACCTGAGCAGTTACTACTAGAGACCTGGTCAGTTATTGCTAGAGACCTGACAGAGACCTGGTCAGTTATTACTAGAGACCTGACAGAGACCTGGTCAGTTATTACTAGGGACCTGACATACCTGGTCAGTTATTACTAGAGATGTGACAGACCTGGTCAGTTATTACTAGGGACCTGACAGAGACCTGGTCAGTTATTACTAGACACCTGACAGACCTGGTCAGTTATTACTAGAGAGACCTGGTCAGTTATTACTAGAACCCTGACAGAGACCTGGTCAGTTATTACTAGAGACCTAACAGAGACCTAGACAGTTATTACTAGGGACCTGACAGAGACCTGGTCAGTTATTACTAGAGACCTGACAGACCTTGTCAGCTATTACTAGACACCGGACAGACCTGGTCAGTTATTACTAAAGACCTGAGCAGTTACTACTAGAGACCTGGTCAGTTATTGCTAGAGACCTGACAGAGACCTGGTCAGTTATTACTAGAGACCTGACAGAGACCTGGTCAGTTATTACTAGGGACCTGACAGACCTGGTCAGTTATTACTAGAGATGTGACAGACCTGGTCCGTTATTACTAGGGACCTGACAGACCTGTTCAGTTATTACTAGAGAGACCTGGTCAGTTATTACTAGAGACCTGACAGAGACCTGGTCAGTTATTACTAGACACCTGACAGACCTGGTCAGTTATTACTAGAGAGACCTGGTCAGTTATTAATAGAGACCTGACAGACCTGGTCAGTTATTACTAGAGACCTGACAGAGACCTGGTCAGTTATTACTAGAGACCTGACAGAGACCTGGTCAGTTATTACTAGAGACGTGACAGAGACCTGGTCAGTTATTACTAGAGACCTGACAGAGACCTGGTCAGTTAGTACTAGAGACGTGACATACCTGGCCAGTTATTACTAGAGAGACCTGGTCATTTATTACTAGAGACCTGACAGAGACCTCGTCAGTTATTACTAGAGACCTGACAGAGACCTGGTCAGTTATTACTAGAACCCTGACAGAGACCTGGTCAGTTATTACTAGAGACCTGACAGAGACCTTGTCAGTTATTAACAGGGACCTGACAGAGACCTGGTCAGTTATTACTAGAGACCTGCCAGAGACCTGGTCAGTTATTTCTAGAACCCTGACAGAGACCTGGTCAGTTATTACTAGAGACCTGACAGAGCCCTGGTCAGTTATTACTAGAGACCTAACAGAGACCTAGTCAGTTATTACTAGAGACCTGAGCAGATTACTAGAGAACAGGTCAGTTAATGCTAGAGACCTGACAGAGACCTGGTCAGTTATTACTAGAGACATGACAGAGACCTGGTCAGTTATTACTAGGGACCTGACAGACCTGGTCAGTTATTACTAGAGATGTGACAGACCTGGTCAGTTATTACTAGAGAGACCTGGTCAGTTATTACTAGAGACCTGACAGAGACCTCGTCAGTTATTACTAGAGACCTGACAGAGACCTGGTCAGTTATTACTAGAACCCTGAGAGAGACCTGGTCAGTTATTACTAGAGACCTGACAGAGACCTTGTCAGTTATTAACAGGGACCTGACAGAGACCTGGTCAGTTATTACTAGAGACCTGCCAGAGACCTGGTCAGTTATTTCTAGAACCCTGACAGAGACCTGGTCAGTTATTACTAGAGACCTGACAGAGCACTGGTCAGTTATTACTAGAGACCTAACAGAGACCTAGTCAGTTATTACTAGAGACCTGAGCAGATTACTAGAGAACAGGTCAGTTAATGCTAGAGACCTGACAGAGACCTGGTCAGTTATTACTAGAGACATGACAGAGACCTGGTCAGTTATTACTAGGGACCTGACAGACCTGGTCAGTTATTACTAGAGATGTGACAGACCTGGTCAGTTATTACTAGGGACCTGACAGACCTGGTCAGATATTACTAGAGAGACCTGGTCAGTTATTACTAGAGACCTGACAGAGACCTGGTCAGTTATTACTAGACACCTGACAGACCTGGTCAGTTATTACTAGAGAGACCTGGTCAGTTATTACTAGAGACCTGACAGAGACCTGGTCAGTTATTACTAGAGACCTGACAGAGACCTGGTCAGTTATTACTAGAGACGTGACAGAGACCTGGTCAGTTATTACTAGAGACCTGACAGAGACCTGGTCAGTTATTACTAGGGACCTGACAGAGACCTGGTCAGTTATTACTAGAGACTTGACAGAGACCTGGTCAGTTAATACTAGAGACCTGACAGAGACCTGGTCAGTTATTACTAAAGACCTGACAGAGACCTGGTCAGTTATTACTAGAGACCTGACAGAGACCAGGTATGTTATTACTAGGGACCTGACAGAGACCTCGTCAGTTATAACTAGAGACCTGACAGAGACCTCGTCAGTTATAACTAGAGACCTGACAGAGACCTGGTCAGTTGTTACTAGAGACCTGACAGAGACCTGGTCAGTTATTACTAGCGACCTGACAGAGACCTCGTCAGTTATAAATAGAGACCTGACAGAGACCTGGTCAGTTGTTACTAGAGACCTGACAGAGACCTGGTCATTTATTACTAGAGACCTGACAGACCTGGTCAGTTATTACTAGAGACCTTACAGACCTGGTCAGTTATTACTAGACACCTGACAGACCTGGTCAGTTATTACTAGAGACCTGAGAGGGACCTGGTCAGTTATTACTAGAGACCTGACAGAGACCTGGTCAGTTATTAATAGAGACCTGACAGACCTGGTCAGTTATTACTAGAGACCTGACAGAGACCTGGTCAGTTATTACTAGAGACCTGACAGAGACCTGGTCAGTTATTACTAGAGACGTGACAGAGACCTGGTCAGTTATTACTAGAGACCTGACAGAGACCTGGTCAGTTAGTACTAGAGACGTGACATACCTGGCCAGTTATTACTAGAGAGACCTGGTCATTTATTACTAGAGACCTGACAGAGACCTCGTCAGTTATTACTAGAGACCTGACAGAGACCTGGTCAGTTATTACTAGAACCCTGACAGAGACCTGGTCAGTTATTACTAGAGACCTGACAGAGACCTTGTCAGTTATTAACAGGGACCTGACAGAGACCTGGTCAGTTATTACTAGAGACCTGCCAGAGACCTGGTCAGTTATTTCTAGAACCCTGACAGAGACCTGGTCAGTTATTACTCGAGACCTGACAGCGCCCTGGTCAGTTATTACTAGAGACCTAACAGAGACCTAGTCAGTTATTACTAGAGACCTGAGCAGATTACTAGAGAACAGGTCAGTTAATGCTAGAGACCTGACAGAGACCTGGTCAGTTATTACTAGAGACATGACAGAGACCTGGTCAGTTATTACTAGGGACCTGACAGACCTGGTCAGTTATTACTAGAGATGTGACAGACCTGGTCAGTTATTACTAGAGAGACCTGGTCAGTTATTACTAGAGACCTGACAGAGACCTCGTCAGTTATTACTAGAGACCTGACAGAGACCTGGTCAGTTATTACTAGAACCCTGAGAGAGACCTGGTCAGTTATTACTAGAGACCTGACAGAGACCTTGTCAGTTATTAACAGGGACCTGACAGAGACCTGGTCAGTTATTACTAGAGACCTGCCAGAGACCTGGTCAGTTATTTCTAGAACCCTGACAGAGACCTGGTCAGTTATTACTAGAGACCTGACAGAGCACTGGTCAGTTATTACTAGAGACCTAACAGAGACCTAGTCAGTTATTACTAGAGACCTGAGCAGATTACTAGAGAACAGGTCAGTTAATGCTAGAGACCTGACAGAGACCTGGTCAGTTATTACTAGAGACATGACAGAGACCTGGTCAGTTATTACTAGGGACCTGACAGACCTGGTCAGTTATTACTAGAGATGTGACAGACCTGGTCAATTATTACTAGGGACCTGACAGACCTGGTCAGATATTACTAGAGAGACCTGGTCAGTTATTACTAGAGACGTGACAGAGACCTGGTCAGTTATTACTAGAGACCTGACAGAGACCTGGTCAGTTATTACTAGGGACCTGACAGAGACCTGGTCAGTTATTACTAGAGACCTGACAGAGACCTGGTCAGTTAATACTAGAGACCTGACAGAGACCTGGTCAGTTATTACTAAAGAGCTGACAGAGACCTGGTCAGTTATTACTAGAGACCTGACAGAGACCAGGTATGTTATTACTAGGGACCTGACAGAGACCTCGTCAGTTATAACTAGAGACCTGACAGAGACCTCGTCAGTTATAACTAGAGACCTGACAGAGACCTGGTCAGTTGTTACTAGAGACCTGACAGAGACCTGGTCAGTTATTACTAGCGACCTGACAGAGACCTCGTCAGTTATAAATAGAGACCTGACAGAGACCTGGTCAGTTGTTACTAGAGACCTGACAGAGACCTGGTCATTTATTACTAGAGACCTGACAGACCTGGTCAGTTATTACTAGAGACCTGACAGACCTGGTCAGTTATTACTAGACACCTGACAGACCTGGTCAGTTATTACTAGAGACCTGAGAGGGACCTGGTCAGTTATTACTAGAGACCTGACAGAGACCTGGTCAGTTATTACTAGAGACCTGACAGAGACCTGGTCAGATATTACTAGAGACCTGACAGAGATCTGGTCAGTTATTACTAGAGACCTGGTCAGTTATTACTAGAGACCTGACAGACCTGGCCAGTTATTACTAGAGACCTGGTCAGTTATTACTAGGGACCTGACAGACCTGGTCAGTTATTACTAGAGACCTGACAGAGACCTGGTCAGTTATTACTAGAGACCGGACAGAGACCTGGTCAGTTATTACTAGAGACGTGACAGAGACCTGGTCAGTTATTACTAGAGACCTGACAGAGACCTGGTCAGTTATTAGCAGGGACCTGACAGAGACCTGGTCAGTTATTACTAGAGACCTGACAGAGACCTGGTCAGTTATTACCAGGGACCTGACAGAGACCTGGTCAGTTATTACTAGAGACCTGACAGAGACCTGGTCAGTTATTACTAGAGACCCGACAGAGACCTGGTCAGTTATTACTAGAGACCTAACAGAGACCTAGTTAGTTATTACTAGTGACCTGACAGAGACCTGGTCAGTTATTACTAGAGACCTGACAGAGACCTTGTCAGTTATTACCAGGGACCTGACAGAGACCTGGTCAGTTATTACTAGAGACCTGCCAGAGACCTGGTCAGTTATTTCTAGAACCCTGACAGAGACCTGGTCAGTTATTACTAGAGACCTGACAGAGCCCTGGTCAGTTATTACTAGAGACCTAACAGAGACCTAGTCAGTTATTACTAGGGACCTGACAGAGACCTGGTCAGTTATTACTAGAGACCTGACAGACCTGGTCAGCTATTACTAGACACCGGACAGACCTGGTCAGTTATTACTAGAGACCTGAGCAGTTATTACTAGAGACCTGGTCAGTTATTGCTAGAGACCTGACAGAGACCTGGTCAGTTATTACTAGAGACCTGACAGAGACCTGGTCAGTTATTACCAGGGACCTGACAGACCTGGTCAGTTATTACTAGAGATGTGACAGACCTGGTCAGTTATTACTAGGGACCTGACAGACCTGGTCAGTTATTACTAGAGAGACCTGGTCAGTTATTACTAGAGACCTGACAGAGACCTGGTCAGTTATTACTAGACACCTGACAGACCTGGTCAGTTCTTACTAGAGAGACCTGGTCAGTTATTACTAGAGACCTGACAGAGACCTGGTCAGTTATTACTAGAGACCTGACAGAGACCTGGTCAGTTATTACTAGAGACCTGACAGAGACCTGGTCAGTTATTACTAGAGACGTGACAGAGACCTGGTCAGTTATTACTAGACACCTGACAGACCTGGTCAGTTCTTACTAGAGAGACCTGGTCAGTTATTACTAGAGACCTGACAGAGACCTCGTCAGTTATTACTAGAGACCTGACAGAGACCCGGTCAGTTATTACTAGAGAACAGACAGAGACCTGGTCAGTTATTACTAGAACCCTGACAGAGACCTGGTCAGTTATTACTAGAGACCTGACAGAGACCTTGTCAGTTATTAACAGGGACCTGACAGAGACCTGGTCAGTTATTACTAGAGACCTGCCAGAGACCTGGTCAGTTATTTCTAGAACCCTGACAGAGACCTGGTCAGTTATTACTAGAGACCTGGTCAGTTATTACTAGAGACCTGGTCAGTTATTAGCAGGGACCTGACAGAGACCTGGTCAGTTATTACTAGAGACCTGACAGAGACCTGGTCAGTTATTACCAGGGACCTGACAGAGACCTGGTCAGTTATTTCTAGAACCCTGACAGAGACCTGGTCAGTTATTACTAGAGACCTAACAGAGACCTAGACAGTTATTACTAGGGACCTGACAGAGACCTGGTCAGTTATTACTAGAGACCTGACAGACCTTGTCAGCTATTACTAGACACCGGACAGACCTGGTCAGTTATTACTAAAGACCTGAGCAGTTACTACTAGAGACCTGGTCAGTTATTGCTAGAGACCTGACAGAGACCTGGTCAGTTATTACTAGAGACCTGACAGAGACCTGGTCAGTTATTACTAGGGACCTGACAGACCTGGTCAGTTATTACTAGAGATGTGACAGACCTGGTCAGTTATTACTAGGGACCTGACAGAGACCTGGTCAGTTATTACTAGACACCTGACAGACCTGGTCAGTTATTACTAGAGAGACCTGGTCAGTTATTACTAGAACCCTGACAGAGACCTGGTCAGTTATTACTAGAGACCTAACAGAGACCTAGACAGTTATTACTAGGGACCTGACAGAGACCTGGTCAGTTATTACTAGAGACCTGACAGACCTTGTCAGCTATTACTAGACACCGGACAGACCTGGTCAGTTATTACTAAAGACCTGAGCAGTTACTACTAGAGACCTGGTCAGTTATTGCTAGAGACCTGACAGAGACCTGGTCAGTTATTACTAGAGACCTGACAGAGACCTGGTCAGTTATTACTAGGGACCTGACAGACCTGGTCAGTTATTACTAGAGATGTGACAGACCTGGTCCGTTATTACTAGGGACCTGACAGACCTGTTCAGTTATTACTAGAGAGACCTGGTCAGTTATTACTAGAGACCTGACAGAGACCTGGTCAGTTATTACTAGACACCTGACAGACCTGGTCAGTTATTACTAGAGAGACCTGGTCAGTTATTACTAGAGACCTGACAGAGACCTGGTCAGTTATTAATAGAGACCTGACAGACCTGGTCAGTTATTACTAGAGACCTGACAGAGACCTGGTCAGTTATTACTAGAGACCTGACAGAGACCTGGTCAGTTATTACTAGAGACGTGACAGAGACCTGGTCAGTTATTACTAGAGACCTGACAGAGACCATGTCAGTTAGTACTAGAGACGTGACATACCTGGCCAGTTATTACTAGAGAGACCTGGTCATTTATTACTAGAGACCTGACAGAGACCTCGTCAGTTATTACTAGAGACCTGACAGAGACCTGGTCAGTTATTACTAGAACCCTGACAGAGACCTGGTCAGTTATTAATAGAGACCTGACAGAGACCTTGTCAGTTATTAACAGGGACCTGACAGAGACCTGGTCAGTTATTACTAGAGACCTGCCAGAGACCTGGTCAGTTATTTCTAGAACCCTGACAGAGACCTGGTCAGTTATTACTAGAGACCTGACAGAGCCCTGGTCAGTTATTACTAGAGACCTAACAGAGACCTAGTCAGTTATTACTAGAGACCTGAGCAGATTACTAGAGAACAGGTCAGTTAATGCTAGAGACCTGACAGAGACCTGGTCAGTTATTACTAGAGACATGACAGAGACCTGGTCAGTTATTACTAGGGACCTGACAGACCTGGTCAGTTATTACTAGAGATGTGACAGACCTGGTCAGTTATTACTAGAGAGACCTGGTCAGTTATTACTAGAGACGTGACAGAGACCTCGTCAGTTATTACTAGAGACCTGACAGAGACCTGGTCAGTTATTACTAGAACCCTGAGAGAGACCTGGTCAGTTATTACTAGAGACCTGACAGAGACCTTGTCAGTTATTAACAGGGACCTGACAGAGACCCGGTCAGTTATTACTAGAGAACAGACAGAGACCTGGTCAGTTATTACTAGAACCCTGACAGAGACCTGGTCAGTTATTACTAGAGACCTGACAGAGACCTTGTCAGTTATTAACAGGGACCTGACAGAGACCTGGTCAGTTATTACTAGAGACCTGCCAGAGACCTGGTCAGTTATTTCTAGAACCCTGACAGAGACCTGGTCAGTTATTACTAGAGACCTGGTCAGTTATTACTAGAGACCTGGTCAGTTATTAGCAGGGACCTGACAGAGACCTGGTCAGTTATTACTAGAGACCTGACAGAGACCTGGTCAGTTATTACCAGGGACCTGACAGAGACCTGGTCAGTTATTTCTAGAACCCTGACAGAGACCTGGTCAGTTATTACTAGAGACCTAACAGAGACCTAGACAGTTATTACTAGGGACCTGACAGAGACCTGGTCAGTTATTACTAGAGACCTGACAGACCTTGTCAGCTATTACTAGACACCGGACAGACCTGGTCAGTTATTACTAAAGACCTGAGCAGTTACTACTAGAGACCTGGTCAGTTATTGCTAGAGACCTGACAGAGACCTGGTCAGTTATTACTAGAGACCTGACAGAGACCTGGTCAGTTATTACTAGGGACCTGACAGACCTGGTCAGTTATTACTAGAGATGTGACAGACCTGGTCAGTTATTACTAGGGACCTGACAGAGA
>NC_088239.1:3911848-3950429 GCF_036934945.1 Oncorhynchus masou masou | reverse complement strand
TATTAGTCTACTACATTACCCATCTCTATTAGTCTATTATGTTACCTGTCTCTACTTATCTGTTCCCTTTCCTCTCTCTTCATGATGAGAAAAGTGCAGGCAAAGGGCAAAGTTCAATCAGGGAAGCAGGCCACATCATCTGAATAAATATACAGTCACGGCCATGTATGGATTTGAACGTTTAAATGTTTATTTAACTGTTTCACAAATATGCATGTGACCAGATTATACTAATACTTTGTCCTAATAATATTCTATACTTTGTCCTAATAATTTTCTGTACTTTGTTCTAATAATATTCTATACTTTGTCCTAATAATATTCTATACTTTGTCCTAATAATTTTCTGTACTTTGTCCTAATAATATTCTATACTTTGTCCTAATAATATTCTATACTTTGTCCTAATAATATTCTGTACTTCGTATACATTTACAGGGCATGAAGATCTTGTCATTTCAAACATTATTGGGGACAGAATAGTCTCGGAAATCTCGGATCAGTCGGAACATTGTCAATTGAGGCAAACCTGTCCAGAACCACCAACTCCCAAAAACAAACTCAGCCAGTATTGCCCAGCCACAGCATCTAACTAAAGAATTTCCACTTCCTCGTGCATTGAAGTCACTGGGAGGCGAAGTGAACATTTGATTTAAGTGGGAATTAGGATTTGCCGTTAAGTGAAAACCTGAGCAGCAAAACATGCTTCAAACAGACTCGGAGTTCACTAGAACTCGATGGATCTGTACCGTCATCGGACTGGGCTTTTACCTGGTGGACATTGTGACAGACGTTGGACTAGCGGTGAAGTACTTCCTGGTTGGAGACCTGGTCTGGGCTGGACTGACTTTACTGTTTGTGGTGGTTGGCTCAGCAGCCACACAGGTCTTCAGCTACACCTGGTACAGAGATGACATGAGGAACCCACTGGTTAATCCTGGTGGAGACAAGCTAATATCTGGGATGAACAGAGGAAGACTGATTGGACTCCATGTTTTGCAGATGGGTGTCTTCACCAGGTATGTGATGATGTGAGGTTGAAATGTGATCACTATATCTGTTATCAACTTTATAGTGACGTTAGCTGGAGATGTTCACAAGATTAGGGGTACAAACGAACGGTATATTACTGGAAACTTACAAAGTTTACCATTAAACTACCAGAATTTGGGAAACTTTCAAGGATTTTATGTAAACTCTAACAAGACATATAGTGGCAGTTTATTATTATTATTATTATTTAACGAGGCAAGTCAGTTAAGAACAAATTCTTATTTGTTATAAGTCGCTCTGGATAAGAGCGTCTGCTAAATGACTTAAATGTAAATGTACTCTCTCTCTCTCTCTCTCTCTCTCTCTCTCTCTCTCTCTCAGGTACTACCACCTGTTGAAGACAGGATACATGGTGGTGTGGTTCAAGTCACCTGGGACTGCTGAATTCTCCAGAGAGACCCACTTGGTCCTGTTTGGTCGGGCGACCGATCTGAGCATGCTCAAACTGTTTGAGACGTTCCTGGAGAGTGTCCCTCAGCTCCTCTTCCAGATGTATATACTGCTGGCCCATGGACACAAGTCCACAATACAATGTGAGTTGTGTGTGTGTATGTGAGAGAGAGAGAGAGAGAGAGAGGGGGGAGAGAGGAAAGAGAGAGAGAGAGGGGGGAGAGAGAGGAGAGAGAGAGAGGGTGGAGAGAGAGGGAGGGGAGAGAGAGAGAGAGAGGGGGAGAGAGGAAAAGAGAGAGAGAGGGAGAAAGAGGAGAGAGGGAGGAGAGGGGGAGAGAGAGAGAGGGGAGAATGAGAGAGAGAGAGGGGGAGAGAGGGAAAGAGAGAGAGAGAGAGGAGAGAGAGAGCGGGAGGAGAGGGGAGAGAGAGGATAGAGAGAGAGAGAGAGAGAGGAGAGAGAGAGAGCGGGAGGAGAGGGGGAGAGAGAGGATAGAGAGAGAGAGAGAGAGGAGGGAGAGGGGAGGGAGAAAGAGGAGGGAGAGAGAGAGGGAGAGAGAGAGAGGGGAGAGTGAGGGAGAGAGAGGGGGGAGAGAGGAGAAAGAGAGAGAGAGAGGAGAGAGAGAGCGGGAGGAGAGGGAGAGAGAGGATAGAGAGAGAGAGAGAGAGAGAGAGGAGAGAGAGAGGAGGGAGAGGGGAGGGAGAAAGAGGAGGGAGAGAGAGGAGGGAGACAGAGAGAGAGGATAGAGAGAGGGGGAGAGAGAGAAAGAGCGGAGGGGGTGTGAGAATCTGCAGCCACTGCCACAACTTTTGTTCTCCATTTCTCTCCACACGATAACCAGACTAGACCCTCTGGTCTGCTGCTCTCCTTGTGAGTGAATGTCTACCACAACCTCAAATATGTCACATGCTTGTCTCTCACATGCTTGTCTCTCACATGCCTGTCTCTCACATGCCTGTCTCTCACACATGCCTGTGTCTCACATGCCTGTCTCTCACATGCCTGTCTCTCACATGCCTGTTTCTCACACATGCCAGTATTGTAAGATCCTTCTCTACTGTGTGTCTCGTCTCCCCCTGTCCAGGCATCTGCATGGTGGGCTCATTCATCAACATCGCCTGGGCTATAGTGGACTACCGTCGATGTCTCCGTCGATCCTTACCCCAGGTAATATAATAATAATATATAATATAATAATATATAATAACATAATCAATTTATCATATATATATATAATAATGAATATAACATCCCCAGGTCCGAGAGATGCCTTCTGGCCTTCCTACATTCGTCTACCTCCTATACAAGCTGTTGACCATCACCGCTCACATCCTCAGCCTCAGCCTCTTCCTCGTGCTCAGCCCCTACAGTACCCTGGGAATGGCTGTCGTCTGGCTGGCCGGAACCCTCTGGGCCCATTGGGTCCGTACTGATTTCTGCACGTCTAAAGGTCTAGAGAGGCTCTATCGGATAATCGTGGGAGTCGTCCTCATATTCACCTTCTTTAACGTGAAAGGACAGGATACCAGATGGCAGATGGCTGTGTACTACGTTCTCTTTGCGTTTGTGAACCTCTCTGGTCCTTTGCTGCTGGTTCTGGTGAGGCCAGAGGTTAACGCTACTGAGTACTTTTGGCCGGTGACTCTGCTGATATTTGGAGGGACCGTTCTAGGGCTGGCCTATCTGCTTCTGTATTATACTGTCTATCACCCCAGAGGGAGGAGTCTACAGGCAGATGAGGTGGATGGACACACGGGACAGGAGAGAGAACCAGATACAATGCTGAGAATGAGGAACTTCCTACAACTCTGAGGCCCACCTTCCTATTTACCACATATTCAATGGAGGAGTTAAAAGGACAATCAGGCATTTGAAAAACAACAAAGGTGTCACCCAGACACGTTGTTTTGTTAAACAGCTAAGGAAGGGGGGTGGGTTGGAGAAATGTAACTGCTAAGACAAACTCTGGTTGGTGGACTGTCTGGTTGGTGGACTGTCTAGTTGGTAGACAGTCTAGTTGGTGGACAGTCTAGTTGGTGGACAGTCTAGTTGGTGGACTGTCTAGTTGGTAGACAGTCTAGTTGGTGGACTGTCCGGTTGGTAGACAGTCCGGTTGGTAGACAGTCCAGTTGGTGGACTGTCTAGTTGGTAGACAGTCTAGTTGCTAGACAGTCTGGTTGGTGGACTGTCCGGTTGGTAGACAGTCTAGTTGGTGGACTGTCTGGTTGGTAGACAGTCGAGTTGGTAGACAGTCTGGTTGGTGGACAGTCTAGTTGGTGGACTGTCTAGTTGGTAGACAGTCTAGTTGGTAGACAGTCTGGTTGATAGACAGTCTAGTTGGTGGACTGTCTGGTTGGTAGACAGTCTAGTTGGTAGACAGTCTAGTTGGTAGACAGTCTGGTTGGTAGACAGTCTAGTTGGTAGACAGTCTAGTTGGTAGACAGTCTGGTTGGTAGACAGTCTAGTTGGTAGACAGTCTAGTTGGTGGACTGTCTGGTTGGTAGACAGTCTAGTTGGTAGACAGTCTAGTTGGTAGACAGTCTAGTTGGTGGACTGTCTGGTTGGTAGACAGTCTAGTTGGTAGACAGTCTGGTTGGTAGACAGTCTAGTTGGTAGACAGTCTAGTTGGTAGACAGTCTGGTTGGTAGACAGTCTAGTTGGTAGACAGTCTAGTTGGTAGACAGTCTGGTTGGTAGACAGTCTAGTTGGTAGACAGTCTGGTTGGTAGACTGTCTATTTGGTGGACAGTCTAGTTGGTGGACAGTCTAGTTGGTGGACAGTCTAGTTGGTGGACTGTCTAGTTGGTGGACAGTCTAGTTGGTGGACTGTCTATTTGGTGGACAGTCTATTTGGTGGACTGTCTATTTGGTGGACTGTCTAGTTGTGGACTGTCTATTTGGTGGACAGTCTAGTTGGTGGACAGTCTATTTGGTGGACAGTCTATTTGGTGGACAGTCTAGTTGGTGGACTGTCTATTTGGTGGACAGTCTAGTTGGTGGACTGTCTATTTGGTGGACAGTCTCGTTGGTGGACTGTCTATTTGGTGGACAGTCTAGTTGGTGGACTGTCTATTTGGTGGACAGTCTCGTTGGTGGACTGTCTATTTGGTGGACAGTCTATTTGGTGGACTGTCTATTTGGTGGACAGTCTAGCTGGTGGACTGTCTATTTGGTGGACTGTCTAGTTGTGGACAGTCTATTTGGTGGACAGTCTAGTTGGTGGACTGTCTATTTGGTGGACTGTCTGGTTGGTGGACAGTCTAGTTGGTAGACAGTCTAGTTGGTAGACAGTCTAGTTGGTGGACTGTCTATTTGGTGGACTGTCTATTTGGTAGACAGTCTAGTTGGTGGACTGTCTATTTGGTGGACTGTCTATTTGGTGGACAGTCTAGTTGGTGGACTGTCTAGTTGGTGGACTGTCTATTTGGTGGACTGTCTATTTGGTAGACAGTCTAGTTGGTGGACTGTCTATTTGGTGGACTGTCTAGTTGGTGGACTGTCTATTTGGTGGACTGTCTAGTTGGTGGACTGTCTATTTGGTGGACTGTCTAGTTGGTAGACTGTCTATTTGGTGGACAGTCTATTTGGTGGACAGTCTAGTTGGTGGACTGTCTATTTGGTGGACTGTCTAGTTGGTGGACTGTCTATTTGGTGGACAGTCTATTTGGTGGACAGTCTAGTTGGTGGACTGTCTATTTGGTGGACTGTCTAGTTGGTGGACTGTCTATTTGGTGGACAGTCTATTTGGTGGACAGTCTAGTTGGTGGACTGTCTATTTGGTGGACTGTCTAGTTGGTGGACTGTCTATTTGGTGGACAGTCTAGTTGGTGGACTGTCTATTTGGTGGACAGTCTATTTGGTGGACAGTCTAGTTGGTGGACTGTCTATTTGGTGGACTGTCTAGTTGGTGGACTGTCTATTTGGTGGACAGTCTAGTTGGTGGACAGTCTATTTGGTGGACAGTCTATTTGGTGGACAGTCTAGTTGGTGGACTGTCTATTTGGTGGACTGTCTAGTTGGTGGACTGTCTATTTGGTGGACTGTCTAGTTGGTGGACTGTCTATTTGGTGGACTGTCTAGTTGGTGGACAGTCTAGTTGGTGGACAGTCTAGTTGGTAGACAGTCTAGTTGGTGGACAGTCTAGTTGGTGGACTGTCTAGTTGGTGGACAGTCTATTTGGTGGACTGTCTATTTGGTGGACTGTCTAGTTGGTAGACAGTCTAGTTGGTAGACAGTCTAGTTGGTGGACTGTCTATTTGGTGGACTGTCTATTTGGTGGACTGTCTATTTGGTGGACTGTCTATTTGGTGGACTGTCTATTTGGTGGACTGTCTATTTGGTGGACTGTCTAGTTGGTGGACTGTCTATTTGGTGGACTGTCTAGTTGGTGGACTGTCTAGTTGGTGGACTGTCTATTTGGTGGACAGTCTAGTTGGTGGACTGTCTATTTGGTGGACTGTCTAGTTGGTGGACTGTCTATTTGGTGGACAGTCTAGTTGGTGGACTGTCTATTTGGTGGACTGTCTAGTTGGTGGACTGTCTATTTGGTGGACTGTCTATTTGGTGGACAGTCTAGTTGGTGGACAGTCTAGTTGGTGGACTGTCTAGTTGGTGGACTGTCTATTTGGTGGACTGTCTAGTTGGTGGACAGTCTAGTTGGTGGACTGTCTAGTTGGTGGACTGTCTATTTGGTGGACTGTCTATTTGGTGGACTGTCTATTTGGTGGACTGTCTAGTTGGTGGACTGTCTATTTGGTGGACTGTCTAGTTGGTGGACTGTCTATTTGGTGGACTGTCTATTTGGTGGACAGTCTAGTTGGTGGACTCTGACTGTCATCCTTTTAGTTTCTATGTCACCTCAGCCTTCTTTTATCTTATCAGTTTCTGTTCCTCCAGTCTTACAGCTGCTGCTCCCTTTACAGTAAGCTGCAGGCTAGACAGGTTTTGTTAATTTTGTCTTGTGACATCACATCATATGATCGTTCTCACGCACCCTCAGGAGATCAAAGTCTCTTTTCCTTTTTTTTTGTTGCTGCTCTGAAAGACCGGAACAGGTTAAAATGGACTGTGATATTTGGCCACTACAATTCTGCCCACATATCTCAGGTCTGGTGTCCTCAGCTGAGATGAATGAGAGGGACATATTGAGACACACGGCCTCTTATGTGTTGATTCATGATGTCAATACGAACAGAAGGAAGACTTCTTTTTACAGGTGACGGCCACCTAACCTTTAACCTTTAAGGGTGAAGTAAGAAGATGGACTCGGGCACTGATGTGTTACAGACTCTTTTATTTATTTTTAACTTTTTATTTAACCAGGCAAGTCAGTTAAGAACAAATTCTTATTTTCAATGACGGCCTGGGAACAGTGGCTTAACTGCCTGTTCAGGGGCAGAACGACAGATTTGTACCTTGTCGGCTCGGGGGTTTGAACTTGCAACCTTCCGGTTACTAGTCCACCGCTCTAGCCACTAGGCTACCCTGCCGCCCCTCCACTCTAACCACAAGGCTACCCTGCCGCCCCTCCACTCTAACCACTAGGCTACCCTGCCACCCCTCCACTCTAACCACTAGGCTACCCTGCCGCCTCTACACTCTAACCACTAGGCTACCCTGCCGCCCCTCCACTTTAACCACTAGGCTACCCTGCCACCTCTACACTCTAACCACTAGACTACCCTGCCGCCTCTACACTCTAACCACTAGGCTACCCTGCCGCCTCTACACTCTAACCACTAGGCTACCCTGCCGCCCCTCCACTCTAACCACTAGGCTACCCTGCCGCCCCTCCACTCTAAACACTAGGCTACCCTGCCGCCTCTACACTCTAACCACTAGGCTACCCTGCCGCCCCTCCACTCTAACCACTAGGCTACCCTGCCGCCCCTCCACTCTAAACACTAGGCTACCCTGCCGCCTCTACACTCTAACCACTAGGCTACCCTGCCGCCCCTCCACTCTAACCACTAGGCTATTTGCCCCGTTGAATGACTGATGTATTTCATCTGACATATTTTCCACAGTGTTATTCTGTCATGGGATCTGTATTAAGTACTCCAATGTTTCGTGTAGTATTTACCGTCTGTAAATGCACTTTAAAACGTAAAAATATAATGTATTACGATATGAATATAATGTATTTAACAATAAAATGTACTATAAACAATCCTCATCATTATAGTTATTAACCAGGTTGATGATGAAATACCCAACACTAGTTAGGGTTATTTCAATGCTAATGAAACGTAACAAACCAGGCTACCTTCAAATGAAAGAGCTGGGCACAATGCTTCCTTTAGGATGGGGCTGAAGGGGCTGATGGTGTTGATGGGGCTGACGGGGCTGATGGGGCTGATGGGGCTGATGGGGCTGAAGGGGCTGATGGGGCTGAAGGGGCTGATGGTGTTGATGGGGCTGATGGGGCTGATGGGGCTGAAGGGGCTGAAGGGGCTGATGGGGCTGATGGGGCTGAAGGGGCTGAAGGGGCTGATGGGGCTGATGGGGCTGAAGGGGCTGAAGGGGCTGATGGGGCTGATGGTGTTGATGGGGCTGATGGGGCTGAAGGGGCTGAAGGGGCTGATGGGGCTGATGGGGCTGAAGGGGCTGATGGGGCTGATGGGGCTGAAGGGGCTGAAGGGGCTGATGGGGCTGATGGGGCTGATGGGGCTGACGGGGCTGATGGTGTTGATGGGGCTGATGGGGCTGAAGGGGCTGATGGTGTTGATGGGGCTGATGGGGCTGAAGGGGCTGAAGGGGCTGATGGGGCTGATGGGGCTGATGGGGCTGATGGGGCTGAAGGGGCTGATGGGGCTGATGGGGCTGAAGGGGCTGATGGGGCTGACGGGGCTGATGGGGCTGAAGGGGCTGATGGTGTTGATGGGGCTGATGGTGTTGATGGGGCTGATGGGGCTGATGGGGCTGAAGGGGCTGAAGGGGCTGATGGGGCTGATGGTGTTGATGGGGCTGATGGTGTTGAAGGGGCTGATGGTGTTGAAGGGGCTGATGGTGCTGATGGGGCTGAAGGGGCTGAAGGGGCTGATGGTGTTGATGGGGCTGATGGTGTTGATGGGGCTGATGGTGTTGATGGGGCTGATGGGGCTGAAGGGGCTGAAGGGGCTGAAGGGGCTGAAGGGGCTGATGGGGCTGATGGGGCTGATGGGGCTGAAGGGGCTGATGGGGCTGATGGTGTTGATGGGGCTGATGGGGCTGATGGGGCTGATGGGGCTGATGGGGCTGAAGGGGCTGATGGGGCTGAAGGGGCTGATGGGGCTGAAGGGGCTGATGGGGCTGAAGGGGCTGAAGGGGCTGATGGGGCTGATGGGGCTGATGGTGTTGAAGGGCTGATGGTGTTGATGGGGCTGATGGGGCTGATGGTGTTGAAGGGGCTGAAGGGGCTGAAGGGGCTGATGGGGCTGAAGGGGCTGATGGTGTTGATGGGGCTGATGGGGCTGATGGTGTTGATGGGGCTGATGGTGTTGATGGGGCTGATGGGGCTGATGGTGTTGATGGGGCTGATGGTGTTGATGGGGCTGATGGGGCTGATGGTGTTGAAGGGGCTGAAGGGGCTGAAGGGGCTGATGGGGCTGAAGGGGCTGATGGTGTTGATGGGGCTGATGGGGCTGAAGGGGCTGATGGGGCTGAAGGGGCTGATGGTGTTGATGGGGCTGATGGGGCTGATGGGGCTGAAGGGGCTGATGGGGCTGAAGGGGCTGAAGGGGCTGATGGGGTTGATGGGGCTGATGGGGCTGAAGGGGCTGATGGTGTTGATGGGGCTGATGGGGCTGAAGAGGCTGATGGGGCTGAAGGGGCTGATGGTGTTGATGGGGCTGATGGGGCTGAAGGGGCTGATGGGGCTGATGGGGCTGACGGGGCTGAAGGGGCTGATGGGGCTGACGGGGCTGAAGGGGCTGAAGGGGCTGATGGGGGCCTCTCCGGGACTGTCCCAAATGGTGCCCTATTCCCTATATAGTACACTACTGTTGACCAGGGCCCTATTCCCTATATAGTGCACTACTGTTGACCAGGGCCCTATTCCCTATATAGTGCACAACTGTTGACCAGGGCCCTATTCCCTATATAGTGCACTACTTTAGACCAGGGCCCTATTCCCTATATAGTGCACTACTGTTGACCAGGGCCCTATTCCCTATATAGTGCACTACTTTAGACCAGGGCCCTATTCCCTATATAGTACACTACTGTAGACCACTACTGTAGGCCTCTCCGGGCACTGTCCCAAATGGTGCCCTATTCCCTATATAGTGCACTACTTTTGAGCCCTTGGATTCGGTCGTAAAAGTAAGCACTGTAGGGAATAGGAAGCCCAACAAAAATGTGTGCACTATATAGGGACTAAGGTGCCATTTGGGTGGAGCCTCTGTTGTTACGCTCGTCTGGCTCAGCCCCTGATTACACGTGGGAGAAATGTTGATGACGAACTGCAGTGTCCATGAAACGGTAGTTGGCACCCTAAAATAAACACTGGGCCGAGACGAAGGAGGCTTCCTGACTTGTTTATTTAAAAAGAAACGTCAGTTTAACTTTCATCTGACGGTTGTCAGATGAGGAAACCGTGGCAGTAAGGGAGGAGGATCAGCAGCCAGTGTCCCAAATTGCACCCTATATGGTGCACTATATAGGGAATAGGGCCCTGGTCAACAGTAGTGTACTATATAGGGAATAGGGCCCTGGTCAACAGTAGTGCACTATATAGGGAATAGGGCCCTGGTCAACAGTAGTGTTCTATATAGGGAATAGGGCCCTGGTCAACAGTAGTGCACTATAGAGGGAATAGGGCCCTGGTCAACAGTAGTGCACTATAGAGGGAATAGGGCCCTGGTCAACAGTAGTGTACTATATAGCGAATAGGGCCCTGGTCAACAGTAGTGCACTATATTAGGAATAGGGCCCTGGTCTAAAGTAGTGCACTATAGAGGGAATAGGGCCCTGGTCAACACTAGGGCACTATATAGGGAATAGGGCCCTGGTCAACAGTAGTGTACTACAGAAGGAATAGGGCCCTGGTCAACAGTAGTGCACTATATAGGGAATAGGGCCCTGGTCTACAGTAGTGCACTATATAGGGAATAGGGCCCTGGTCTAAAGTAGTGCACTACAGAAGGAATAGGGCCCTGGTCAACAGTAGTGCACTATATAGGGAATAGGGCCCTGGTCAACAGTAGTGTACTATATAGGGAGTAGGGCCCTGGTCAACAGTAGTGCACTATATAGGGAATAGGGCCCTGGTCAACAGTAGTGCACTATATAGGGAATAGGGCCCTGGTCTAAAGTAGTGTACTATATAGGGAATAGGGCCCTGGTCAACAGTAGTGCACTATATAGGGAATAGGGCCCCGGTCAACAGTAGTGCACTATATAGAGAATAGGGCCCTGGTCAACAGTAGTGCACTATATAGGGAATAGGGCCCTGGTCAACAGTAGTGTACTATATAGGGAATAGGGCTCTGGTCAACAGTAGTGGACTATATTAGGAATAGGGCCCTGGTCTAAAGTAGTGTACTATATAGGGAATAGGGCTCTGGTCAACAATAGTGCACTATATAGGGAATAGGGCCCTGGTCAACAGTAGTGCACTATGTAGGGAACAGGGCCCTGGTCAACAGTAGTGTACTATATAGGGAATAGGGCCCTGGTCAACAGTAGTGTACTATATAGGGAATAGGGCCCTGGTCAACAGTAGTGCACTATATAGGGAATAGGGCCCTGGTCAACAGTAGTGCACTATGTAGGGAACAGGGCCCTGGTCAACAGTAGTGCACTATATAGGGAATAGGGCCCTGGTCAACAGTAGTGCACTATATAGGGAATAGGGCCCTGGTCAACAGTAGTGTACTATATAGGGAATAGGGCCCTGGTCAACAGTAGTGCACTATATTAGGAATAGGGCCCTGGTCTAAAGTAGTGCACTATAGAGGGAATAGGGCCCTGGTCAACAGTAGTGCACTATATAGGGAATAGGGCCCTGGTCAACAGTAGTGTACTATATAGGGAATAGGGCCCTGGTCAACAGTAGTGCACTATATAGGGAATAGGGCCCTGGTCAACAGTAGTGTACTATATAGGGAATAGGGCCCTGGTCAACAGTAGTGCACTATATAGGGAATAGGGCCCTGGTCAACAGTAGTGTACTATATAGGGAATAGGGCCCTGGTCAACAGTAGTGCACTATATAGGAATAGGGCCCTGGTCAACAGTAGTGCACTATATAGGGAATAGGGCCCGGTCAACAGTAGTGCACTATATAGGAATAGGGCCCTGGTCAACAGTAGTGTACTATATAGGGAATAGGGCCCTGGTCAACAGTAGTGCACTATATAGGGAATAGGGCCCTGGTCAACAGTAGTGTGCTATATAGGGAATAGGGCCCTGGTCAACAGTAGTGCACTATATTAGGAATAGGGCCCTGTTCTAAAGTAGTGCACTATATAGGGAATAAGGGCCCTGGTCAACAGTAGTGCACTATAGAGGGAATAGGGCCCTGGTCAACAGTAGTGTACTATATAGGGAATAGGGCCCTGGTCAACAGTAGTGTACTATATAGGGAATAGGGCCCTGGTCAACAGTAGTGCACTATATAGGGAATAGGGCCCTGGTCTAAAGTAGTGCACTATATAGGGAATAGGGTTCTGGTCTAAAGTAGTGCACTATATAGGGAATAGGGTTCTGGTCTAATGTAGTGCACTATATAGGGAATAGGGCCCTGGTCTAAAGTAGTGCACTATATAGGGAATAGGGTTCTGGTCTATAGTAGTGCACTATATAGGGAATAGGGTTCTGGTCTATAGTAGTGCACTATATAGGGAATAGGGCCCTGGTCTAAAGTAGTGCACTATATAGGGAATAGGGTTCTGGTCTAAAGTAGTGGGAATATGGGGAATAGGTGGAGCACCTTATGGCAAGGTGCTCCATCATGTTCAAAAAGGCATTGTTCGTCACCAAACTGTTCCTGGGTGGTTGGGAGAAGTTGCTCTCAGAGGATGTGTTGGTAACATTCTTTATTCATGGCTGTGTTTTTAGGCAAAATTGTGAGTGAGCCCACTCCCTTGACTGAGAAGCAACCCCACACATTAATGGCCTCGGGATGCTTTACTGTTTAGGTGCAATCTTACTGGCAGCAATATCCTTGCCTGTGAAGCCCTTTTTGTGCAAAGCAATGATGACGGCACGTGTTTCCTTGCAGGTAACCATGGTTGACAGAGGAAGAACAATGATTCCAAGCATCACCCTCCTTTTGAAGCTTCCATTCTGTTATTTGAACTCAATCAGCATGACAGAGTGATCTCCAGCCTTGTCCTCGTCAGCACTCACACCTGTGTTAACGAGAGAATCAGTGACATGATGTCAGCTGGTCCTTTTGTGGCAGGGCTGAAATGCAGTGGAAATGTTTTTGTGGGATTCAGTTCATTTTCATGGCAAAGAGGGACTTTGAAATTAATTGCTATTCATCTGATCACTCTTCATAACATTCTGGAGTATATGCAAATTGCCATTATACAAACTGAGGCTGCAGACTTTGTGAAAATTAATATTTGTGTCATTCTCAAAACATTTGGCCACAACTATACACCGGGTACCAGTGCAGAGTCCATGAGCAGGGGTACGAGGTAATAACCTGGCTATATACCCAGGGTACTGGAACACCTGTTACAATAATATTGCTTGTGATTCCTTTGGTCAGAGTCATATTGCTTGTGATTCCTTGGGTCAGAGTCATATTGCTTGTGATTCCTTTGGTCAGAGTCATATTGCTTGTGATTCCTTTGGTCAGAGTCATATTGCTTGTGATTCCTTTGGTCAGAGTCATACTGCTTGTGATTCCTTTGGTCAGAGTCATACTGCTTGTGATTCCTTTGGTCATAGTCATATTGCTTGTGATTCCTTTGGTCATAGTCATATTGCTTGTGATTCCTTTGGTCAGAGTCATATTGCTTGTGATTCCTTTGGTCAGAGTCATATTGCTTGTGATTCCTTTGGTCAGAGTCATATTGCTTGTGATTCCTTTGGTCAGAGTCATATTGCTTGTGATTCCTTTGGTCAGAGTCATATTGCTTGTGATTCATTTGGTCAGAGTCATATTGCTTGTGATTCCTTTGGTCAGAGTCATACTGCTTGTGATTCCTTTGGTCAGAGTCATATTGCTTGTGATTCCTTTGGTCATAGTCATATTGCTTGTGATTCCTTTGGTCATAGTCATATTGCTTGTGATTCCTTTGGTCAGAGTCATATTGCTTGTGATTCCTTTGGTCAGAGTCATATTGCTTGTGATTCCTTTGGTCAGAGTCATATTGCTTGTGATTCCTTTGGTCAGAGTCATATTGCTTGTGATTCCTTTGGTCAGAGTCATATTGCTTGTGGTTCCTTTGCTAATAGCGCCCCCTTGTGTCCTTGTCTACAAAATCCACTGTTGTGCTTTCCACCTCCATAGCAGTGCTTGCTGGTGTGGAGCTAAAGGTTTTAATATGCCGTTATCCCAGCTCATTTGCCTAACATATGTTTACTGCGTTGTCCAAATGTAGCTCACTTTCCCGCATCAATCTTTCTCCAACTCTGGAGTCATTCATAGCAAACACAATGTGATCTGGAGTGGAAGGGTAGCCTAGTGGTTAGAGCGTTGGACTAGTAACCGGAAGGTTGCAAGTTCAAATCCCTGAGCTGACAAGATACAAAACTGTCGTTCTGCCCCTGAACAGGCAGTTAACCCACTTTTCCTAGGCCATTATTAAAAATAAGAATGTGTTCTTAACTGACTTGCCTCCTTAAATAAAGGTTAAAATAAAATAAAAAAATTTGATGCATAGATGAGTTTAGGTCTACAGAATGACACGTCTGTGCTTTTCATTTCAAATCAGTAAGAAAGACAACAAACGTTTAAACCTTGCTGTCATCTACGATAGAGGAACACAGAACGTTCGTATGTCGCTCGTCTCTTCTTCGGTGAACAATATGCATCAAACTGATCCAGGATCTTTTTTTCGCGAACTCGTCTTTATCCGCCTCATTCGCAAACGTGAAAGTATTGAATATAATCGATCGCTTGTGGTCCCGCAATAGTAACAAATGAGAGGAACGTTCCCTCCCGCTAATTTTTTAAACTCCAATGGCAGACAATATACAAAAACAAAAAACACTGCCAAAATATTATCCAATTAGCATCAACATTCTCATCGGGGCTCAAAGCCTCTGGTGGGTTGATCACATCCATCCATTCTTTTCATAATTTGGTCTGATATACTTGGATGTGTAGTGTCAGCGTTTGTTGCTGGTATGTCATCCCTAAGTTTGCTTATCTTGCCAATTAAAAAGTCTTTAAGAAGTTGGCGATATCAGTGGGTTTTCTGATGAATGAGCCATCTTATTCAATGAATGATGGAGCCGAGTTGACCTTTTATTCCCAAAATGTAATTTAAGGTGCTCCAAAGCTTTGTACTGTCATTCTTTATTTCATTAATTATTGTTTCATGGTATAGTTTATTTCATGTTGTTGATTTCATTCCTGTGCTGTTTAATATATTATATTTAATATATTATATTATTATATCTGTTGATATCACATATCTCATCAAGCATTTCACACATATTATCCAGATACTGACTGTTAGCACTTGGTGGTCTATAGCAACTTCCCGCAATAATCTGATTTAGGTGAGGCAAATGAACCTGTAGCCATATTACTTTAACAGTATTTAACATGAGATCCCCTCTAAGCTTTACATGAATGTGGTTCTGAATATAAACAGCAACACTTACACCACTGGCATTTCTGTCTTTTCTGTAGATGTTACAACCTTGTATTGCTGCCACTATATCATCAAAGGTATTGTCTAGGTGAGTTTCAGAATATGAATGTCATCTGTTACAAGCAAGTTACTGATTTCATGAACCTTGTTTCTTAGGCTACACATGTTAAGGGCTATTTTTTATAACGTTTCTGTGTTGCCTGATTGTTTTTAGTGCTTTGCTGAGAAGCTTATCAGAAGTAGACATGCTCATGTTATTTATATTGGAGCTGATAGTGCAGGCTGAGCTGCATAAAGTGGATTTCCTCCTAGTGCTCATTACCTCAGTGTTAACACTATAACTCTGGTACATAGGCACATGATTACTGCAGACAACAGCTTTAGGATCAACAGAGGTATTCAGGGCAGATAGGGGGATATACATTAAGTTACTTACATTGTGTCTGCCAACGCCCCTGGGATAATGTACATTTGACATTTGATGAAGGAGCAGGAATCTCTGGAACACTGTTGGTCAGCAGGATGGTATCCCCCAAGGCCATTATAACCCCATTCACCAAAGACCGCTGCCCTGCGCTGGGCTTACAGTGTGTGACGTGCCTCCATAACCGTGGTATCCACCAGCTCCTCATGAAGCTCCTTTATTTTCTGAGGGGGTGGAGGGGTCGGGATGGGAGGTCTGGGGAGGATGGAGAGGGCAGGTGAGATGGGAGGGGAGAGGACTTCACTAGGGATGGATCTCTGCAGGGCAGCCCTGGCCAGTCAGTCAGAGAGTGGCAACATGGTGGTGAGGCAGTGGCACGACGACCAGGCTGAGGAGTGGAAAAGGAGAAGGGGTTAGAGTGGATCCAGGATACGCTAAAATGTCTCAATTTGTTAACTCTGGACATCCAGCTCAGACATATTTTCCCTCAATAAGATGACAGTTTCCGCATTGGAAATTTGTCCGGACAAAATTAACCCAGAACTGTGAAAAGTAGGTGCAGCTCCTACAGGGGATGAAACCGTAGTCTCTGAAGGGGGTTGCTGTCAATCTGGAATAAGTCAGTTTCCCCGTATGGCACAAAGTGGTAGACGCCATTTTGGAACAGTTCTGTTAAAATCCATGCAAATAAAATAGGTTGTCAAGGAGCCAGCTAAAAGTCAATCAATCCACACAGTGTGATAGTAAATTAAAATGAATCACAGTTTTGGCAGCAAGCCAGAACCCAAACCACAGACTAGCAACCAGCCAGCCTTAGGACTCACAATAAACACAACCAAGGCACAAAACTGGCCAGCATAACAACAGCAAGGAGACGGCAGTGACTTACTCGATACGATTGAATGCTGGAGCCCATCAAAACACCGACACAACGGAGGCTGTGTCACCGGAATGATAGACAGGAGAGAAGCAGCATGGAAGGGATGTTGTTTCCAGTACAGGTCGGTGGACAGCGATACACCGGGCCGCAGGAGAGTCAAAGAGAGTCAATACAAGTTCAAGTTAGGCAATAGACCAAAAACATCCATGGCACAATGTAAAATGGAAGGTTGAAAGCAGAAGTAGACAGGTGTCTGCTCAGATAATTCCCCCGGTGCAGAATAGGGTGCCCAGGTATATCACAGTAGACAGGTGTCTGCTCAGAGTAGGGTGCCCAGGTATATCACAGTAGACAGGTGTCTGCTCAGAGTAGGGTGCCCAGGTATATCACAGTAGACAAGTGTCTGCTCAGAGTAGGGTGCCCAGGTATATCACAGTAGACAGGTGTCTGCTCAGAGTAGGGTGCCCAGGTATATCACAGTAGGCAGGTGTCTGCTCAGAGTAGGGTGCCCAGGTATATCACAGTAGACAGGTGTCTGCTCAGAGTAGGGTCCCCAGGTATATCACAGTAGACAGGTGTCTGCTCAGAGTAGGGTGCCCAGGTATATCACAGTAGACAGGTGTCTGCTCAGAGTAGGGTCCCCAGGTATATCACAGTAGACAGGTGTCTGCTCAGAGTAGGGTGCCCAGGTATATCACAGTAGACAAGTGTCTGCTCAGAGTAGGGTGCCCAGGTATATCACAGTAGACAGGTGTCCGCTCAGATAATGCCCTGGTGCAGAATAGGGTGCCCAGGTATATCACAGTAGACAGGTGTCTGCTCAGAGTAGGGTGCCCAGGTATATCACAGTAGACAGGTGTCTGCTCAGAGTAGGGTGCCCAGGTATATCACAGTAGGCAGGTGTCTGCTCAGAGTAGGGTGCCCAGGTATATCACAGTAGACAAGTGTCTGCTCAGAGTAGGGTGCCCAGGTATATCACAGTAGACAGGTGTCTGCTCAGATAATGCCCCGGTGCAGAGTAGGGTGCCCAGGTATATCACAGTAGGCAGGTGTCTGCTCAGAGTAGGGTGCCCAGGTATATCACAGTAGACAGGTGTCTGCTCAGAGTAGGGTGCCCAGGTATATCACAGTAGACAAGTGTCTGCTCAGAGTAGGGTGCCCAGGTATATCACAGTAGACAGGTGTCCGCTCAGATAATGCCCTGGTGCAGAATAGGGTGCCCAGGTATATCACAGTAGACAGGTGTCTGCTCAGAGTAGGGTGCCCAGGTATATCACAGTAGACAGGTGTCCGCTCAGATAATGCCCTGGTGCAGAATAGGGTGCCCAGGTATATCACAGTAGACAGGTGTCTGCTCAGAGTAGGGTGCCCAGGTATATCACAGTAGGCAGGTGTCTGCTCAGAGTAGGGTGCCCAGGTATATCACAGTAGACAAGTGTCTGCTCAGAGTAGGGTGCCCAGGTATATCACAGTAGACAGGTGTCCGCTCAGATAATGCCCTGGTGCAGAATAGGGTGCCCAGGTATATCACAGTAGACAGGTGTCTGCTCAGAGTAGGGTGCCCAGGTATATCACAGTAGACAGGTGTCCGCTCAGATAATGCCCTGGTGCAGAGTAGGGTGCCCAGGTATATCACAGTAGACAGGTGTCTGCTCAGAGTAGGGTCCCCAGGTATATCACAGTAGACAGGTGTCTGCTCAGAGTAGGGTCCCCAGGTATATCACAGTAGGCAGGTGTCTGCTCAGAGTAGGGTGCCCAGGTATATCACAGTAGACAGGTGTCTGCTCAGAGTAGGGTCCCCAGGTATATCACAGTAGGCAGGTGTCTGCTCAGAGTAGGGTGCCCAGGTATATCACAGTAGACAGGTGTCTGCTCAGAGTAGGGTGCCCAGGTATATCACAGTAGACAGGTGTCTGCTCAGAGTAGGGTGCCCAGGTATATCACAGTAGACAGGTGTCTGCTCAGAGTAGGGTGCCCAGGTATATCACAGTAGACAGGTGTCTGCTCAGAGTAGGGTGCCCAGGTATATCACAGTAGACAGGTGTCTGCTCAGAGTAGGGTGCCCAGGTATATCACAGTAGACAGGTGTCTGCTCAGAGTAGGGTGCCCAGGTATATCACAGTAGGCAGGTGTCTGCTCAGAGTAGGGTGCCCAGGTATATCACAGTAGGCAGGTGTCTGCTAAGATAATGCCTTGGTGCAGAGTAGGGTGCCCAGGTATATCACAGTAGACAGGTGTCTGCTCAGAGTAGGGTGCCCAGGTATATCACAGTAGACAGGTGTCTGCTCAGAGTAGGGTGCCCAGGTATATCACAGTAGGCAGGTGTCTGCTCAGAGTAGGGTGCCCAGGTATATCACAGTAGACAGGTGTCTGCTCAGAGTAGGGTGCCCAGGTATATCACAGTAGACAGGTGTCTGCTAAGATAATGCCTTGGTGCAGAGTAGGGTGCCCAGGTATATCACAGTAGACAGGTGTCTGCTCAGAGTAGGGTGCCCAGGTATATCACAGTAGACAGGTGTCTGCTCAGAGTAGGGTCCCCAGGTATATCACAGTAGGCAGGTGTCTGCTAAGATAATGCCTTGGTGCAGAATAGGGTGCCCAGGTATATCACAGTAGACAAGTGTCTGCTCAGAGTAGGGTGCCCAGGTATATCACAGTAGACAGGTGTCTGCTCAGATAATGCCCTGGTGCAGAGTAGGGTGCCCAGGTATATCACAGTAGACAGGTGTCTGCTCAGATAATGCCCTGGTGCAGAATAGGGTGCCCAGGTATATCACAGTAGACAGGTGTCTGCTCAGATAATGCCCTGGTGCAGAATAGGGTGCCCAGGTATATCACAGTAGACAAGTGTCTGCTCAGAGTAGGGTGCCCAGGTATATCACAGTAGACAGGTGTCTGCTCAGATAATGCCCTGGTGCAGAATAGGGTGCCCAGGTATATCACAGTAGACAGGTGTCTGCTCAGATAATGCCCTGGTGCAGAATAGGGTGCCCAGGTATATCACAGTAGACAAGTGTCTGCTCAGAGTAGGGTGCCCAGGTATATCACAGTAGACAAGTGTCTGCTCAGAGTAGGGTGCCCAGGTATATCACAGTAGACAGGTGTCTGCTCAGAGTAGGGTCCAGGTATATCACAGTAGACAGGTGTCTGCTCAGATAATGCCCTGGTGCAGAGTAGGGTGCCCAGGTATATCACAGTAGACAGGTGTCTGCTCAGATAATGCCCTGGTGCAGAATAGGGTGCCCAGGTATATCACAGTAGGCAGGTGTCTGCTCAGAGTAGGGTCCAGGTATATCACAGTAGACAGGTGTCTGCTCAGATAATGCCCTGGTGCAGAATAGGGTGCCCAGGTATATCACAGTAGACAGGTGTCTGCTCAGATAATGCCCTGGTGCAGAATAGGGTGCCCAGGTATATCACAGTAGACAAGTGTCTGCTCAGAGTAGGGTGCCCAGGTATATCACAGTAGACAAGTGTCTGCTCAGAGTAGGGTGCCCAGGTATATCACAGTAGACAGGTGTCCGCTCAGATAATGCCCTGGTGCAGAGTAGGGTGCCCAGGTATATCACAGTAGACAGGTGTCTGCTCAGATAATGCCCTGGTGCAGAATAGGGTGCCCAGGTATATCACAGTAGACAGGTGTCTGCTCAGATAATGCCCTGGTGCAGAATAGGGTGCCCAGGTATATCACAGTAGGCAGGTGTCTGCTAAGATAATGCCTTGGTGCAGAGTAGGGTGCCCAGGTATATCACAGTAGGCAGGTGTCTGCTAAGATAATGCCTTGGTGCAGAATAGGGTGCCCAGGTATATCACAGTAGACAGGTGTCTGCTCAGAGTAGGGTGCCCAGGTATATCACAGTAGACAAGTGTCTGCTCAGAGTAGGGTGCCCAGGTATATCACAGTAGACAGGTGTCTGCTCAGATAATGCCCTGGTGCAGAATAGGGTGCCCAGGTATATCACAGTAGACAAGTGTCTGCTCAGAGTAGGGTGCCCAGGTATATCACAGTAGACAAGTGTCTGCTCAGAGTAGGGTGCCCAGGTATATCACAGTAGACAGGTGTCCGCTCAGATAATGCCCCGGTGCAGAGTAGGGTGCCCAGGTATATCACAGTAGACAGGTGTCTGCTCAGAGTAGGGTCCCCAGGTATATCACAGTAGACAGGTGTCTGCTCAGAGTAGGGTCCAGGTATATCACAGTAGGCAGGTGTCCGCTCAGATAATGCCCTGGTGCAGAATAGGGTGCCCAGGTATATCACAGTAGACAGGTGTCCGCTCAGATAATGCCCCGGTGCAGAGTAGGGTGCCCAGGTATATCACAGTAGGCAGGTGTCTGCTCAGATAATGCCCTGGTGCAGAGTAGGGTGCCCAGGATGGCTGGTCTCAGACGATCCTGCAGGTGAAGAAGCCAGATGTCGATGTTCTGGGCCAGCGTGTACTTATTTGTTTAACTTTTTTAAATGTAACCTTTATTTAACTCGTCAATTCAGTTATGATCAAATTCTTATTTAAAATGACGGCCGACACCGGCCAAATCTGGACGACGCGGGGCCAATTGTGGTCACCCTATGGGACTCCCAATCACAGCCAATTGTGATACAGCCTGGAATCGAACCAGGGTGTCTGTCGTGACGCCTCTAGCACTGGGATGCAGTGCCTTAGACCGCTGCGCCACTCTGGAGCCATGTTTTCCAAGTTACAAGTGGTCTGCCGGTTGGACGTACCGCCAAATTCTCTAAAATTACGTTGTAGGCGGCTTATGGTAGAGAAATTAACATTAAAGTCTCTGGCAACAGCTCTGGTGGACATTTCCTGCAGTCAGCATGCCAATTGCACTCTCCTTCAAAAGCATCTGTGGCATTGAATTATGTGACAAAACTGTATATTTTAGAGTGGCCTTATATTGTCCCCAGCACAAGGTGCACCTGTGCACCTCATGCTGTTTAATCAGTTTCTTGATATGACACACCTATCAGCTGTATGGATTACCATAGTAACGGAGAAAAGCTCAATGACAGGGATGGAAAAATAATTTGTGCATAATATTTTTTTGAGAAATAAGCTTTTTTGGGCATATGGAACATTTCTGTGATCTTTTATGAAACATGGGACAAACACTTTCCATTTTGGATGTAAAATTCTGTTCAGTATAGTATAAATAGTGCAGTACTTTTGGCCAGGGTACATAGGAAAATGGGGGATATGGCGCCATTTTGGAGGAAGCCTTTAGTTGTGTTTTTTTAACCTACAGTATTTGAACAGCTGTGCTGCTGCTGGCAGATAGATGTTTGAGGCAGTAGGGAAAATCAATCTGGGCTGTAGAAGAAATAGGGAGGTCAATTATTACTAGGGACCTGACATACCTGGTCAGTTATTACTACAGACCTGGTCAGTTATTACTAGAGACCTGACAGAGACCTGGTCAGTTATTACTAGAGACCTGAAAGACCTGGTCAGTTATTACTAGAGACCTGACAGAGACCTGGTCAGTTATTACTAGACACCTGACAGAGACCTGGTCAGTTATTACTGGAGACCTGACAGACCTGGTCAGATATTACTAGAGACCTGACAGAGACCTGGTCAGTTATTACTAGAGACCTGACAGAGACCTGGTTAGTTATTACTAGTGACCTGACAGAGACCTGGTCAGTTATTACTAGACACCTGACAGACCTGGTCAGTTATTACTAGAGACCTGACAGACCTGGTCAGTTATTACTAGAGACCTGACAGAGACCTGGTCAGTTATTACTAGAGACCTGACAGAGACCTGGTCAGTTATTACTAGAGACGTGACAGAGACCTGGTCAGTTATTACTAGACAACAGACAGAGACCTGGTCAGTTATTACTGGAGACCTGACAGACCTGGTCAGATATTACTAGAGACCTGACAGAGACCTGGTCAGTTATTACTAGAGACCTGACAGACCTGGTCAGTTATTACTAGAGACCTGACAGAGACCTGGTCAGTTATTACTAGAGACCTGACAGAGACCTGGTCAGTTATTACTAGAGACCTGAAAGACCTGGTCAGTTATTACTAGAGACCTGACAGACCTGGTCAGTTATTACTAGGGACCTGACATACCTGGTCAGTTATTACTAGAGACCTGACAGAGACCTGGTCAGTTATTACTAGACACTTGACAGACCTGGTCAGTTATTACTAGACACCTGACAGACCTGGTCAGTTATTACTAGACACCTGACAGACCTGGTCAGTTATTACTAGAGACCTGACAGAGACCTCGTCAGTTATTACTAGAGACCTGACAGAGACCTGGTCAGTTATTACTAGAGACCTGACAGAGACCTTGTCAGTTATTACTAGAGACGTGACAGAGACCTGGTCAGTTATTACTAGAGACCTGAAAGAGACCTGGTCAGTTATTACTAGAGACCTGACAGAGACCTGGTCAGTTATTACTAGAGACCTAACAGAGACCTAGTCAGTTATTACTAGGGACCTGACAGAGACCTGGTCAGTTATTACTAGAGACCTGACAGACCTGGTCAGTTATTACTAGAGACCTGACAGAGACCTGGTCAGTTATTACTAGAGACCTGACATAGACCAGGTCAGTTATTACTAGGGACCTGACAAAGACCTCGTCAGTTATAACTAGAGACCTGACAGAGACCTGGTCAGTTATTACTAGAGACCTGACAGAGACCAGGTCAGTTATTACTAGGGACCTGACAGAGACCTCGTCAGTTATAACTAGAGACCTGACAGAGACCTCATCAGTTATAACTAGAGACCTGACAGACCTGGTCAGTTATTACTAGAGACCTGACAGAGACCTCGTCAGTTTTAACTAGAGACCTGACAGAGACCAGGTCAGTTATTACTAGGGACCTGACAGAGACCTCGTCAGTTATAACTAGAGACCTGACAGAGACCTCGTCAGTTATTACTAGAGATCTGACAGACCTGGTCAGTTATTACTAGAGACCTGACAGAGACCTGGTCAGTTATTACTAGAGACCTGACAGAGAGCTGGTCAGTTATTACTAGAGACCTGGTCAGTTATTACTAGAGACCTGACAGAGACCTGGTCAGTTATTACTAGAGACCTGACAGGCCTGGTCAGTTATTACTAGAGACCTGACAGAGACCTGGTCAGTTATTACTTGAGACCTGACAGACCTGGTCAGTTATTACTAGAGACCTGACAGAGACCTGGTCAGTTATTACTAGAGACCTGACAGACCTGGTCAGTTATTACTAGAGACCTGACAGGCCTGGTCAGTTATTACTAGAGACCTGACAGAGACTTGGTCAGTTATTACTAGAGACCTGACAGACCTGGTCAGTTATTACTAGAGACCTGACAGAGACCTGGTCAGTTATTACTAGAGACGTGACAGACCTGGTCAGTTATTACTAGGGACCTGACAGACCTGGTCAGTTATTACTAGAGAGACCTGGTCAGTTATTACTAGAGACCTGACAGAGACCTGGTCAGTTATTTCTAGAGACCTGACAGAGACCTGATCAGTTATTACTAGAGACCTAACAGAGACCTAGTCAGTTAGCACTAGGGACCTGACAGAGACCTGGTCAGTTATTACTAGAGACCTGACAGACCTGGTCAGTTATTACTAGAGACCTGACAGAGACCTGGTCAGTTATTACTATAGACCTGACAGAGACCAGGTCAGTTATTACTAGGGACCTGACAAAGACCTCGTCAGTTATAACTAGAGACCTGACAGAGACCTGGTCAGTTATTACTAGAGGCCTGACAGAGACCAGGTCAGTTATTACTAGGGACCTGACAGAGACCTCGTCAGTTATAACTAGAGACCTGACAGAGACCTCATCAGTTATAACTAGAGACCTGACAGACCTGGTCAGTTATTACTAGAGACCTGACAGGGACCAGGTCAGTTATTACTAGTGACCTGACAGAGACCTCGTCAGTTATAACTAGAGACCTGACAGAGACCTGGTCAGTTATTACTAGAGACCTGACAGAGACCTGGTCAATTATTATTAGAGATCTGACAGACCTGGTCAGTTATTACTAGAGATCTGACAGACCTGGTCAGTTATTACTAGAGACCTGACAGAGACCTGGTCAGTTATTACTAGAGACCTGACAGAGACCTGGTCAGTTATTACTAGAGACCTGTTCAGTTATTACTAGAGACGTGACAGAGACCTGGTCAGTTATTACTAGAGACCTGACAGGCCTGGTCAGTTTTACTAGAGACCTGACAGAGACCTGGTCAGTTATTACTTGAGACCTGACAGACCTGGTCAGTTATTACTAGAGACCTGACAGAGACCTGGTCAGTTATTACTAGAGACCTGAGAGACCTGGTCAGTTATTACTAGAGACCTGACAGGCCTGGTCAGTTATTACTAGAGACCTGACAGAGACCTGGTCAGTTATTACTAGAGACCTGACAGACTTGGTCAGTTATTACTAGAGACCTGACAGAGACCTGGTCAGTTATCACTAGAGACGTGACAGACCTGGTCAGTTATTACAAGGGACCTGACAGACCTGGTCAGTTATTACTAGAGAGACCTGGTCAGTTATTACTAGAGACCTGAAAGAGACCTCGTCAGTTATTACTAGAGACCTGACAGAGACCTGGTCAGTTATTACTAGAGACCTGACAGAGACCTGGTCAGTTATTACTAGGGACCTGACAGAGACCTGGTCAGTTATTACTAGAGACCTGACAGAGACCTGGTCAGTTATTACCAGGGACCTGACAGAGACCTGGTCAGTTATTACTAGAGACCTGACAGAGACCTGGTCAGTTATTACTAGAACCCTGACAGAGACCTGGTCAGTTATTACTAGAGACCTGACAGAGACCTGGTCAGTTATTGCTAGAGACCTAACAGAGACCTAGTCAGTTATTACTAGAGACCTGACAGAGACCTGGTCAGTTATTACTAGAGACCTGACAGACCTGGTCAGTTATTACTAGAGACCTGACAGAGACCTGGTCAGTTATTACTAGAGAACTGACAGAGACCAGGTCAGTTATTACTAGGGACCTGACAAAGACCTCGTCAGTTATAACTAGAGACCTGACAGAGTCCTCATCAGTTATAACTAGAGACCTGACAGAGACCTGGTCAGTTATTACTAGAGACCTGACAGAGACCAGGTCAGTTATTACTAGGGACCTGACAAAGACCTCGTCAGTTATAACTAGAGACCTGACAGAGACCTGGTCAGTGATTACTAGAGACCTGACAGAGACCAGGTCAGATATTACTAGGGACCTGACAGAGACCCCGTCAGTTATAACTAGAGACCTGACAGATACCTGGTCAGTTATTACTAGAGACCTGACAGAGACCTGGTCAGTTATTACTAGAGACCTGACAGACCTGGTCAGTTATTACTAGAGACCTGACAGACCTGGTCAGGTATTACTAGAGACCTGACAGACCTGGTCAGTTATTACTAGAGACCTGACAGAGACCTGGTCAGTTATTACTAGAGACCTGGTCAGTTATTACTAGAGACCTGGTCAGTTATTACTAGAGACCTGACAGAGACCTGGTCAGTTATTACTAGAGACCTGACAGAGACCTGGTCAGTTATTACTAGACACCTGACAGACCTGGTTAGTTATTACTAGGGACCTGACAGAGACCTGGTCAGTTATTACTAGAGACATGATAGACCTGGTCTGTTCTTACTAGAGACCTGACAGACCTGGCCAGTTATTACTAGAGGCCTGACAGAGACCTGGTCAGTTATTACTAGGGACCTGACAGACCTGGTCAGTTATTACTAGACACCTGACAGACCTGGTCAGTTATTACTAGAGACCTGGTCAGTTATTACTAGAGACCTGACAGAGACCTGGTCAGTTATTACTAGAGACCTGACAGAGACCTGGTCATTATTATTAGAGATCTGACAGACCTGGTCAGTTATTACTAGAGATCTGACAGACCTGGTCAGTTATTACTAGAGACCTGACAGAGACCTGGTCAGTTATTACTAGAGACCTGACAGAGACCTGGTCAGTTATTACTAGAGACCTGTTCAGTTATTACTAGAGACGTGACAGAGACCTGGTCAGTTATTACTAGAGACCTGACAGGCCTGGTCAGTTTTTACTAGAGACCTGACAGAGACCTGGTCAGTTATTACTTGAGACCTGACAGACCTGGTCAGTTATTACTAGAGACCTGACAGAGACCTGGTCAGTTATTACTAGAGACCTGAGAGACCTGGTCAGTTATTACTAGAGACCTGACAGGCCTGGTCAGTTATTACTAGAGACCTGACAGAGACCTGGTCAGTTATTACTAGAGACCTGACAGACTTGGTCAGTTATTACTAGAGACCTGACAGAGACCTGGTCAGTTATCACTAGAGACGTGACAGACCTGGTCAGTTATTACAAGGGACCTGACAGACCTGGTCAGTTATTACTAGAGAGACCTGGTCAGTTATTACTAGAGACCTGAAAGAGACCTCGTCAGTTATTACTAGAGACCTGACAGAGACCTGGTCAGTTATTACTAGAGACCTGACAGAGACCTGGTCAGTTATTACTAGGGACCTGACAGAGACCTGGTCAGTTATTACTAGAGACCTGACAGAGACCTGGTCAGTTATTACCAGGGACCTGACAGAGACCTGGTCAGTTATTACTAGAGACCTGACAGAGACCTGGTCAGTTATTACTAGAACCCTGACAGAGACCTGGTCAGTTATTACTAGAGACCTGACAGAGACCTGGTCAGTTATTGCTAGAGACCTAACAGAGACCTAGTCAGTTATTACTAGAGACCTGACAGAGACCTGGTCAGTTATTACTAGAGACCTGACAGACCTGGTCAGTTATTACTAGAGACCTGACAGAGACCTGGTCAGTTATTACTAGAGACCTGACAGAGACCAGGTCAGTTATTACTAGGGACCTGACAAAGACCTCGTCAGTTATAACTAGAGACCTGACAGAGTCCTCATCAGTTATAACTAGAGACCTGACAGAGACCTGGTCAGTTATTACTAGAGACCTGACAGAGACCAGGTCAGTTATTACTAGGGACCTGACAAAGACCTCGTCAGTTATAACTAGAGACCTGACAGAGACCTGGTCAGTGATTACTAGAGACCTGACAGAGACCAGGTCAGATATTACTAGGGACCTGACAGAGACCCCGTCAGTTATAACTAGAGACCTGACAGATACCTGGTCAGTTATTACTAGAGACCTGACAGAGACCTGGTCAGTTATTACTAGAGACCTGACAGACCTGGTCAGTTATTACTAGAGACCTGACAGACCTGGTCAGGTATTACTAGAGACCTGACAGACCTGGTCAGTTATTACTAGAGACCTGACAGAGACCTGGTCAGTTATTACTAGAGACCTGGTCAGTTATTACTAGAGACCTGGTCAGTTATTACTAGAGACCTGACAGAGACCTGGTCAGTTATTACTAGAGACCTGACAGAGACCTGGTCAGTTATTACTAGACACCTGACAGACCTGGTTAGTTATTACTAGGGACCTGACAGAGACCTGGTCAGTTATTACTAGAGACATGATAGACCTGGTCTGTTCTTACTAGAGACCTGACAGACCTGGCCAGTTATTACTAGAGGCCTGACAGAGACCTGGTCAGTTATTACTAGGGACCTGACAGACCTGGTCAGTTATTACTAGACACCTGACAGACCTGGTCAGTTATTACTAGAGACCTGGTCAGTTATTACTAGAGACCTGACAGAGACCTGGTCAGTTATTACTAGAGACCTGACAGAGACCTGGTCAATTATTATTAGAGATCTGACAGACCTGGTCAGTTATTACTAGAGATCTGACAGACCTGGTCAGTTATTACTAGAGACCTGACAGAGACCTGGTCAGTTATTACTAGAGACCTGACAGAGACCTGGTCAGTTATTACTAGAGACCTGTTCAGTTATTACTAGAGACGTGACAGAGACCTGGTCAGTTATTACTAGAGACCTGACAGGCCTGGTCAGTTTTTACTAGAGACCTGACAGAGACCTGGTCAGTTATTACTTGAGACCTGACAGACCTGGTCAGTTATTACTAGAGACCTGACAGAGACCTGGTCAGTTATTACTAGAGACCTGAGAGACCTGGTCAGTTATTACTAGAGACCTGACAGGCCTGGTCAGTTATTACTAGAGACCTGACAGAGACCTGGTCAGTTATTACTAGAGACCTGACAGACTTGGTCAGTTATTACTAGAGACCTGACAGAGACCTGGTCAGTTATCACTAGAGACGTGACAGACCTGGTCAGTTATTACAAGGGACCTGACAGACCTGGTCAGTTATTACTAGAGAGACCTGGTCAGTTATTACTAGAGACCTGAAAGAGACCTCGTCAGTTATTACTAGAGACCTGACAGAGACCTGGTCAGTTATTACTAGAGACCTGACAGAGACCTGGTCAGTTATTACTAGGGACCTGACAGAGACCTGGTCAGTTATTACTAGAGACCTGACAGAGACCTGGTCAGTTATTACCAGGGACCTGACAGAGACCTGGTCAGTTATTACTAGAGACCTGACAGAGACCTGGTCAGTTATTACTAGAACCCTGACAGAGACCTGGTCAGTTATTACTAGAGACCTGACAGAGACCTGGTCAGTTATTGCTAGAGACCTAACAGAGACCTAGTCAGTTATTACTAGAGACCTGACAGAGACCTGGTCAGTTATTACTAGAGACCTGACAGACCTGGTCAGTTATTACTAGAGACCTGACAGAGACCTGGTCAGTTATTACTAGAGACCTGACAGAGACCAGGTCAGTTATTACTAGGGACCTGACAAAGACCTCGTCAGTTATAACTAGAGACCTGACAGAGTCCTCATCAGTTATAACTAGAGACCTGACAGAGACCTGGTCAGTTATTACTAGAGACCTGACAGAGACCAGGTCAGTTATTACTAGGGACCTGACAAAGACCTCGTCAGTTATAACTAGAGACCTGACAGAGACCTGGTCAGTGATTACTAGAGACCTGACAGAGACCAGGTCAGATATTACTAGGGACCTGACAGAGACCCCGTCAGTTATAACTAGAGACCTGACAGATACCTGGTCAGTTATTACTAGAGACCTGACAGAGACCTGGTCAGTTATTACTAGAGACCTGACAGACCTGGTCAGTTATTACTAGAGACCTGACATACCTGGTCAGGTATTACTAGAGACCTGACAGACCTGGTCAGTTATTACTAGAGACCTGACAGAGACCTGGTCAGTTATTACTAGAGACCTGGTCAGTTATTACTAGAGACCTGGTCAGTTATTACTAGAGACCTGACAGAGACCTGGTCAGTTATTACTAGAGACCTGACAGAGACCTGGTCAGTTATTACTAGACACCTGACAGACCTGGTTAGTTATTACTAGGGACCTGACAGAGACCTGGTCAGTTATTACTAGAGACATGATAGACCTGGTCTGTTCTTACTAGAGACCTGACAGACCTGGCCAGTTATTACTAGAGGCCTGACAGAGACCTGGTCAGTTATTACTAGGGACCTGACAGACCTGGTCAGTTATTACTAGACACCTGACAGACCTGGTCAGTTATTACTAGAGACCTGGTCAGTTATTACTAGAGACCTGACAGAGACCTGGTCAGTTATTACTAGAGACCTGACAGAGACCTGGTCAGTTATTACTAGGGACCTGACAGACCTGGTCAGTTATTCCTAGAGACCTGACAGAGACCTGGTCAGTTATTAATAGAGACCTGACAGACCTGGTCAGTTATTACTAGAGACCTGACAGAGACCTGGTCAGTTATTACTAGAGACGTGACAGAGACCTGGTCAGTTATTACTAGACACCTGGCAGACCTGATCAGTTATTACTAGAGACCTGGTCAGTTATTGCTAGAGACCTGACAGAGACCTGGTCAGTTATTACTAGACACCTGACAGACCTGGTCAGTTATTACTAGAGAGACCTGGTCAGTTATTACTAGAGACCTGACACAGACCTCGTCAGTTATTACTAGAGACCTGACAGAGACCTGGTCAGTTATTACTAGAGACCTGACAGAGAAATGGTCAGTTATTACTAGAGACGTGACAGAGACCTGGTCAGTTATTACTAGAGACCTGACAGAGACCTGGTCAGTTATTACCAGGGACCTGACAGAGACCTGGTCAGTTATTACTAGAGACCTGACAGAGACATTGTCAGTTATTACTAGAGACCTGACAGACCTGGTCAGTTATTACTAGACACCGGACAGACCTAGTCAGTTATTACTAGAGACCTGGTCAGTTATCACTAGAGACCTGGTCAGTTATTACTAGAGACCTGACAGAAACCTGGTCAGTTATTACTAGAGACCTGACAGAGACCTGGTCTGTTATTACTAGGGACCTGACAGACCTGGTCAGTTATTACTAGAGACCTGACAGAGACCTGGTCAGTTATTACTAGAGACCTGAAAGACCTGGTCAGTTATTACTAGAGACCTGACAGAGACCTGGTCAGTTATTACTAGATACCTGACAGACCTGGTCCGTTATTACTAGAGACCTGACAGAGACCTGGTCAGTTATTACTAGAGACCTGGTCAGTTATTACTAGAGACCTGGTCAGTTATTACTAGAGACCTGACAGACCTGGTCAGTTATTACTAGAGACCTGACAGACCTGGTCAGTTATTACTAGAGACTTGACAGAGACCTGGTCAGTTATTACTAGAGACGTGACAGAGACCTGGTCAGTTATTACTAGACACCTGACAGAGACCTGTTCAGTTATTACTGGAGACCTGACAGACCTGGTCAGATATTACTAGAGACTAGACAGAGACCTGGTCAGTTATTACTAGAGACTTGACAGAGACCTGGTCAGTTATTACTAGAGACCTGACAGAGACCTGGTCAGTAATTACTAGAGACGTGACATACCTGGCCAGTTATTACTAGAGAGACCTGGTCAGTTATCACTAGAGACCTGGTCAGTTATTACTAGAGACCTGACAGAGACCTGGTCAGTTATTACTAGAGACCTGACAGAGACCTGGTCAGTTATTACTAGGGACCTGACAGACCTGGTCAGTTATTACTAGAGACCTGACAGAGACCTGGTCAGTTATTACTAGAGACCTGAAAGACCTGGTCAGTTATTACTAGAGACCTGACAGAGACCTGGTCAGTTATTACTAGATACCTGACAGACCTGGTCAGTTATTACTAGAGACCTGACACACCTGGTCAGTTATTACTAGAGACCTGGTCAGTTATTACTAGAGACCTGACAGAGACCTGGTCAGTTATTACTAGAGACCTGACAGATACCTGGTCAGTTATTACCAGGGACCTGACAGACCTGGTCAGTTATTACTAGAGACCTGACAGAGACCTGGTCAGTTATTACTAGAGACCTGACAGACCTGGTCAGTTATTACTAGAGACTTGACAGAGACCTGGTCAGTTATTACTAGAGACGTGACAGAGACCTGGTCAGTTATTACTAGACACCTGACAGAGACCTGTTCAGTTATTACTGGAGACCTGACAGACCTGGTCAGATATTACTAGAGACTAGACAGAGACCTGGTCAGTTATTACTAGAGACGTGACAGAGACCTGGTCAGTTATTACTAGAGACCTGACAGAGACCTGGTCAGTTATTACTAGAGACATGACATACCTGGCCAGTTATTACTAGAGAGACCTGGTCAGTTATCACTAGAGATCTGGTCAGTTATTACTAGAGACCTGACAGAGACCTGGTCAGTTATTACTAGAGACCTGACATACACCTGGTCAGTTATTACTAGGGACCTGACAGACCTGGTCAGTTATTACTAGAGACCTGACAGAGACCTGGTCAGTTATTACTAGAGACCTGAAAGACCTGGTCAGTTATTACTAGAGACCTGACAGAGACCTGGTCAGTTATTACTAGATACCTGACAGACCTGGTCAGTTATTACTAGAGACCTGACACACCTGGTCAGTTATTACTAGAGACCTGGTCAGTTATTACTAGAGACCTGGTCAGTTATTACTGGAGACCTGACAGAGACCTGGTCAGTTATTACTAGAGACCTGACAGATACCTGGTCAGTTATTACTAGGGACCTGACAGACCTGGTCAGTTATTACTAGAGACCTGACAGAGACCTGGTCAGTTATTACTAGAGACCTGACAGACCTGGTCAGTTATTACTAGAGACTTGACAGAGACCTGGTCAGTTATTACTAGAGATGTGACAGAGACCTGGTCAGTTATTACTAGACACCTGACAGAGACCTGTTCAGTTATTACTGGAGACCTGACAGGCCTGGTCAGTTATTACTAGAGACCTGACAGAGACCTGGTCAGTTATTACTAGAGACCTGACAGAGACCTGGTCAGTTATTACTAGAGACGTGACAGAGACCTGGTCAGTTATTACTAGAGACCTGACAGAGAGCTGGTCAGTTATTACTAGAGACGTGACATACCTTGCCAGTTATTACTAAAGAGACCTGGTCAGTTATTACTAGAGACCTGACAGAGACCTGGTCAGTTATTACTAGACACCTGACAGACCTGGTCAGTTATTACTAGAGAGACCTGGTCAGTTATTACTAGAGACCTGACAGAGACCTGGTCAGTTATTACTAGAGACCTGACAGAGACCTGGTCAGTTATTACTAGAGACCTGACAGAGACCTGGTCAGTTATTACTAGACACCTGACAGACCTGGTTAGTTATTACTAGGGACCTGACAGAGACCTGGTCAGTTATTACTAGAGACATGATAGACCTGGTCTGTTCTTACTAGAGACCTGACAGACCTGGCCAGTTATTACTAGAGGCCTGACAGAGACCTGGTCAGTTATTACTAGGGACCTGACAGACCTGGTCAGTTATTACTAGACACCTGACAGACCTGGTCAGTTATTACTAGAGACCTGGTCAGTTATTACTAGAGACCTGACAGAGACCTGGTCAGTTATTACTAGAGACCTGACAGAGACCTGGTCAATTATTATTAGAGATCTGACAGACCTGGTCAGTTATTACTAGAGATCTGACAGACCTGGTCAGTTATTACTAGAGACCTGACAGAGACCTGGTCAGTTATTACTAGAGACCTGACAGAGACCTGGTCAGTTATTACTAGAGACCTGTTCAGTTATTACTAGAGACGTGACAGAGACCTGGTCAGTTATTACTAGAGACCTGACAGGCCTGGTCAGTTTTTACTAGAGACCTGACAGAGACCTGGTCAGTTATTACTTGAGACCTGACAGACCTGGTCAGTTATTACTAGAGACCTGACAGAGACCTGGTCAGTTATTACTAGAGACCTGAGAGACCTGGTCAGTTATTACTAGAGACCTGACAGGCCTGGTCAGTTATTACTAGAGACCTGACAGAGACCTGGTCAGTTATTACTAGAGACCTGACAGACTTGGTCAGTTATTACTAGAGACCTGACAGAGACCTGGTCAGTTATCACTAGAGACGTGACAGACCTGGTCAGTTATTACAAGGGACCTGACAGACCTGGTCAGTTATTACTAGAGAGACCTGGTCAGTTATTACTAGAGACCTGAAAGAGACCTCGTCAGTTATTACTAGAGACCTGACAGAGACCTGGTCAGTTATTACTAGAGACCTGACAGAGACCTGGTCAGTTATTACTAGGGACCTGACAGAGACCTGGTCAGTTATTACTAGAGACCTGACAGAGACCTGGTCAGTTATTACCAGGGACCTGACAGAGACCTGGTCAGTTATTACTAGAGACCTGACAGAGACCTGGTCAGTTATTACTAGAACCCTGACAGAGACCTGGTCAGTTATTACTAGAGACCTGACAGAGACCTGGTCAGTTATTGCTAGAGACCTAACAGAGACCTAGTCAGTTATTACTAGAGACCTGACAGAGACCTGGTCAGTTATTACTAGAGACCTGACAGACCTGGTCAGTTATTACTAGAGACCTGACAGAGACCTGGTCAGTTATTACTAGAGACCTGACAGAGACCAGGTCAGTTATTACTAGGGACCTGACAAAGACCTGGTCAGTTATAACTAGAGACCTGACAGAGTCCTCATCAGTTATAACTAGAGACCTGACAGAGACCTGGTCAGTTATTACTAGAGACCTGACAGAGACCAGGTCAGTTATTACTAGGGACCTGACAAAGACCTCGTCAGTTATAACTAGAGACCTGACAGAGACCTGGTCAGTGATTACTAGAGACCTGACAGAGACCAGGTCAGATATTACTAGGGACCTGACAGAGACCCCGTCAGTTATAACTAGAGACCTGACAGATACCTGGTCAGTTATTACTAGAGACCTGACAGAGACCTGGTCAGTTATTACTAGAGACCTGACAGACCTGGTCAGTTATTACTAGAGACCTGACAGACCTGGTCAGGTATTACTAGAGACCTGACAGACCTGGTCAGTTATTACTAGAGACCTGACAGAGACCTGGTCAGTTATTACTAGAGACCTGGTCAGTTATTACTAGAGACCTGGTCAGTTATTACTAGAGACCTGACAGAGACCTGGTCAGTTATTACTAGAGACCTGACAGAGACCTGGTCAGTTATTACTAGACACCTGACAGACCTGGTTAGTTATTACTAGGGACCTGACAGAGACCTGGTCAGTTATTACTAGAGACATGATAGACCTGGTCTGTTCTTACTAGAGACCTGACAGACCTGGCCAGTTATTACTAGAGGCCTGACAGAGACCTGGTCAGTTATTACTAGGGACCTGACAGACCTGGTCAGTTATTACTAGACACCTGACAGACCTGGTCAGTTATTACTAGAGACCTGGTCAGTTATTACTAGAGACCTGACAGAGACCTGGTCAGTTATTACTAGAGACCTGACAGAGACCTGGTCAGTTATTACTAGGGACCTGACAGACCTGGTCAGTTATTCCTAGAGACCTGACAGAGACCTGGTCAGTTATTAATAGAGACCTGACAGACCTGGTCAGTTATTACTAGAGACCTGACAGAGACCTGGTCAGTTATTACTAGAGACGTGACAGAGACCTGGTCAGTTATTACTAGACACCTGGCAGACCTGATCAGTTATTACTAGAGACCTGGTCAGTTATTGCTAGAGACCTGACAGAGACCTGGTCAGTTATTACTAGACACCTGACAGACCTGGTCAGTTATTACTAGAGAGACCTGGTCAGTTATTACTAGAGACCTGACACAGACCTCGTCAGTTATTACTAGAGACCTGACAGAGACCTGGTCAGTTATTACTAGAGACCTGACAGAGAAATGGTCAGTTATTACTAGAGACGTGACAGAGACCTGGTCAGTTATTACTAGAGACCTGACAGAGACCTGGTCAGTTATTACCAGGGACCTGACAGAGACCTGGTCAGTTATTACTAGAGACCTGACAGACACATTGTCAGTTATTACTAGAGACCTGACAGACCTGGTCAGTTATTACTAGACACCGGACAGACCTAGTCAGTTATTACTAGAGACCTGGTCAGTTATCACTAGAGACCTGGTCAGTTATTACTAGAGACCTGACAGAAACCTGGTCAGTTATTACTAGAGACCTGACAGAGACCTGGTCTGTTATTACTAGGGACCTGACAGACCTGGTCAGTTATTACTAGAGACCTGACAGAGACCTGGTCAGTTATTACTAGAGACCTGAAAGACCTGGTCAGTTATTACTAGAGACCTGACAGAGACCTGGTCAGTTATTACTAGATGCCTGACAGACCTGGTCCGTTATTACTAGAGACCTGACAGAGACCTGGTCAGTTATTACTAGAGACCTGGTCAGTTATTTAGAGACCTGGTCAGTTATTACTAGAGACCTGACAGACCTGGTCAGTTATTACTAGAGACCTGACAGACCTGGTCAGTTATTACTAGAGACTTGACAGAGACCTGGTCAGTTATTACTAGAGACGTGACAGAGACCTGGTCAGTTATTACTAGACACCTGACAGAGACCTGTTCAGTTATTACTGGAGACCTGACAGACCTGGTCAGATATTACTAGAGACTAGACAGAGACCTGGTCAGTTATTACTAGAGACCTGACAGAGACCTGGTCAGTTATTACTAGAGACCTGACAGAGACCTGGTCAGTAATTACTAGAGACGTGACATACCTGGCCAGTTATTACTAGAGAGACCTGGTCAGTTATCACTAGAGACCTGGTCAGTTATTACTAGAGACCTGACAGAGACCTGGTCAGTTATTACTAGAGACCTGACAGAGACCTGGTCAGTTATAGGGACCTGACAGACCTGGTCAGTTATTACTAGAGACCTGACAGAGACCTGGTCAGTTATTACTAGAGACCTGAAAGACCTGGTCAGTTATTACTAGAGACCTGACAGAGACCTGGTCAGTTATTACTAGATACCTGACAGACCTGGTCAGTTATTACTAGAGACCTGACACACCTGGTCAGTTATTACTAGAGACCTGGTCAGTTATTACTAGAGACCTGACAGAGACCTGGTCAGTTATTACTAGAGACCTGACAGATACCTGGTCAGTTATTACCAGGGACCTGACAGACCTGGTCAGTTATTACTAGAGACCTGACAGAGACCTGGTCAGTTATTACTAGAGACCTGACAGACCTGGTCAGTTATTACTAGAGACTTGACAGAGACCTGGTCAGTTATTACTAGAGACGTGACAGAGACCTGGTCAGTTATTACTAGACACCTGACAGAGACCTGTTCAGTTATTACTGGAGACCTGACAGACCTGGTCAGATATTACTAGAGACTAGACAGAGACCTGGTCAGTTATTACTAGAGACGTGACAGAGACCTGGTCAGTTATTACTAGAGACCTGACAGAGACCTGGTCAGTTATTACTAGAGACGTGACATACCTGGCCAGTTATTACTAGAGAGACCTGGTCAGTTATCACTAGAGATCTGGTCAGTTATTACTAGAGACCTGACAGAGACCTGGTCAGTTATTACTAGAGACCTGACATACACCTGGTCAGTTATTACTAGGGACCTGACAGACCTGGTCAGTTATTACTAGAGACCTGACAGAGACCTGGTCAGTTATTACTAGAGACCTGAAAGACCTGGTCAGTTATTACTAGAGACCTGACAGAGACCTGGTCAGTTATTACTAGATACCTGACAGACCTGGTCAGTTATTACTAGAGACCTGACACCTGGTCAGTTATTACTAGAGACCTGGTCAGTTATTACTAGAGACCTGGTCAGTTATTACTGGAGACCTGACAGAGACCTGGTCAGTTATTACTAGAGACCTGACAGATACCTGGTCAGTTATTACTAGGGACCTGACAGACCTGGTCAGTTATTACTAGAGACCTGACAGAGACCTGGTCAGTTATTACTAGAGACCTGACAGACCTGGTCAGTTATTACTAGAGACTTGACAGAGACCTGGTCAGTTATTACTAGAGATGTGACAGAGACCTGGTCAGTTATTACTAGACACCTGACAGAGACCTGGTCAGTTATTACTAGAGACCTGACAGAGACCTGGTCAGTTATTACTAGACACCTGACAGACCTGGTCAGTTATTACTAGAGAGACCTGGTCAGTTATTACTAGAGACCTGACAGAGACCTGGTCAGTTATTACTAGAGACCTGACAGAGACCTGGTCAGTTATTACTAGAGACCTGACAGAGACCTGGTCAGTTATTACTAGAGACGTGACAGAGACCTGGTCAGTTATTACTAGAGACCTGACAGACCTGGTCAGTTATTACTAGAGACCTGACAGACCTGGTCAGTTATTACTAGAGACGTGACAGAGTCCTGGTCAGTTATTACTAGAGACCTGACAGAGACCTGGTCAGTTATTACTAGAGACCTGACAGACCTGGTCAGTTATTACTAGAGACCTGACAGAGACCTGGTCAGTTATTACTAGAGACCTGACAGAGACCTGGTCAGTAATTACTAGAGACGTGACATACCTGGCCAACATTACTAGAGAGACCTGGTCAGTTATTACTAGAGACCTGACAGAGACCTGGTCAGTTATTACTAGACACCTGACAGACCTGGTCAGTTATTACTAGAGAGACCTGGT